>NC_053494.1:169801430-170165597 GCF_905171775.1 Rana temporaria | reverse complement strand
TAACCATATCTTATGACACCAGGCGCAAAATGATTTTGCTTGATGTGTAAGAATACGTAGACCACATACATATCAACAACATCTAATGTGATATGTAAGAACACGTAGACCACATACATATCAACAACATCTAATGTGATGTGTAGGAATACGTAGACCACATACATATCAACAACATCTAATGTGATATGTAAGAATACGTCGACCACATACATATCAACAACATCTAATGTGATGTGTAAGAATACATAGACCACATACATATCAACAACATCTAATGTGATGTGTAAGAATACGTAGACCACATACATATCAACAACATCTAATGTGATGTGTAAGAATACGTAGACCACATACATATCAACAACATCTAATGTGATGTGTAAGAATACGTAGACCACATACATATCAACAACATCTAATGTGATATGTAAGAATACGTCGACCACATACATATCAACAACATCTAACCAATGGCTTCATTGCAACAATCTGGCCTATAGATCTTTGTTTTTTTCTCAGGATGTGCTTACGTTAAACCTTCATTTCAGTTATTCTTTAAAGAAATGTTGAGTGTGAAGCTATTATATATGCACATCCTAATTGTTAGCAACCAGAAGGCCAGTTCTATCTAGCAACAGGAAATTGGTCTGTTTAGTTGTGGTCTGTAGGCTATGCCCATATAAAACCTTTGCATTGATGTAGCCTTAAAAGATCCTTGGCCAGAGAAGATGCAATAAACACTTGATGCTTTTTTTAGCATGAAATCTGTAGGCCTCTGTGTAAAGATGGTGTCTGTTATTAATCTACATATAAGTTACCATTGTGTAGGCAAGCCATGGTCCCCGTCCCCATCCCCCCCCCCGTTCTTTCACATCGAAGACGCTGCATGGAAAATAGGTCGGAACCAAAATGCTGTTTTATTTTTGGAAACAATATTTCCTAAAAAAAGATTCAATGACATCATAAGAGCAAGCAGAAAATCCCTAGGACGAATGTCACATGAATTGGTTGAGCAAGGGATGATGACTAACCCTTAGCTGGATTCAGTGATGGCAACCCACATCTGCGGTCTTGTGGAACTTTACCTTTTGTTGTACAGAGAGGCTGATTGAATATTGGAAGCTGAGCACAGGGGTTGAAAGGTCATTTTGAATGAATCACTGGTTATTTTGATTTTTCCATAACGATTTTGCTTTCCACTGATAAGTCATTCTGTCCTAGAAAGTTTACCTACTATATGTCTTAGGCCCCGTACACACGACCGAGTTTCTCGGCAGAATTCAGCCAGAAACTTGATCGGAGCCGTATTCTGCCGAGAAACCCGGCCGTGTGTACACTTTCGGCCGAGGAAACCGACGAGGATCTCGTCAGGCCAAATAGAGAACATGTTCTCTATTTCCTCGTTAGTCAACGGGGAAACTTGGCTCGCCGAGATCCTCGGCCGCTTCACAAGGAACTCGACGAGCAAAACGATGTGTTTCTCGGCTGTGTGTACGGGGCCTCAGTAAACAGGAAGTCCATTTAGCTTTATTTACTCAGCAGATCATTTTGCAGACGGAAGGACGGCTTGAAATCACCTGTGTCAACTCTTGATCTTTAGAAAGGCAAAAATGACAAAGGCTTTAAGTACCCTTCGAATACATTTCCGCGTTGGGTAACCCCTTCAGTATTGAAGCTTAATGCGAATGAAGGAAAAGATCAGAAGAGAGTCGTATAAAAGCCCAACTCTGGGTATTAGGCAAAATCTATCCTTGCAATGCCCCCCGCCCACACTGCCATGACTAAAGCCCAACTCCAAGAATTAGATAAAATCTACCTTTGAAGTGCTCGTTCACTCCAAGAAAATACACACTGCAATGGTTAAAGCCCAACTAATTAGACTAGGGGTCTCCAAAATTTCTAAACAATGGGTCAGTTTACTGTCCTCCAGTCTTTAGGGGGGCTGGACTGTGGCCATTGGGAGTTGAAATTGTCCTGGCATCAGTGGGAGTAAGCAATACATCTTTGAAATTAGGGGGAAGAATAGTGCCCTATCGCTGGTATTAGTGGGAGAAATAGAGCCCCATTGTTGATGTCAGTAGAAGGAATATTGCCCCATTGTTGGTGTCAGTGGGAGGAATAGTGCACCATCATTGGTGTCAGCGGGAGAAATAGTGCCCCATTGTTGGTGTCAGTGGGAGGAATAGTGTCTTGTATCAGTAGAAGGAAATATGTCACAAGGGCCAGATAAAGGCGAGCAAAGGGCTGATTTTGGCCCGTGTGCCACAGTTTGGAGACCCCTGAATTAAACAAAATTTGCCCTTTGCATTGCTTCCCCCCTCCCTACACTACAAGGGATAACTGCTGTTCAGTCTAGGGGTGCAGGAATAAAGAGTAATACTTGCCTTTTTCCTTGCTCTGGAGGGATCCCTCCAGTGGTGCGAGTGGTCCTGCGAGCGAATGGTCTAAGGCGCTCTTGGCGGTGGTCCTGCTTCTTCCCCATACAGTATAGGGTTATTATCCATACAATGTATGTGATGACACAGAGGGACCAGCCACAGTCTGGAGTGCTGGAGGGAGAGGACAAGAGCGCTGGAGCCAGTCAGAGAATGGGTAAGGTAAATACCCCTTAACAAGCATTTAAGCCTTGCAGTGGGCGGGGTGGGGGGCACGACAAGGGTACATTTTGTCTATTTCTCTTTAAATCAAAATTAGAATAGATGTGAACCCTCAGAAAAAAAACACATGTCTTATAGTCTGATTTAGACAAAGAGTCCGCACTGGTCAAATTACTAATGCCTTGTTTCCACTGAACGGAACGGTTCGGGTCAGTAAATTTGGAACGGTTTAGAATGGACCGGTCTATTCTCGTGAGCATTTCCACTGCAAATCAAACCGTCAGGGACCATACAGGATTTCGAAAAAATGCCTAGCGCGTCCACCAATCAGTGGAATTTATTGCATCTCCGCCCCAATGGAACCGTTCCATTTTCTATGGCCCCACATCTGAAGCAGGACCCAGAATGGTCCGGTACGGTTCGGTTTTATGGCACACTTTCATAATGGAAACACCCAAAATAGCGTACCGAACCGAACCGTACCGAACCGATCCGCTCAGTGGAAACGAGGCATAAGTGTCCTGAACATTCCACAAAACGCTAGAGCTTGGTTTCACTAATGAGCTTTCTTGTGTTTTAGTATTTACCAAACTTGAATTAATTATTTAGTGAAGGTTTCCTTCATTTCTTTATAGACTCAGTAAGTAGGCCATCTCTCATATCTTGTATTGATTGGAAGGCATTAAGAAGCGTGTTTTGGTTTTGCAGCATTTTTACTATTTTTCAGACCTGCCTCTAGGCTTTCATTAATCATTTGTGTCATCGACATTAATGTGGCTCTAATTGTGTCTGAGCAGATGGAGGGTGATCACTGTATTCACCCATGTGGTGCTTGGTAATTTATAGCTCCTTAGGGTAGAAGGAACAATTAATATTCTATCTATCTATCTATCTATCTATCTATCTATCTATCTATCTATCTATCTATCTATCTATCTATCTATCTATCTATCTAGCTATCTATCTATCTATCTATCTATCTATCTATCTATCTATCTATCTATCTATCTATTAATTTAGAATAACCAATATCCTTTTTGTACAAGATATGCTTCTTGTATCATAGGATTAATTTAGATTTTACAAACATCACACACAAGGAGGTTTTTATCTTTCATGAACTTTATAGAGCCTTTAACGAATACCGAGCTTATGTTTACATCACATGATCAGCTGTCATTGGCTGACAGCTGATCACGTGGCAAGGGGCCAGGACCGGCCCCTTATTTGGATTGGTGATCACCCGAGTCTCTGGTACAGGCATCTTTAGTGTGTAGACGGGTGCCAGTCTATGTTCTCCACTGCAGGTGCTCAAACACAGCAGCATTCCAGGGGAGAGGAAGTCTAGAGAAACATGGTTCCTCTATGGTTTCCTGGGTCTGCGGGGAAGCTAACTGGTTGGATGCTGCTGTCCCATATGACTCAGGCAGCCATCTTGGGTCAGGCAAAGTCTAATTTAAGACCCTGGCTTCCAGGCTTGGCATGCATTTTGCATGTGGGTAGTATAGGAGCAGGTCACAGATCTGACAGAGACAGTTATTAGCAGCAGGGAGAGGTTTCAGAGGATTAGGGAGAGGATAGGGACACGCCATTCTTCCTGAAAACCTCCCTATTTGGGTACAGACCAGCCAGGCTGCATTCCGCCCCCCAAGATAGACACTGTTGGCACATATGAGTCCTGCTATGCTACTCATTGCTGTTATATACCCTGAGTGTTCCCGGTCGGGTGCCATCCCGTCAGGTTTGTAGTGAATTACTAAATTCTATGTCAATACAAGTTCTCTGCAACTGAACTCTGAGGGCCAGATTCACGTAGAATTCCGGCGGCGTAACGTATTACATTTACGTTACACCGCCGCAAGTTTTACGGGCAAGTGCTTGATTCACAAAGCACTTGCCTGTAAACTTGCGGCGGCGTAGCGTAAATCCGTCTGGCGCAAGCCCGCCTAATTCAAATGAGGCGTGTATCATTTAAATTAGGCGCGTTCCCGCGCCGAACGTACTGCGCATGCTCTGTTTTGAAATTTCCCGCCGTGCTTTGCGCGAAATGACATCGCACCGACGTTATTTTTTGAATGGCGACGTGTGTTACGTCCTTTCCTATTCACGGACGACTTACGCCAAAAAAATTTTTTTAAATTCGACGCGGGAACGACGGCCATACTTTAACATGGCTGGTCTAAATATAAGCCACAAAATAGCAGCTGTAACTATACGCCGGGAAAAGCCGACTAGCGACGACGTAAGAGAATGCGACGACCGCGCGTACCTTCGTGGATCGCCGTAAACAGCTAATTAGCATACCCGACGTGGAAAACGACGCAAACTCCACCCAGCGGGCGCCGAAGTATTGCATCCTAAGATCCGAAGGCGTGCGAAGCCGTACGCCTGTCGGATCTTACCCAAATGTCGTCGTATCTTGGTTTGAGAATTCAAACTAAAGATACGACGCTGGAAATTTGAAAGTACGCCGGAGTATCAGCAGATACTCCGGCGTACTTCTTCTGTGAATCTGGCCCTGAGTGTTTACTGCCACCGCACCACACTACACCTGTACCTTTACCTAAATTTCTCTAAAGGTAGATATATATTAGCATTTCCTTGGCAGGGTATGGTTATGAGACAGGTGTGTATACCTTCAAACAGAATTACAAACAATGACAATCCTTAAATATGGAGATTGCATTAATTTTAGACTTTTTCTCGTATTTTCACCTATAATCCAGCCAGTAAGACACTTCCTGTCTTAGGGGGGTCTCCACTCCTGATAGAGGAGCAATAGAGCCACCCACAGATAACAGATTGTCAATCCTGGGGGGAGGGTAGTGTTACATGAACTAGCAGATTTTGATGGACTTGACCAACAAATTAAAGCCAGACACTTGCAAATATTTGTAAGCAGTTACAGCAACATTTTTGTTTTATTTGAAATATACAGTATATTTAGAGTTTTTACATAAATGCATAAAAGTTGAATATTGTAAGCACCCTTGTCAGTGGTAAATGGTTTGTCTTAAAGGGGTTGTAAAAGTTCATTTTTTATTTTCTAAATACGTTCCTTTAAGCTAGTCAGTGCATTGTTGGTTCACTTACCTTTTCCTTTAATTTCCCTTCTAAATGTTTTTTTTCTTTGTTTTCTTTGTCTGAATTTCTCACTTCCTGTTCCTCCTCAGTAAGGTGCTCAGTAAGCTGTTCTAAATGACTTCCCACCACTCGGATGATGGGGGCAAGCTTACCGAGGAGAAACAGGAAGTGAGAAATTCAGACAAAGAAAAAAAACATTTAGAAGGGAAATGGAAGGAAAAGGTAAGTGAACCAACAATGCACTAGCTTAAAGGAATCAATTTAGAAAATAAAAGACAAACCTTTACAACGGAGAATCCGACCAATCTTTGATGTACATTGTTGTTCAATTTCTGCAACATTTTAATTATAATAAAAATATATTTTTTTACGCAATATTGTTTACTATGTCTTATCAGTAGCGAGATAGTCCATACATCAATTGGGTGGGCATGCTCCAGGTTTAGCCTCAGCAACTATTCCCTCATCCCCACCCTCCCCCTCTATTCTTGAACCTTTACAACCCCTTTACCCATCTAACTCCTATTTTTTCTGGACAGCTTGGTCTGTTCAAGGAAGTTGAAAAATAACACACTTCCTGGCTGGAGAAAATTAAGGAAGAAAAGCCTATAAAAAAACAAACTAATGCAGCCACCACATCTAAATATTGGTGAGCTGCAATATAATACATTTCTGTTTATGCGTTTATTACTGCTGTCACTTCTCATGCCAGAAGGAAGTTCCATATGTTGTCCCTGTGCATTAGGAGATTTATGAAGATTGCACACGTGTAGTGCAGGTAGGCTTGCCAAATGGATGGTAAAATTGGGACTATATTACAGTAATAGGAAAGAGAACATTAGGGTGGTATTTCTTCTCAGAAAAGGTGGCAACCCTAAGTGCAGGTCACAAGAAGCTCAAAGCTTCTTTGGATCATAAACTGGTCCAGACTCTGGAGCAGCCTTTTTCAACCAGTGTGCCTAGGCACCCTGGGGTGCCTTCTGGGTTCTTCAGGGGTGCATTTGGCAAAATGCCTAGAAATTGCTCCAAATTGACCAAAAACTGTGTAGCAACCAGCGGGTGGATCAAGGTTGCTTTTTATTACACAAAGCCACAGGTTTTCATTGTGCACCATTACAACCTTGGACATTGGCCAGCCGCCGGCATCCTAATGTCAATGATTAATTAGGAAGAGATCGAGCACATGCACAGTATCCTTGTTTGACACCCCACCATACTCTGTCAGCACTGGGGTCACATTAGCTTTGTGAGGGAGAGAAACTGAGGAAGAAGAAATGCTGCAACACTAATCAGTACCAATGTGCAAAACTGTATTTGCTTTGAAAATTTCTGCTGCAATATGTAAAACTATTCATTTAGTTCTATACAATTTAGAATGCGGTGCCTCGAGATCGTCCGTAATTTTAAAGAGCGCCTTGAGACTGTATATAACTTTAAAGAGCGCCTTGAGACTGTATATAACTTTAAAGAGCGCATTGAGACTGTATATAACTTTAAAGGGCAGCTTGAGACTGTATATAACTTTAAAGGGCGCCTTGAGACTGTATATAACTTTAAAGGGCGCCTTGAGATTGTTCATAATTTTAAAGGACGCTTTGAGATTGTCTATAATTTTAAAAGGTGCATTGAGATTGTCTATATCTCTAAAGGGTACTTTGAAATTGTCTATAATTTTAAAGGGCGCCTTGACTAGAGAAAGGTTGAGAAACACTGATCTGGAGGGTCCTGTTGCAGTGCAGTGATGTGAAACAAGTAACATTTTTATATTGAAATCAGTTGATGCCTTCTCATGTAAAAATAGTGAACTAACACTAGCATGTAAAAGTGTTAGTTGGGTCGTGGAAATTCCACTATACGCCATGCGTAATCCATGTCTCCTGCGCTTTAAGTGGACTTCTTAACCTTTTGGTACAATGCATCTTAGTAAACCCGTTTCCCATATAATTAAACAGACATGACCACCATGCTTACGTGCTTACGTTCTCCGCTCGACCAACGGATCTTATCCTGGGAGCAATCTTTATTCATATAACAATAGAGCTTGATGGTTTTACAATTGACCAATCAAGCAGAGGCATTCCTTCAAACAGGAGGGGTGAATCCTTATTCTGCGTTGTTCAGAGAACAATGCATACCCGGATTATACTACCGTTCCTTTCGATAGGAGATTATCTGCAGGTGTCTGCTATGGTCCCGCCATGTGCCGATTAGACACACAGAGACACATGAGCGTACATCCCCTAACCGATAATGTCTTTGCAGAGCAAACACATCCCCCCAGACAATTGTTCTGTGCATCGCACAGGGTCCCTTGGCTGACGGACATATCCCCACTCTGCAAACACTACTCTGCATCCCCAAGAAGCTTTTGACTACCAAACGGATCTCAACCAGCGTCAGTCTGCCCCAGTCAGCTCTTTAGAGCAGGCTGCTGGAGTACTAACACTGGGAGACACTATGACAATACATATTAAATACATCTTCATAAAATTTCCACAACAGTTCAAAATAAGAACTTTTTACTGTGTACAATTTCTATTGTAATCATTGATATTACCTGTGTCTTGTAGGACCCATACTCTAATGGTTGCTGCAAGAGATCTTCACAAACATTTCAGCTAAAGTTTGAAGAACTGAAAAGTTCACTTGATTTGTAGGAGGAGAAATGGGTAGAATGAGGGATGCTGCTGGTGTAGGCTACTGTCATCTCATGGCCAGTCTGTGTGTGTATTTATTTATTGAAGGATAGAAAATACATACATAAGAACGGTGGTGCCAAAGTGTGTTAAAGCTTAAAGTAGAACTACAGGCAAAACTTTTTTTCAAATTTCAGATAGAGTAAGGGAGGATTATATCCCCTGTTGGCAGGCCCGGATTTCCCACAAGGCCACTGAGGCCAGGCCTTGGGGCGGCAGGGCTCCAAGGGGCGGCAGTGGCATGGAGTCCCCCGACGCCCGGAACAAACAGTTAAGGGCGGTAAGTTATGGGGGAATCCGCTCGCTCGTTAACAAGTGATTGCGGCGATGTCGCCGAAATCACTTGTAAAATATGTGCTCCCGTCTGTCCTCCCCCCCCCCAACCCCACATACCTCTCTCTGCTGGCTCTGTCTTCGGGACTCCGTCCTCCCCCCAGCCACCAAGTCTGTCTCCTGTCCCTGCTGCTGATGTACACAGTGAGAGGGGAGAGCTGTGCTCTTCCCATCTCAGCTGTGACAGGAGTTCTAGCACAGTGCTAGAACTCCTGTTTTGGAGGTCACAGGGTCAATTAAAGAGAACATGTCACCTCCAATTGCTATCACACAGGAAATTGTTTTCTCCTGTGTGATAGCAAAAAAGTTATAAAAAATAAATAAATAATAAGAAATAATAATTAAATTAATAAAATAAAAAAGTAAAGAATAAGAAAAATAATAAGAAAATTATACAAAAATTTAAAAAAGTAAGCGACAAGCTACAAATAAATACAAATAAAAAAAGTGATAAAAAAAGTAAAAAAACAAACAAAACATATTTGAACTAACCGTGCCGCACATTCTCCATTGATTTGTGGGGGGGGGTTTGGTTGGCGGGGAGGGGGTGCATTGTGGAACCTGGCCTTGGGGCGGCAGGGAGAGCAAATCCGGCCCTGCCTGTTGATTTATTTTTTGCCATCTGTGCTATATTGGGGAGATTTACCTTCACTTCCTGTCCCATAGCCAAAAAAGAAAGTGAGAGGAAATCCCTGAAACTTGAGGGAATCCCTTGTGGACCCCCAGGCCAACAGAACTAGTGTCCCCATTGGAGGATTTCCCCTTTATTACTTTTTTAGGGAACCTATAATTTGGGATTTTATTTTACTTTCACTTTAAATGCTGATGGTAAACAGAACACATAGAGAGGGTGGATCTCCCTAACAGTGGCACAGATAGCAATAACAACTCTCCACTCCATCCAAAACTAAAGAAAACGTTTTGCCTTTTGTTATACTTTAGGTTTCGTTTGTAGTTTTAAATTAGAACAAGGGACAGTACCTACATTGAATGAGAAACATCCCTTGTGCTGGTGGCTGCTATCTTTGGTTTTCTGTATTTCTATTGAATTGTATTGTTTTCTTTGAGAATAAACCAAAGTCAGATAGGATTTGCCCTCTTCCTGACCAGGCCATTTTTTGCAATACGGCACTGCGTCACTATAACTGACAATTGCACAGTAATGCGGCGCTGTACCTAAAACAAAATTGATAATTTTTTTCCCCCAGAAATAGAGCTTTCTTTTGGTGGTATTTGATCACCTCTGCAGTTGTACTATGAACAAAAAAAATACGTAAATTTTAAAATAAAAAAAATATATATTTTTTACTTTTTGCTATGATAAATATCCCCCCAAAAAAACAAATTTCTTTATCAGTTTAGGCCAATAGGAATTCTTCTACATATTTTTGGTAAAAAATCACAATAAGCATATATTGATTGGTTTGCGCAAAAGTTATAGCGTCTACAAAATAGGGGATATATTTATGGCATTTTTATTATTATTTTGTTTTTTTACCAGTATTGGCGCTGATCAGTGATTTTTAGCAGGACTGCGACATTGTGGCAGACAGATCGGACACTTTTCTGGGACCATTGAGATTTATACAGCGATCAGAGCTAAAAATAGCCAATGATTACTGTATAAATGACACTGGCAGGGAGGGTGTTAACACTAGGGGGGCGATCAAGGGGTTAAATGTTCCTTAGGGAGGTGTTTCTAACTGTGGTGGGAGCGTAGTGCCTGGAGGAGGAGAGAGATCGCTGTTTCTGATCACTATGAACAGCAGATCTCTCCGTATTCCCCTGACAGAACAGGGATGTCTGTTTTCATTGACAGATCCCCGTTCCGTCTCTCTCTGAGATCGCAGGTGGCTGGCGGACATCACGGGCGCCAGGTATACGCATCAACCCCGGCATCACGCCCCCTATTCCTCTAAAAGCTACCAACGTACAATGACGGCAGTTCAAGCAGGGGAGCCAACCTGCCGCAGTAAAACTGCGGCGGCTGGTCCGGAAGTAGTTAGATCTTCAGTCCTCTACATTCTGGAATAATAGCAGTGTGGACTGGATTTACCTGTGCTGGTAAATCCAAACGACTGAAGATCAGCATCAGGACTAGGATGCACCAGTCATGGAACCTCGTGGGCGTTAAACTTCTGAAGCTAAGGTAAGTATTTGTTTTGCTTTAAATGAAGAGAACAGCCACCAGATCATGAGATACTTCTCATTCAATAAAAGTACTGTCCCTTGTTCTTAATTTGGGGTTAATGGCAGATTCCTTGGCTGTAAAGGAGAAGAGGGTTTAGTTCCCACATAAGCTTTGGGAAGCAAAACTATACCCATTGATTGAACGGTTTCAAAATACAGTTACATTTCCAGCATATGTGACCTTTGCTTGTGCTCTCAACCAAACAAGCAAACCTTCGAATGGCTAGTATCATAACTGATCACATGTGCAGCACAATGGCAGGTGCAGAGCAAACAGAAGCCAAGATGGCAGCTTCCATAGCTGAAAAGAATAGGAGGGTTTAGTTCCGCTTTAAGAGTAATGGGTATGTGACTGACCATTGTGAGTAATTGCACTTTGAATTTGCCTTTATATATATATATATATATATATATATATATATATATATATATATATATATATATATATATGTGTGTGTGTGTGAAGTCCATAGACTCTGTAACAGTCCCATTTACTCATCAGTGAAGGAGAAGCAATCTACCACAAGTGTCTTATTACACTCAGACAGAAAGCAGCGGAAGCATTCATTAATCTGATATATAATTTATATTCTATACTACAGAACTTGATTGTAAAAGATTTTCTCCTTGAAATATAAACTGTTATAGAACTTACTAGGAGAGAGGCAGTCTGATTTACTCTTCAAGCTCAAAGCCACTTCTGAACCTGGGAACGGCATTCAGCAGGGGGGGTATGCCGCACGCAGGATTCCTGATTGCTTTACACCTTAAAAACCCAGTATGTCCCGTAGCATTGAACAGGTTAAACCTATAAGAAGACAATACCACTCACTTTAGAGAATACTGATAGTTATAAGCATTTTCATACTCTCTAGGATGGAGGGACCAGAGTGTATGGCGTCACACTCCTGTCTTATCAGTCTTGTGTATATTTAAAGCAGAACTGCACTCTCTCAATCAAAATTAAACCGGTTGAAAACCGCATATACAATTTTTTGTTTTACACCTGCAAGGCAAAAGCCATAATGAGCTAGTATGCATCGCATACTAGCTCATTATGAAATACTTACCTCGGAACGAGGAGAAGAGAACTTACCTGGTCCACGCCGAGCGAGATGTCACCTTGACTCGGCGTGTCTTCCGGGTGATTGGCTAGAGTGGCGATGTCGTCACTCCCGCGCATGTGCATGCCGAGGATCCCCCCTGCGCATGCGCCGCTGCAATCTGAAGGGCCGGCTGCCACCGGCCCTTGCCGGAATAAGATGTCCCGCGCGCATGCGCGGGAGTGACGACATCGCCGCTCCAGCCAATCACAGCGCTGGAGCGGCGATACCCGGAAGACACGCCGAGTCAAGATGTTGTCAAGATGATGTCAAGATCAAGGTTTAGGAGATATTCTTTATAGCTACAGGTAAGCCTTATTATAGGCTTACCTGTAGGTAAAAGTCAAAAAGTGGGGTTTACAACCACTTTAAAGAGGAGTTCTGGCAATTTTTTTACTGCAGCTGCTGACTATTAAAATAAGGACACTTACTTGTCCAGGGTGCCGACGATGTCGGCACCCAAAGTCGATCTTTCCCTCGGCTCTCGAACGCTGCCGCCGCCATTTTCCTGGTTCCCTACTGTGCTGTCTTCTGGGACATGTGTGTCTCCCAGAAGACAGCGGGGGAACGGAGAAGGCGCTGGAAGTGTCGTAGATACCCGCGGGTGGCTCGGGTATCTATGCCTGGAAGTGGGAGCAAAATACCTGTATTAGACAGGTATCTGCTTCCCCTCTCCCCCTGAAAGATGCCACATGTGACAGGAGGGGGGGGGGGGATGCGAAAAGTGGAAGTTTCATTTTTGGGTGGAACTCCTAACTATTTTCATTCCTTATGCTGCTAATGTTAGTAATACATTGGAAAGTATATTATATTTACTAGTTTTGAACTTTTTTTTTACATTTTTCAGTTGCTTCCTTCTTTTTGGCCTAGGCCAAAATGATTTCTTCCATCTGAAGGAGGGGAGGAGGTTTTTCTCAGATTAGCCCACCCTCCCGTCTGCATGCCTGGGGTAAGGGCAGATGATTCCAGGAAGTAAATGCTACATGAATCATATGCCTTTGTTCAAGATGGCCACAGCCACATTAGGGGTGATTTCTCACCAAAATAAACCATGGAGCCATGGATGGGGGAGTTTGCTTTGAATGTTAAAAGAGAATGAGATAGAGTTTCCAGTTTGTGGTGCTCAGATACAGTTTAAATCCACTTTAAGCTTGACCTATTGTACTCAGTAAATAACAGCCTTTTTTAATTGATGATAGCCTGGAAAACAGGTACAAAGATGCCTAAAGCTTTGCCCATTATATGTAAATAACTATGCAGCACAAGGATTCCCAAATAAATTTGAGAATCTGATCTAAATCTGGTCTACCTAGATGGATTTTTGCAGAAAATCTAAACAACCCTTTATAAATACATGTTGATTTCCAAATACACAACTTATATTACAATTACTATTATATAATAAAACCCTTCAGTGATTGTATGTGTTGTTTGTTTAGCTGTAACTAGGTTGTTGCAGGCAATTAACCTTTAAATTTAAATATATATGTTATTTTAAATACCGACAAGATAGTGAAAAGTACTTTAGGGGAAAACATTTTCTATTAGGGTATTATTATCATGGGAACAATAGAGCAAGTGATAAGAAGAAAACATATTTAAGCAAACAGAGATACAAATAGGACGTGTATTGCAATTTTACAGAAGGATTCAACTCCTTCAGCTGAAAAAAAGAGGTGAACTTAGACCACCCAGCTCTAGGCCCATATCATGCTAGTGTTCATGTCATCACTGATTCAAGAGAGACTAAACCAATCACATTATGATGAAGATTTCATAGTCATGGCATTACTGCAGCTGCTGGCTTTTAATAATAGGACACTTACCTGTCCTGGAGTCGGCACAGCAGCTGATGTTTCCATCAGCCGTCGGATGCTGCCGCCGCCATTGCGGGTAAGGGAACCCAGCAGTGTAGCCTTTCGGCTTCACGCCGGGAACCCTACTGCGCATGCGCGAGGCCCTGCTCCTCTCTCCTATTGGGCCGGGGAAGGAGGAGGGAGCCCCATGGTGACGTCACGGCCTGGACTCCCGGAAGTGGGAAAGGATAACTGTCAAAGACAGGCATCCTGTCCCCTCTCCCCTGAAAGGTGCCAATTGTGGCACCGGAGGGGGAGAGGAATCAGATGAGAGGAAATTCCACTTTAGGATGGAACTCCGCTTTAAGAGGGGGTGAGGATTAATAAATTATTATGAGGAGGTAAATTGTAATTTGGATAAAGAAAGGCCCATGAATGTAGTGTACCTAGATTTGCTAAAGCATTTGATACAGTGCCCTACAAAAAATTTTTTTTTGACATTGATGATATGGTTTCTATGTGGATCGAAAACTGGTTACAAGAGAGGGTCATAAGGGTGGTGATTAATGGCAATACTTTCTGAATGGTCTAAAGTTGAAAGTTGGGTACCCCAGGGGCATATCTAGGGTATGGCAGCCATGGCAAGTGCCATGGGCCCCATGGGGAGGGGGGCGGCAAAAAGCCACCCCCCGCATGAAAAAACCCCCACCCGTCCTCCCGCAGCCGCCTCCCGCACTAATCTCCTGGCGCTGTAGCCGCCTTGCTGGAGCGTGGCGCCGGCATAGCAATTGCTAATATTTCTCCTTCTGCCTGGGGAGGGGAGTGACAGGTGCCCCCATGACGGCCGATAATTGGCCAGACCGGATCCACGCACGGTGGCGGAGCCTATTGCTCCGCCTACCCTATCATCTTATCCCCAGAGCGGGGAATGGGACGTCACGTGAGGTGAAGAGAGGACAGGAGAGAAGGAATGTATGGCGGCCCGATGGAGAACCCCGGCCCCAGCAGCAGCACCAAGTATAGCAGCCAGGTACTACTTGATCCTTGTCATCATATTCATGTGTGCCATCTGCCAACCAGAAGCAAGCAGCAAAATATAATGCTCAGTGGATTAAATAAATATGCATAGCCATATCATACATAAATTGTAATAAAGTGATTTGTGAACAGCTGTTGCACAAATCACTTGATATCTATGGCTATGAATATTTATAATTTATTTATTCCATATTGAGCACTATATTTGATGCCTGGCACACACACAATCGCACATGATGATGACTTAAAACGTTTAAGTCATCATGTGCGATTGAGCCCCCCCAAAAACGTTTTAGCACCAGCCGCTAGTGGTCCCCAGTGTCCCTCTCTGTCCCCGCCATGTCCCTGGTTATCTGAAAGATCGGTTTCAAATGTTTTGACATGGGCGCAGTTTCAGTGCTTGCCATAGGCGCCATTTTCACTAGATACGCCTCTGGGGTACCCCAAGGCTTTGTTCTGGGACCAATTCTGTTGAGTTTATTCCTAAATTATATAGAGGTTGGTAGAAATGGGTCAGTCTCAAGCCTCGTACACACGATAGGTTAACCAGAGGACAACGGTCTGAAGGACCGTTGTCATAGGTTAACCGATGAAGCTGACTAATGGTCCGTCGCGCCTACACACCATAGGTTAAATAACCGATCGTGTCAGAACGCGGTGACGTAAAACACAACGACGTGTTGAAAAAAATGAAGTTCAATGCTTCCAAGCATATGTGTCGACTTGATTCTGAGCATGCGTGGGTTTTTAACTGATGGTCGTGCCTACTAACGATCGGTTTTGACCTATCGGTTACCAATCCATAGGTTAATTTTAAAGCAAGTTAGCATTTTTTTAACCTATGGTTAAATAACCTATGGGGCCCACACACGATCGGTTTTGACCGATGAAAACGGTCCTTCAGACCGTTGTCCTCTGGTTAACCTATCGTGTGTACGAGGTTTCAGTGTTTGCTGATGATACAAAGCTAAGCAGGGCAAATAACTTCACAACAGGATATAGCAGCTTTATAAGACCTCAATAAAATAGTGGGGTGGGCATCTAAATGGGCTATGACGTTCAATGTTGGAAAATAGAAAGTCATGCACTTTTCAAGCTAAAAATATGCATGCAGGTTTACACATAAGGGAGTAACCTTTGGTGGAATCAAGAATGGAAAAGCATCTGGGGGTCCTGGTGGATCGCACTCTAATTAATAGCATGCAATGTCAAGCTGCAGCAAGCAAGGCCAGCAGACTATTAGCATGCAAAAAACAATATTTACTCAGAGATAAAACTATAATTCTACCACTTTGCAAAACTCTGGGTTGGTCATCCAACCTCAGGAATAGGGATGAGCTTCGTATTCGAGTTAAACTCATGTTCGACTCGAACATCGTATGTTCGATCGTTCGTCGAAATACGAACAAAACGGGTTGTTTGCGCCAAATTCGAGTTATGTTTCACAGACCATAATTCACTGCGGCATGCTATGACCCGCATGCTTGGCCAATCACAGCTTGCAAAAAAACGGCGAGCCATAATTGGCCAAAGCCAGGGTGGCTTTGGCCAATTATGGCTCAGGGGGTTTAGTACACGCCCCACACTATAAAAGACCACCTGCAGGTCGGCCTTGTGTAGTGTGTTGCGGTGGTTAAGAGAGGACAGAGAGAGTGTCATGTTTTCCAGGTAGATAGAGCAGGCAGGCTAGTCAGTTAATGTTACAGTGTGTAGAGGATATATATACATCCCAGGTGTTGTACATATATTTATACACTGTATAGTTTAGCTAGATCAGTTCTTCCTAATTTCTTCCTAATTTACTGGCAGGCAGGTGATTGTGCTAGCTGCAGTATTCTTACGCGGTTTATTGCCTGTGTCCTCTGTAGTTTGCACCTAAAGCTACTTGGTGTGTCCTGGCCATGTGCTCTGTAGTTTGCACCTAAAGATTCAGGAGCAGTGAATTTAATGATGCTTAAAATGAGCACTTTTGAATTTGAACATTCGAGTCCCATAGACGTAAATGTTCGTGCGAACGTACGATCCGTTCGAAGGTTCTGGTGCGAACCGAACGGGGGAGTGTTCGGCTCATCCCTACTCAAGAAGGATGTACTAGAACTGGAGAGTGTCCAGAGAATGGCATCAAAGCCAATAAGGTGGCTGAGGAATTCAGTTGTGAGAAAGGACTTCAAACATTAAACATATTCTCCCTGGAGGGGAGGTGTTTAACAGGGGATATGATAGTGATATAAAAATCCCTAAATGGTGACTTTATCATTGGGAGGACATATTTTTAATCTTAGGTTTCCAAAGAAGACATTTGGCCACACATTAAAGCGGTAGTTCACCCTCCCCCGACACATTTTACCATCGAGACAGGCATTGTAGCGCGAGCTACAGTATGCCTGTCCCGATTTTTTTAACCCCGTACTCACCTTGTAGTCGTCCATCGTAGATTCCGGCTCCCGCGGGGAATGGGCGTGCCTATGGAGAGGGAGGATGATTGACGGCCGGCCCTGGCACGTCACTCTCCCCGAAGACAGCCGGAGTAGGTCTCGGCTCTTCACGGCGCCTGCGCACAGGCTATGCGCACGCGTCGTGAAGACCAAGCCTATTTCGGCTATTTCCGGAGAAGCGTGACGCGCCAGAGCCGGCCGTCAATCATCCTCCGTCTCCATAGGCACGCCCATTCCCCGGAATCTTCGATGGACGACTACAAGGTGAGTACGGCGGTAAAAAATTCGGGACAGGCATACTGTAGCTCGCGCTACAATGCCTGATTTTAAGGTAAAATAAAAAAAAAAAAAATTTTCCCGTCGATAGGGTGAACCCCCGCTTTAAGTTGGACAAGAAACAATTCAATCATGAACTCCTTAAAGGGGTTATTTATTGTTAGAGCGGTAGGGATGTGTAACTTCCATCCACAGTTGGTGGTGGCAACGGAGAGTGTAGATAAATTCAAAAAACTTTTAGATGTGTTTCTTAGCGAACACAATGTACAGGGATATGAAAAAGAGAAATCACACACACACACACACTCTCTCAGGTTGAACTGGATCGACTAGTGTCTTATTTAACCTTCCCAACTGTATACTTGTGGTAGTCAGGTCTCAGTGGTTCATCTTCTATGACTCCTGGTCTTCTTACGTTATGCCTTTCATTAGTAAAACCTTATTTTCTTTATTAAGTTTACTGCAGTGTGCTGTAGATAATTTAGAAGTGTAGATAGGAAGAATTGTCTGATTTAAATATTAATATTCTTGAATTTCACTTTTAATGGAAAGGTGTTAAAAGCGTGCTTTCTGAGTCCATTAGTATGCACATTGCCATTTTGTCTTTTCTTTCCTTTTAATTTCGTTCTACTCTTCTATAACATTAGGACCAGTGTTTTTATAGATGACCCAGTGAAGTGACTAGCCTCGGAGGATACCCAGAGATGAAAAAAAAATCCTCCTCAGGTTTTACAGGTTTATCTGCAGCTCTCTCTTCTGTACAGCCACTCAAAGTGCACTGTTTACAAATTATTTCCTAGCTTCATGAGGCATGATGCAGAAATCAGATGTCATACACTGCACAGCACATAGAGGAGAGCTGAGTGTAAGCTGAGACCTGAGTGGTGGCAATTGACACACACCCCTGTATACAGTCTCTTAGGAAAGCAACCACAGATGAAACTGTGTGCTCCAGGGGGAGAGTGGTGCTTTCTCCTGGGATTGCTTGATGTCAGGATAAATTATTAGAATTGACTGGCAGAAAGAGGAGAGAAAAGCTTGAAATCACACAATGCACTTTGGATTGAGCCACTATAGAAGGATATATTTTTTTAGTTTTCCATATCAGAGGTTTACAGCCACTTTTAAGGAGTTGTAAAGGCAGAAGTTTTTTTTTTTTTATCTTAATGCATTCTAGGTGGTAGCAGCCTCCCCAGCACCCCCTAATTACTTACCTGAGCCCCATCTCTCTCCAGTAATGTCCCCAAGCGTCTAAGCTGTCCAGGACATTCCTCCTGATTGGCTGAGGGACAGCAGTGGCGCCACTGGCTCCCATGGCTGTCAATCAAAGTCAGTCAGCCAATCAGGGGAGAGGGGGGTGGGGCCAGGTCAGGGCTCTGTGTTTGAATGAACACACAGAGCTGTGACTTGGCTTGGGTGCCCCCATAGGAAGCTGCTGACTGTGGGGGTACTTGATAGGAGGGAGGGACCAGGTGTAGCAAGAGGGACCCAAGAAGAGGAGGATCTGGGCTGCTCTGTGCAAAACCAACTGCACAGAGGAGGTAACTGGTAAGTATAACATGTTTGTTTACAATCACTTTAAGCTGGTCATGCACGTAAAGGTTTCTCATGTTCAGTCCAGTGGGTTGAGCAAGAGAAATCCATAGATTCCCCCATCCATGTGTGAGCTAGGTGCAGCATTGTGCGGTAGGCAGAGAACACACAGGGCCAGATCCACATAGATCGGCACCGGCGCAGCGTATCTAAGATACGCTACGCCGCCGTAACTTACTTGGCTTTGTTTCAAATCCACAACAAATTTGCGCCGTAAGTTACGGCGGCGTAGTGTATCTTTGGCGGCGGAATTCAAATCGGCGATTAGGGGGCGTGATTCATTTAAATGAAGCGCGTCCCTGCGCCAAATGAACTGCGCATGCTCCGTTTTGAAATTTCCCGCCGTGCATTGCGCGAAATGACGTCGCAACAACGTCATTTTTTTTACTTAGACGTGAATTACGTCCATCCCTATTCACGGACGACTTACGCAAAAAAATTAAAAATTAAAAATTTCGACGCGGGAACAACGGGCATACTTAACATGGCAAGTCTATCTATACGCCGCAAAATACCAGCTTTAACTATACGCCGGAAAAAGCCGACTAGAGACGACGTAAGAGAATGCGACGGCCGCGCGTACGTTCGTGGATCGTCGGAAATAGCTAATTAGCATACCCAAGGCGGAAAACGACGCGAACTCCACCCAGCGGACGCCGAAGTATTGCATCTACGATCCGAAGGCGTACGAAGCCGTACGCCTGTCGGATCAAACCCAGATGCCGTCGTATCTTGGTTTGAGGATTCAAACTAAAGATACGACACGGGAAATTTGAAAGTACGCCGGCGTATCAGTAGATACGCCAGCGTACTCTCACTGTGGATCTGGCCCACAGAGTCCAAGTTTGGCAATAGCAATATATTGTAGAAAAGTTCAGCAAGACATAAAGATCCAGCGGGGAAGCACATCTGACCTGACCACTTAAACAGTGACAGTGGTGGAACAGTGGTATGAGGAATGGGAGATGCCAACAGCATCTACCATGAGGAGCATAATGCAACCTGGCAGGTCCACACCCAAAAAGGGATAATAGAGGAACCATGTTCCCCTGATTTCCTTCCCCAACTGCATTGCCGCTCCGATCGAGCACCACCTGCAGTGGGAAATACAGACTGCACCTGCCTACACAAGCTAAACAGCATGGATGGATGAATTATACACTGCCAGATAAAGTATTCTGACAGCAGGTATCCACAGCTGTGATGTTGCGTACACACGATCGGTTTGTCTGATGAAAACGGTCTGATCAGACCGTTTTCATCAGACAAACCGATCGTGTGTGGGCCCCATCGTTTTTTTATCCATCAGTTTAAAAAATAGGAACTTGTTTTAAAATTATCTGATGGTTAAAAAACCGATAGAAAAAAACGATTGTCTGTGGGCACGTCCATCGGTTAAAAATCCACGCATGCTCAGAATCAAGTCGACGCATGCTTGGAAGCATTGAACTTAATTTTTCTCAGCACGTCGTTGTGTTTTACGTCACCGCGTTCTGAAACGATCGTTTTTTTAACCGATGGTGTGTAGGCAAGACTGATGAAAGTCAGTTTCATCGGATATCTGATGAAAAAATCCATCAGTACGTTTTCATCGGATGAACCGATCGTGTGTACAGGGCATAAGAATACCCAAACAGTGACGGTATCTCATTTCATAAGGTCAATGTTGGTATTGATTTTTTCCAGTCTGGTTCCTTTGATTTCTCAGTTGAGTTTAATCAAGGTGAACGTTATCGGCAGGGCCACTTACAGCTTGAATTTCAGGCCAATTCACAGCAATCACCCACTTATTGGTAGTTTTACACTGCCTGAATTTCACATCATGTTATATGTCTCCCTTTGGCGGCCCCAGTGACCCATATCCTGAGCTCTGAGGTCACCACCAAGGTGGCCTGGTGGTCTTTAACCACTTGCCGCCTACGTATATATACGTCGGCAGAATGGCACGGGCAGGGAAAGCAACGTACAGGTACATTGCTGTGAATCTGCCGCCTAGCGGGCGCGCGCGCCCGACGCAAGCTCTGTGACGTTGTTCGCAGGACCTGTGGACTCGCTGTCCGCCACTGCGTCCCGCCATCGCGTCACGGAGAGGCAGAACAGGGAGATGCCTTTGTAAACAAGGCATTTCCCTGTTCTGCCTAGTGACAGGACAGTGATCCACTGCTCCCTGTCATTGGGAGCAGTGATCAATGTTGTGTCACTGGTAGCCCAGCTCCCTCACAGTTACAATCACTCCCTAGGACACACTTAACCCCTTCCTCGCCCCCTACCGGTTAACCCCTTCACTGCCCGTGACATTTACACAGTAATCAGTGCATTTTTATAGCACTGATCACTGTATAAATGACAATGGTCCCAAAATTGTGTCAAAAGTGTCTGATGTGTCCACCACAATATCGCAGTCACGATAAAAATCGCTGGTCGCCGTCATTACTAGTAAGAAAAATGATAATAAAAATGACATAAAACTATCCCCTATTTTGTAGACACTATGGGCCAGATTCAGAAAGAGAGTACGCCGGCGTATCTACTGATACGCCGGCGTACTTTCAAATTTGCCGCGTCGTATCTTTAGTTTGAATCCTTAAACCAAGATACGATGGCTTCTGGCTTCGATCCGACAGGCGTACGGCTTCGTACGCCTTCAGATCGTAGGTGCAATACTTCGGTGCCCACTGGGTGGAGTTTGCGTCGTTTTCCGCGTCGGGTATGCTAATTAGCTTTTTCGTCGATCCCCGAAGGTACGCGCGGCCGTCGCATTCTATTACGTCGTCACTAGTCGGCTTTTCCCGGCGTATAGTTAAAGCTGCTATTTTGCGGCGTATAGATAGACTTGCCATGTTAAATATGGCCGTCGTTCCCACGTCGAAATTTGAATTTTTTTTTTTTTGCGTAAATCGTCTGTGAATAGGAAAGGACGTAACTCACGTCAAGTTCAAAAAATGACGTTGGTGCGACGTCATTTCGCGCAAAGCACGGTGGGAAATTTCGAAACGGAGCATGCGCAGTTCATTCAGCGTGGGGACGCGCTTCATTTAAATGAATCACGCCCCCTACCCGCGGATTTAAATTCCTCCGCCAGAAATACACTACGCCGCCGTAACTTACGGCGCAAAATCGCTGAGGATTTGAAATTCCGCCAGGTAAGGTACGGCGGCGTAGCGTATCACTGATACGCGGCGCAAGTGTAATTGTCTGAGAATCTGGCCCTATAATTTTTGAGCAAACCAATCAATATACGCTTATTGTGATTTAATTTACCAAAAATATGTAGAAAAAAACATATCGGCCTAAACTGTGAAAACATTTTTTTTTGTGTATTTTTAGGGTTATTTTTTATAGCAAAAGGTAAAAATTGCTTTTTTTTTTTAAATTGTCGCAATTTTTTTGTTTATAGCGCAAAAAATAAAAACTGCAGAGGTGATCGAGTACCACCAAAAAAAAGCTCTATTTGTGGGAAGAAAAGGACGTCAATTTTGTTTGAGTGCAACGTCGCACAACCGTGCAATTGTCAGTTAAAGCGACGCTGTGCCAAATCACAAAAGATGGCCCGGTCATTGGGCAGCCAAACCCTCCGGGGATGGAGTGGTTAAGCAGTGCCAAGAGGACCAAAGTCCTAGACAGGCATTCTTTGCCTTTTGTATACAGGGCCAAATTAACATTAATTAACCACTTCCATACCAGGCACTTACGCAGCTTCCCGCCCAAGCCAATTTTCAGCTTTCACCACTGTCGCACTTTGAATGGCAATTGCGCGGTCATGCTACACTGTACCCAAACAAAATTGGCGTCCTTTTTCCCCCACAAATAGAGCTTTCTTTTGGTGGTATTTGATCACCTCTGCGTTTTTTTTTTTGCGCAACAACTAAAACAAGGCTGAAAATTTGGAAAAAAAATTACGTTTTTATTTTTTTCTATTAATTTTTTTGTAAATAAGTTTTCTCTTTCAATTACGGGCACTGATATGGCGGCACTAATGGGCACCGATGAGATGGCACTGATGGACATCGATGAGGTAGTACTGACGGGCACAGATGAGGTGGCACTGATTGGCGGCGCTGGTATGCGACACTGATGGGCACTCATAGGCGGCACTGATGGGCACACATAGGTGGCACTGATGGGCACACATAGGCGGCACTGATGGGCACACATAGGTGGCACTGATGGGCACACATAGGCGGCACTGATGGGCACTCATGGGCGGCACTGGGCACTCATAGGCGGCACAGATGGGCACTCATGGGCGGCACTTATGGGTGGCACTGATGGATACTTATGGGTGTCACTTTTTCTTTTTTTGAATGCTTTTTTTTTTTGTAAACTTTTTTTAACTTTTTTTTTTTCAGGCTTTTTTTTTTTTTTTTTGCCCACCCTGGTGGTCCAGGATGGGCATCCCTGGTGGTCCAGTGTGGCTATCCGAGGGGGGGCTGCGCTGATAAACAATCAGCGCGAACCCCCCCTGTCAGGAGAGCCGCCGATCGGCTCTCCTCTACTCGCGTCTGTCAGACGCGAGTGGAGGAAGAGCCATCAACGGCTCTTCCTGTTTACATCGTGATCAGCCGTCATTGGACACGGCTGATCACGTGGTAAGGAGTCTCCGCCGGAGGCTCTTTACCGAAATCGGAGATGCAGGGTGTCAGACTGACACCCCGCATCACCGATCGCCACGATGCGCGCCCCCACGGGCGCGCGCGGCATGAAATCCTGCAGGACGTTCTGGAACGTCCTGTCAGTATTTCATAACCACTTCCCGGACGTAAATCGGCTATAGGCCGGGCGGGAAGTGGTTAAAACACTTTGTTTTTGTTCCTAACAACATTGTGTTATTATGACCATAAACTTTTTAAACCAGAATGCTCTCTAGTGTATGATGAATGTTTTTATATTGTCAACGCCACCTACCAATCTGCTGAGAAGGAGACAGTTACATGTTACTTGATCTACAGCAAAGCTCATTACACCACTAAACAGGCCGCATACCCCTCCCTCCTCAGTGTTGTGTCTGGTTTATTACCCACAAGCCTCTAGAGATGGCTAGACAAAGAAAAAAATACATAGAAACATTTTTTGTGCCTCCTTATTATCTTGCTGGCCCAGGCATTGGCCAAGGATGCCCAACGATAGGCAATCGTGTTTCCAGGGCAAGTGTGTTTCCATGCTAAGGGCCAGATTCACGTAGATCAGCGGATCTTTAGATCCGCTCGATCTACAGTTGTATTCAAAATTATTCAACCCCCACTGAAATTGATTGTTTTGCCCAGTTTGACATTGATTTTGATCATTCAGTCATCCTGCTTACAATTAAATCAAAGAGGCACGTGTAGGTCAGACAAATATAACATAACATTTATAATGAAATAACCACAAATGTATTTTCTGTGCTCACATCATTATCAGTTTTATTCAACCCCCAAGTGACATTCAATCTTAGTACTTAGTACAACATCTTTTTACAGTTATAACAGCTTTTAAACTTGAAGCATAGCTTGACACAAGTGTCTTGCAGCGATCTACGGGTATCTTCGCCCATTCGTCATGGGCAAAAGCCTCCAGTTCAGTCACATTCTTAGGCTTGCGCACTGCAACTGCTTTCTTTAAGTCCTACCAGAGGTTCTCAATCGGATTTAAGTCTGGTGACTGCGATGGCCACTCCAAAATGTTCCAGCCTTTAATCTGCAACCATGCTCTAGTGGACTTGGAGGTATGCTTGGGATCATTTTCCTGTTGAAAGGTCCAACGTCTCCCAAGCCTCAGGTTTGTGACTGCATCACATTGTTATCCACTATCTCCTGGTACTGAAGAGAATTCATGGTACCTTGCACACGCTGAAGCTTCCCTGTACCTGCTGAAGCAAAACAGCCCCAAAGCATGATTGACCCCCCGCCATGCTTCACAGTAGGCAAGGTGTTCTTTTCATCATAGGCCTTGTTCTTCCTCCTCCAAACATAGCGTTGATCCATGGGCCCAAACACTTCTAATTTAGTTTCATCAGTCCACAGAACACAATCCCAAAACTTCTGTGGTTTGTCCACATGATTTTTGCATACTGCAGTCGACTCTTCTTATTCTTTGGAGACAGCAAGGGGGTGCGCCTGGGAGTTCTGGCATGGAGACCTTCATTACGCAGTGTGCGCCGTATTGTCTGAGCAGAAACTTCAGTACCCACATCTGACAAATATTTTTTCAGTTTCTCAGCAGTCACAAGGGGACTTTTCTCCACTCTACGCTTCAGGTAGCGCACAGCAGTCGAAGTCAGCATCTTCTTTCTGCCACGACCAGGTAGCATTTCAACAGTGCCCTTTGCCTTGAATTTGCGAATGATGCTTCCTATGGTGTCTCTTGGTATGTTTAACATCTTTGCAATCTTCTTATAGCCATTGCCCTTCCTGTGAAGAGTAATCACCTCTTCTCTTGTCTTCCCGGACCATTCTCTTGACTTCACCATGTTTGTAACCACACCAGTAAATGTCTAGAAGGAGCTGAGTATCACAGTCATTTTAAAGCTGCCTGATTGGTGCTTATTAGGCTTTACTGCTGCTCCCTGACATCCACAGGTGTTTTCAATACCTGATTGAAAACACTTCAATGAACCTCTGTTCTTCAGAGTGGTAGTCTTTAAGGGGTTGAATAATTGTGTAAATGAGGAATTCACAAAATAAACATTTACTACTGTATTACAAAACCAATTGATGTCATTTTAGTTGCATATGGTTCTTTAAGAAGTCCTTGTAGGATTTCATTCTGAATACAATTACAAATGTACACTAAATTCCCTAAAACCCTTTACAGCATTGGGGGGTTGAATCATTTTGAACACAACTGTACCTGATTTAAGATCCGCTCCCACAAGTTTGAGAGGCAAGTGGGTAATTCACAAACCACTTACCTCCAAACTTGCGGCGGCGGATCGTAAATCCCCCAGCGGAATTCAAATTCCGCGGCTAGGGGGAGTGTACTATTTAAATCAGGCGCGTTCCCGCGCCGATTTAAATGAGCATGCGCCGTCCGCGGAATTTCCCCGGCGTGCATTGCTCCCACTGACGTCGCTAGGACGTCAGTGGTTTTGCCGCTTACGTATACGACGTCCATCCGTATTCGAGAACGACTTACGCAAACGACGTTAAAAATTTTTAAATCGACGCGGGAACGACGGCTATACTTAACATTGGCTGTGCCTCATAGAAGCAGGGGTAAGTATACGCCGAGAAAGCCGCTACGGAAACGTCGTAAGAACACTGAGTCGGGTCCGAGTACGTTCGTGAATTCGCGTATCTCGCTGATTTACATATTATTCAACGTAAATCAGCAGGAACGCCCCCGGCGCCATTTTCAAATTGAAAATAAGATCCGACAGTGTAACACAGTGTAACACTGTCGGATCTTAGCCATATCTATGCGTAACTGATTCTATGAATCAGACGCATAGATAGGACCAGTTTAAGTCATAGATACGATGGTGTATCAGGAGATACACCGTTGTATCTCTTTGTGAATCTGGCCCCTTATGTCCACTTCCAAGGCAATTGTGTTTCCATGCTCAATGTAAAGTTCTATTGGAGGTTACTTTTTAACCACTTGAGGCCCAGAGGACGTCATATGACGTCCTGAGCTTTGTGGGACTTTGTGGGGCTATATTATCATTCAGATATCGGCATTTTCAGACGGCGATTTCCTACACCATAGGAATGATCATCGTGGCTGTTCCACCGCTTGATCATTTCTACGGGCGGTGAAAAAGGACGCCCCCCTCCTCCCACGGCCCTCCGGTGCTTCTACAACTCACCTGTGCGATCGGATGCTAATCATAGAGATTTCCAGTGGACCAGATGGTCACTGGAGTCTCTATGATCGTCGGAGGCCGAGCGCGATGTTTTGACGTCACGCCCACCCTCTGCATTAAAAAAAACGGCGCTGCTTCGGCTGTGAAGCGCTGATCTTTTTTTTTCATGCCTAAGGTGAGATGTTGGGTCTTATTGACCCCATATCTCACTGTAAAGAGGTCCTGTCATGCCATATTCCAATTACAAGGGATGTTTACATTCCTTGCATTAGGAATAAAAGTGAAAGCATTTTTTTTTTTTTAAGTGTCAAAATAAAAAAATAAGTAAAATTAACGATAATCATTTTTATTTTATTTTTTTAAGTGCCCCTGTCCCGTGTGCTCCCACGCAGAAGCGAATGCATACGTAAGACCCACCCACATATGAAACCACACATTTGACAGCGAACATTATAGCGAGAGCAATAATTCTAGCCCTAGACCTCCTCTGTAACTCAAAACATGTAACCAGTAAAAAAAATTTAAAGCGTTGCCTATGGGGATTTTTAGGTACCGAAGTTTGGCGTCATTCCACGAGCGTGTGCAATTTTGAAGCGTGACATGTTAGGTATCTATTTACTCTGTGTAACTTCATCTTTCACATTATGCAACAAAAATTGGGCTAACTTTACTGTTTTTTTTTTAAGCATGAAACAGTTTTTTTTCCAAAAACAATACGCGTTTGAAAAATTGCTGCGCAAATACCGTACAAGAAATAAAGTTGCAATGACCGCCATTGTATTCTCTAGGGTCTCTGCAAAAAAAACCATATAGGGCCGGATTCAGGTAGATCGGCGCATTGTTATGCCGGCGTAGAGTATCGAATATACGCTACGCCGACGCTGCGCAGAGGGGCGAGCACAGTATTCACAAAGCACTCGCCTCCAATGTTGCGCCGGCGTAACGTAAATTTCTCGGCGTAAGCCCGCCTAATTCAAAGTAGGTGGAAGGTGGGCGTGATCCATTTAAATGAAGCATGACCCCATGCAAATGATGGGCGGAACGAACGACGCATGCGCCGTCCCGTGGACACATCCCAGTACGCATGCATCAGAATCACGTCGTAAATACTCTATAAGATACGTCGAATCACTGCCTAACCTACGCCCAGCCCTATTTACGTACTACTACGTAAACGACGTTAAATACGACGGCTGTTCCCTGGTCCATACCTTAACATGACTTACCCCTGTTTTATGAGGCTCAACATTACGCCGGACGTACGACTTACGTAAACAGCGTATATTAATGCGCTGGTTGCAAGTACGTTCGTGAATTGGCGTATCTCACTCATTAGCATATGGGAATCGAATTTCCCATATGCCTCCAGCGTAAATATGCGCCCAAGATACGCCAGCGTACCAGTTTCAGCAGACATGTTCGTTCGTGTGTATGGCCGAGCGGACATTTGTCCAGCCGACCGTTTTGCAGCGGACAAATGTTTCTTAGCATGCTAAGAAACATGTTCGCTGGAATCCTGTCCGTTGGACATGTTCGGTCGTCTGTACAGACTCACCGTACATGTCCGAGCGGCGGCCATCCCTCGCATGCGTCTAATCACTTCGACGCATGCGTGGAAGCATTGAACTTCCAGGGGCGCGCACATCGCCGCGTCATCGGCGCAGCGACGGCGCGGCAACGTCCCCGCGTATTGTGTACACGGGGATTTCTGTCTGATGGTGTGTACAACCATCAGACAGAAATCTCCGGGCGGACATGTCCGCTCAAAACGGTCCGGCGGACCGCTTTGAGCGGACAGTCCGTCCGTCTTTTACGAGCCCTTAGTGCTACGTGAATCCAGGCCATATAGTGTTTGGGGGCTCTATGTAATTTTCTAGCAAAAAATAGCAAAAAATTATGATTTTTACATGTAGAAACAAAGTAAATTGGCCCGGGCCTGAAGTGGTTAATATATAACAGACACGATCCACATTACGATCCACATTACATATGCCTGGTTTGTACTTTTACTTTTGTGATGTGAAAAGTGTCTGGGGGTAACAAAGCTGTAGCGGTTGGGCACGGCTAGAAGAAGACGAGTGTCTGACCTTGAAGATATCGTCTGCTGCTTCGTCTTAGAACTGATATTGTACGTATCACTGGCAATCACCGCACATGGTGAAAATGATGTCGGGGGATGGGTTTGTACTGAGAAAAAGCATTTGCCAGGATCTGACATCAAAGCATTTTATAAAGTGATACATGACATACATCTTTCTTACTTTGCAGAGACCTACATAAACCAGCTCAGCATTTTAATAAATAATGCATACAGAATGTTGATAAAATGTAAATTGGGTGCTATGTAAGCCTTGAGCTGTAAACAACAACAACAAAAAAATCGAATTATTTCAATAAAAATATAATATAAGGATTGGCATACCCTGATAAACGAAATTCACTTCATAGAAGATTTCACATTTGATATGGTTGTGTTTCCAAGTGTTTTACATTATTTTGAATTACCACGTGACTATGCACAGGTAGATGTGGCACCAACATGGGCCATAAGAAATCTGCCCATCCAGTGTTGCCAAACTCCCGAAGCATTTTTACTGACAAAACATAGAAATTTTACTGACAGAGCACATTTTTTTACTGACAACCTGAAAAATTACAAAACTCCTATTAAAAACTAAGACAATTGATATTTAACCACTTCAGCCCCGGAATAATTTACCCCCTTCCTGACCAGAGCACTTTTTGCGATTCGGCACTGCATCACGTTAACTGACAATTGCACAGTCTTGGGACGTTGCACCCAAACAAAATTGACGTCCTTTTTTCCCCACAAATAGAGCTTTCTTTTGGTGGTATTTGATCACCTCTGCGGTTTTTATTTTTTGCCCTATAAACAAAAATAGAGCGACAATTTTGAAAAAAATTCAATATTTTTTACTTTTTGCTGTAATAAATATCCCCCAAAAACATATATAAAAAAATTATTTTTCCTCAGTTTAGGCCGATACGTATTCTTCTACCTATTTTTGGTAAAAAAAAAATCGCAATAAGCGTTTATCGATTGGTTTGCGCAAAATTTATAGCGTTTACAAAATAGGGGATATTTTTATTGCATTTTTATAAAAGAAAATGTTTTACTACTTATGGCGGCGATCAGCGATTTTTTTCGTGACTACGACATTATAGCGGACACTTCGGACAATTTTGACACATTTTTGGGACCATTGTCATTTTCACAGCAAAAAATGCATTTAAATTGCATTCTTTATTGTGAAAATGACAGTTGCAGTTTGGGAGTTAACCACAGGGGGCGCTGAACATGTTAGGCTTCACTTAGTGTGTGTTTACAACAGTAGGGGGGTGTGGCTGTAGGTCTGACGTCATCAATTTTGTCTCCCCTATAAAGGGGATGACGCGATCGATGCGCCGCCACAGTGAAGCACGGGGAAGCCGTGTTTACATACGGCTCTCCCCGTTCTTCAGCTCCGGAGAGCGAATAGCCGCGCCGTCGTCCCGGATCGCTCCCCGAGGGAATCCGTCCGCTGCATGCAGCAGGGGGGGGGTCCCGATCGGACCCCCCACCCGCTAGAAGGCAAGGACGTATATATACGTCCTTCTGCCTGTCCGTGCCATTGTGCGGACGTAAATAGTCGTGCGGCGGGCGTTAAGGGGTTAAGATTACAGCAGGGACATGCGGTGAGGTCAGTGGCTGGTGCGGCACTGGCTAGTATCAGAGCCAGATACACACAGGTTACATACGCCGTGATCATTAGAGCGAGAGCAATAATTCTAGCACTAGACCTCCTCTGTAACTCTAAACATGTAACCTGTAAAAAAATGTAAAGCATCTCCTGTGGAGATTTATAAGTACTGAAATTTGGCATCAATACACAAGTGTGGGAAATTGTGACATGTTTGGTATCAATTTACTCAACGTAACATCATCTTTCACATTATACAAAAAATTGGGTTAAAGCAGCGTTCCAGACTTTTTTTGTGTTTATTAAAAGTGAGCAGCTACAAAAAGCATAGCTGCTGGCTTTTAATAAACATACACTTACCTGCTCCACTGTCCAGCGACGCGACACCCGCAGCTCCGCTCCTCCCCCCCCCCTCTGCGCCAGCGCCTCCATCCTAACTGTGGGCACCCTGCCATGACAGCTTTCGGTTTTATGGCCAGGCACTCACTGGGCATGCGCGAGCGGCGCCTGATTGGACAGGCGATCGCCTGGTACCTGTCACATGTCCCAGGCGATCGCCTACAGGGAGGGGCACAGGAAGTCCCACTCCTCCTTAAGCCCCCACTCCCACACCCAAAAAAAATGACATGCCAAATGTGGCATGTAAGGGGGCGAGGAGTGGTTAAAGCAGATGTTCCACTTTTAAGTTTTTTTTTTTTTTTTTTCATGAAACAGTTTTATCAACAAAATTGCTGGGTAAATACCATATGAAGAACATTCAGGTGAGGGGTTCCCAAACACAGTTTGTATGAGGGAGCCCAAATAGGAGATCAGAGGGAAAGAGTTAAGATGACCAAAAAAAAGAACAGGTAGTAAATAGTTTGATAATAATCCCTCTGGTCAGGACACAATGGTTTTGTGATTATCTATTTTTTTTTTCTGAAAGTGATAATATGGAATGTTTTCTAAATGAAATAAAAAAAGGGCTATGGCTTCTCTTCAAAAAGTCATAGCTAGATCTGAACTAGGAAAAAAAGCCAACTCCCATAATTTAACAGGGTCTTCCCTAAAGCTGCGGCTGCACGCCTCAATGTGAAAGCATGTGAAACCGGATTCTGATTATTTTCTGTTTAAATTTGTTTCATTTTTTTTCATCCAGCCCCACCACAAGAATAACACGTCCTGCCTTTGCAGCCTCCTGAGATATCTACATCACATATCCCAGGAGGCTGCGGAAGTGGAAAAGAGGGGCAGAGCTGGTGCAGACATTGTGGGTTGGCCGCCATCTTGGTCCAGCTCCCTTATCGTGACCCAGCAGCCTCTTCTGAGTTCAAGAAAAGGCCACTGGCTCATAATAAAGGAGGTGGACCAAGATGGCGGCAGGCTGTCACACCTGAGCAGCGGATTGCTGCAGGACAACGCTGGCAATCTGGAATGTTCAACTTTGAATGTTCTCCAATTCTTGGTAAATCTATGGACCAGCTCTCTGGGACAGGGTTGTCTTAATGAGACCCTGCCCTTTCCCCAAAGCAGCTGATCCTTGAGCATGGAAATTGGGGCAGCCCGGGCTGCCCTTCTACATCCCAGATATCCCCCCAGCACTCTGACCCCTCTACACCCTAGATGTCCGCTACCTCCTACCTACTTGATTTATGTTTACCTGCACTGTGTCCATTGAGCATTACTTTGCCCATGATGCTATGAAGACGGCCCTGCTCTGGGGACCATGTCAATACACTCAAAATTATTTTTCCATAGAACGTTCCCTGAAATGCAGATAGTGTCCTGGCTGAGATTCAAACCAAGTACCCCAGTAGTACAAGGTAGCAGTGCTAACCACTAAGCCAGGAGATGGTTACAGACACAACATTTTAGGTCCCCGTCTGCATATTTGTTGCTATCACTTTGAAATGCAATTTTTTTATTTTTTTCAGCAGATTTGGTTTCAGAAAATCCTTATCACAAATTATATATTTTCTTGTGATGACAAGAGCTCTTAGTCTTATGTTCTTACTATACTTGACATAAAGGAATACGTGAGGAAATTGCTATTTCCTAAGTTTAGCAATACATGCTCTGTATCTCTGTATTCCCAGCGTTGCCTTATACCGGCTGCCTACTGTAGATTTGCCTGACATATATGTGTTGCCATGGCAACCTGGGGTGTTCGCAGCCTATTTGTCAGCTTCCTCACCACCGTGTCATTGTGCAGAGACTGCTAATTCTCTGATGGCAATTCCTGAATGTACCATTTACACAAATGGGGAGGAGGCCGGGAACAACACACTGCACCTTATTTACCTGGCTTAATTATTAGTAGGCTATTTATGGCTCCTGTATTTTCCCTGTTAGCTGAAGACATAGCGGTGGATTTGTTGTGGGATGGTTTTTCTTTTATGATGAAGAAATGTATTTTCGTTCATGTACAGGTTAAGTTAGGTTAAATAGGTTTTGGGCCTTAGGCATAAAACACTGCTATACATTTCCTTGCAATCAATATTTTAGCTGCATCTATATTATTTGGTATCTTTGATCATTATGTTCACGAAGGAGCAGAGGGATTTCATCAGAAAAACAGAGATGCAAATGTTTGGGGGATATGGAATGGAGAAGATCAGAGTTTGGTAACAAAATGGGGACAAAACAGGGGGGCTTGGAAACTGATCATGGGTGGAGGGAAGAATGTGGCATTGGGACAACAGATCTAGTGGGACCTTATTGTGAATCATAAGGGATCAGACAGAGGTAAGTCAGTAGTTGGTCATGGATTAGAGGAGCATAGAGGTAGTGGAGCAAAAGATGATCCTAGTGGAAGCGGATGAGGTAGTTTGCTATAGGACAACAGAAGAGCAGGCAGAGGAGGATCTGTAGACTAGGGTGACCAGACATCCCCAGTTTCCAGGGACAGTCCCCGGATTGAGGACACTCTCCCCGGCCCAGATCTGTCCCCAGGTTTTGTCACCGGATTGGATTTGAACAGAGGCTGGGGCAATTTCAAAGACAGTCAGTGCAGAATTAAAGAAAAAAAGTCTGAATTTCACCACCCTGCTCTGCCACTCCTACTAGCTTGGGGGGGGTCTATTTTTTCCATTATCTGTGCTCCTTTCGCATGATCATGTGCTGGTCGGAGCTTAGGGAATTTTTTTTCAGTTTAGGGTGCATGCCCGTTCAGCTCCACTCGCATGTTCTTCTGCCTTTGCTGAAGTCCTGGCCAGCCGCCTGCCTGCTTATCTCCTTGCTTTCCCTGGCGGAGTGATCTTCCTCCACTCCCCACCCAGTAGTAAGACTTGACAGGCGGCAACGGGCAGAGATTACTAGTAAAAAAAATATATGTCCCTGGATTTCATTCTAAAAATCTGGTCACCTTACCGTAGACAGAGTGGCAGGATCTACTCAAGAGCCAAGAGAAAGGGAGGTGGTGAAGAAGAGAGCAGATCTTAAACTGGGGAAAGAGAGAGAAGGCTGGGTGGGAGCTCATCCTTAAAGGGGTTGTAAAGGTTTGTTTTTTATTTTCTAAATAGGTTCCTTTAAGCTAGTGCATTGTTGGTTCACTTACCCTTTCCTTTGATTTCCTTCTAAATGTTTTTTTTCTTTGTTTTCTGTCTGAATTTCTCACTTCCTGTTCTGACTGACTTTCCACCGGTCGGATGATGGTGGAAAGCTTACTGAGAAGAAACAGGAAGTGAGAAATTTAGACAAAGAAAAAAAACATTTAGAAGGGAAATGGAACGAAAAGATAAGTTAGGCCTCGTACAGACAAGCGGACCCGTCCGATGAAAACGGTCTGTGGACCGTTTTCATCGGACATGTCCGCTGGGATCATTTGGTCTGATGGCTGTACACACCATCAGACCAAATTTCCCGCGGACAGACGACGCGGTTGCGATGCAGTGACGTGGCGGCGATGATGACGCGGCGACGTGCGCGAACCCGGAAGTTCAATGCTTCCACGCATGCGTCGAATCACTTCGACGTCATGCACGGGTTCTCGGGCCAGCGGACATGTCCGATGAGTCATACTGACCATCGGACATGTCCGGCGGACATGGTTCCAGCGGACATGTTTCTTTGCATGCTAAGAAAAATTGTCCGGTCGGCCCTACACACGACCGAACATGTCCGCGGAAACTGGTCCGCCGGACCAGTTTCTGCGGACATGTTCGGTCGTGTGTACGAGGCCTCAAACTTTAAGGCACTAGCTTAAAGGAACCTATTTAGAAAATAAAAAATGAACCTTTACAACCCCTTTAACCATTGTGAGAATAGGCTAATGCCTGGTACACACAATGAGATTATCGGACAAATGGTCGTTTTGTTTTTGTTTCTTTCGTATGCTAGTCTCATATTGAAAATTAAAAGTTTACTAAAATGACAAAAATTCCCGAACGATAGAATAGAAATTCGGAAGTGTCGTAATGTGTTATAATGTATTTTTATCTTATTTTTGAACGACAACTGTACTAATTAAATGAAAATCATACAATCCGGTATCATACAAGATTTTTTTTATTACTGTCGTGATCTGCTCTCAAAAGCTGTGTACTAAGGATCAGATTATCATACGATTGCTTCAAAGTGGCATTTTTTGTGTGATTTTCTGATCGTGTGTGCGAGCCATAAGGGGGATTATCAGAGCTGGAAGACAGTGGATGAAGATCATGGCTCAGGGCAAGTAGTCAGATTGGGGCAGGGAACAAATGGGACTGAGTAAAAAAACATTGGCTACTAAGAGATAGAGGGGAGAGGAAAGCAGAAGTAATTATATGCCATTTAAAGAGGATATAGGGTGTCAGTTCAGGACAGGGTTGAGAAGAGAGAAGGTAGAGCGGGAAATGATCATTTCCAGCAAACAGAGGGGAAGATAATCGTAGCTGGAGGGCAAAGATGAATTGATTATGGAGAGGAGATAGAGGAGGCAAAAAGGACGCTAATAGTGGATGAGCAGTGATTGTATAAGGTCAGGAGCGGAGGCAGAGAGGTGTCTGGTTGTAGAATGGGGGTACGGGAGAAGTAAAATACAAGCTGATTGTATTGGGGGAAGGGGGGGTCTAAAGTTAAAGGCTAAGTTCACCTTTTTTGTTTTACAGTAGAATACAGCATTATCGCACTTCTTTTGCAGAAAAAAAAAGCTTTCTATTTACCCTATACAGCCTTTTTGTATAAAAAAGTCTCCATTACTTCCTGGACCTAGACAGACCTGAGGATCATGAATGTAACACAGGAAGGAGTTCACCAGCTGACCGCATTAGCACACACCCTGCATCTACCCTCTTACTCCAGGAGATTACTACCACCCACCTCTACAGGCTTTACATTTTTTATTACTATTATTATTATTATTATTATTATTATTATTACTATTATTTTTTTTTACAGTTTATTTTTTGATCACTTTTATTGCTTTTACAAGCAATGTAAACATCCCTTGTAACATCAATAGTTAGGGATAGGTACTCTTTATGGAGAGATCTGGGGTCTATTAGACCCCAGACCTTTCCTCTGCCCTAAAAGCATCCGATCACACCAAGATTGATGTTTTTTGATGCTTTACCCATTTGAAAATTACGCTGTTTACCTCCGGGAAACCAGAAGTGACATTGCTTCCTGTTTCCTGTACCATAGGCATCACCAGGGAACTTCTGGTCCTCCGTGATGTCTGTGGTAAGCCAATGGAATCGCCAGCTTTCATTCTGTGCTTGCAGCTGGTACAGGAGAGCCCTGAGAGGCACCGGCAGGCAGTGAGAGGGGCAACCCCTCCACATCCTTGAAAAGCAATCCAGCGGCTAATTAGCCCATCGGACGGCTCTTACAAAAAAGCTAGCCGCTGGCTATAAAAAATGATACCAGGTTGATGCCTGTATCAGGCAGGCCCTTGAACTACATAGTTGATGGTAGATCTAAAGCAGAATGTACTATCAGATTGTATATTATATGGTGAGCTTTACCAAACTCAGGGAATATTTTTCCTGTTTTTTGCCGAAGGCACGATCACACACTGATTGGACACAGAGGATGCCAATCAGCGATTGTTCCCCAGAGAGGCAGAAACCAGCGATCTGCCTATGTAAACAAGGCAGATCGCTGTTCTGATAGGGGAGAAGATAGAGATATTGTGTGCCTGGATCTCTGTCTTCATCCAGTCAGAGCTAGGCACACAGTAAACCCATGATGGCACATGCGCGTCGGAGACAATAGCCAACGAGCACTGAAGGACAGTGTTATTCTTTTATTCTGCCTCACACTTGCGGAGCGTGTTCAGTGTGTTGAAGGGGTGTTTTGATTTTGTGTTGATGGGCGGGTTCACGCCCGGCAAGTGCGAGGAATTAGAGAATAACATTATCCCGTTTTAACAATGAACCCGCCCATCAAGACAAAAAAGACCCTCCCTTCACCACACTGAACCCGCCCTGAAAGTACGAGGCAGAATCGGAGAAAAACATTGTCCCTCTGTGCTCATCGGCTACATGCGGGAAATCAGCTGGAATGACACTGCACATGCTCAGCTTGGCAGAATAATTTTTTAACTAGGGGGGACTATTCAATAGAACACTGGCTCTCCTCTCCTAGTGCTGTGACAACGTTAAGGAAAGGAATGGCGATAACCGGCAAGTGTATTTACATTGTTATCGGTTGTGATTGGACACAGCTGATCATGTGGTAATGGGCCGCTGGATTGGAACACAGCAATCACAGAGCGCAGCAGATGCGTACTGCAGTGGATACGCAGGGGGTGTGGTTCTGGGAGGACAATAATAGATGCCTTCCTAGAACTGGACGACCACGCTGTAACTGTCATTCGGCTATAGCACGGTCAGCAAGTGGTTAAGGTTGAACCGCTTCTCCTCAAATTTGATTGAATTGTCTTCTTAAGCTCCCAAAAACAGAATCGTTTCCTCCATATGCTCCCTATGCTATTCTCTGATTTGATGTGGCAGAAAGCATGAGTTCTCCGCCCGCTTCTCTAACTCGTTCATTCAGAGCAGTGTTTGCCAACCTTTTTTTAGTCAAGGCACCTCTTTAAAAATGTGCACAATCTGGAGGCACCCCATTCAAAAATGTAAAAACCTGAACTAATAGCTTTACACTTTGCGGCAACACCCACACACATAGTACACCCAATATTAGAGGTCATTTATTTTTAAAAAGCAAATACACCTTGCACACCAGTACTGACTAGAATTCCAGTGTTTCACGTCTCCCTCAATTTTTTTCCCTCACTCAGCTAATATGACCCCGGTGCTGATGAAGAAGGGTAAACAAGGATGTTGTGCAGGTGTCGGAAGTCCTCCTTATCAATCAATATCATCATTGGTTGTTAGGATGTTGGCAGCTGGCTCAGGTGGTGCCCAAGGTTGTAATGGTGCACAATAAAAACCTGTGGCTTTGTGTAACAAGAAGGCAGACTTGATCCACCTGCTGGCTTGTTGACAATTGTTGGGCCGTTTGATGCAATTTTTAGGCATTTTGCCAAGGCATCCCTGAATAACCCCTAAAGGCACCCCTGAAAAACCCATAAGGCACCCTGGTTAACCACTTAAGACCCGGACCTTTAGGCAGCTAAAGGACCAGGCCAGGTTTTGCGATTCGGCACTGCATCGCTTTAACAGACAATTGTGCGGTCGTGCGATGTGGCTCCCAAACAAAATTGGCTTCCTTTTTTTCCCACAAATAGAGCTTTCTTTTGGTGGTATTTGATCACCTCTGCGGTTTTTATTTTTTGCGCTATAAACAAAAATAGAGCGACAATTTTGAAAAAAATGCAATATTTTTTACTTTTTGCTATAATAAAATATCCCCCAAAAATGCATATATATAAAAAAAAAAAAATCTCCTCAGTTTAGGCCGATACGTATTCTTCTGCCTATTTTTGGTAAACAAAAATCGCAATAAGCGTTTATCGGTTGGTTTGCGTTTCTTTATTGTTTTAGAACAACATAGGTTGAGGTGGTATTCCCTTTGGCTGAGAAGTGATCGAGTATTCAGGCATTTTCCATAGACGACACCAATACTTGATTATTAAAAAAAGAAAATCCCTGTCTGATGGTGTTGCCTCCCTGTAACTAAGTTGAGGATTCCCTACGTCAGACAGCCCCCAGGGAATCAACAGCAAGACTCACTTCTCATAGCTGTTTGCAGTGTTTTGCCGCCTGAAGTATACCAATATAACGTATTGTAAATAACGCATGCTGCAATTTTTGCAATTTTTCGGGTTAAATGCAAGGATACTTACTTATCTTATAATTATTCAAATGACAGCACATCATATAGTCTATTCTTGTCTTCATTTACTTTATTCATACATAGCCACAGGCCATGTTTGCCAATTAGGAAGTTTTCCCCTTAGATACAACAGGAAGGGTAATGAAAATGAGAGGAAATCCCACCGTTGATAGGAGAACAGGTGTCCCCCCCTTTTCTAGTGATGGCTAAAAAGTTTTAGGCATGCAGCAAAGAAAACAGAGATTATACATCTTTCCCATCCCATCCATAACTGGTACTGAAAACAGTGGATTGACTATGATCTGGGTTTCTCTCAACCAGTTGGCATACCCAGGGGCGGACTGACAACTCATGGGGCCCCCCAGCTATACGAGATTGTAACGGTCACCACCGTTTACGATATTCCCATTCCATCGCCCCTCGACAGCTTATCCGACAGTCCGACAATCCAGCAGACATCAGACACGATCCATCTCATTTCCCAGAATAACGAGACATACGCTCTGTTACTGGTTTCAAAATGTATGAACACTTTTAATGGTAACTTAGCTTTCTTATATACAGTTTTAGAAACCAAGTGAACAATGAATCAACTCCACCCACACGGCACTTCAATACACACTCTCTTAGACAATGACATTCAGTTGAGTTGATTATTAGTCATCCCCCAGACGTCCCGTCTCCACAATAATAAGCTATTCACAGCTGATCATCAATAGGCTTCTCACACCAACAGTGTCATTAGCATCACACAATGGAATGTCTAGGAGCAGGCGCAATTAACACCTCAAAAGCATGTGTCCCCCCATTGAATGAAAACACTCCATTTGGAGTCAGACTTTAACAACTTGTAATATTCCAAGATATCCTGAAAAACATGAATTATCAGTAATGTCCCATCTCATGTAATTTATAATTAATATTTCTCAGTCACCCTATGCCCAAAAGGGGCACAGGATGACCCTAGACCCAAGAGTCATTAGTGACGCTGGCACAGGAGTACCCCCCATCCTTCAAAAGTCTCTGGGTGTCACGGGTCATTCCGTTACAGAGATTATGGGGCCCCCGGGTAATAGGAGATTATGGGACCCCTAGGCAATAGATTATGGGGCCACACAGTGTACATACATAGTATACACACACAGACACACAATATACACACACAGTATACATACACACAGAATATACATACACACACTGAAAAGGTACTGGAGAGGCGGGGTAGCTATAATCCTGGGATTTTTTTTAAAACACAGATTTTTACATAGTGTCCCTAATTTTACTGAGGCTGGCAACCCTGATGGGGCCCCTAGTGGCATTGGGCCCTCGGGCAGTGTCCGAGTGCCCAAATGGTCAGTCCGCCCCTGGGCGTACCCCAAAACCAAATGATCTCTATTGGGCAGAGCATGTAATGTAGACAGTTGGAATACTTTAAACTCTATGCCAAGAGGACTTTCTGGATGTTATGATAATCTGAAATGGTTGGATGCCTGGCTAGCATAGAATCTTGAAGCATTTCATCTGCTTATGGAAAGTACTCAAAGTCTGCCTGCAGCAAAACATGCAATGGTGTGTCAATGTCGCCATTCCCCAGATAACTTCAGAGCTTTTAGCAATAGCAGCAAGCAAAAAACGTTTCTCACAGGGCCAACTGAATAATTCAAGATCCTGTACATACATTGGGGAACAAGATGGAAATCTCATTCTAGTTTAATAGTTGATGAATTCCTTGTACTTGTACAATATAGGAGTTGTCAGAAAGTGGTTACATTGTCATCGCACGTCCTTGTGTTCAGATACCACTGACTGTTCTGGAAGGACAGGGTTTCACAATGCTTTAATAGATCTATGTCACTGAAGGTTAAGTATTCATTTGGGTTGAATGGCATTGTGATGAAGGCTTCATATGTTGAGACTGCTAAAGAAAATGTAAGCTTGTTCTTTTCAGACCTGATCCCCTTTTCAGCTAAGCAGATACAGGTAGTTGAGTAAAGTGTGCACTTTGCTTTGTGTTGTGGTACATCAGAGTGAACATGGCATACAGGTTGTGGTATTCAGGTTGTATGTGGCACTATATGCCTATAGACCAGTGGTTCCCAAACTTTTTCTGTCATGCCCCCACCCTCTCCTTCCTTTAAAAGAGTTTACCTTTCAACTCCCACTCCCTTTCACTTTTCCCAACTCACCAGTATATATGTTTTGGATCAGTCATATATAACAGACAACAAAATAGGCCAAGTTTTATTTTATTAAATTCAAGTAACATGATCAACTTCATATACTGTATAGCTCATGGCTCTAGGAACCTGGATGCAGCATTATGAACTCAGAAAGTTTTCACCTGTCCCTAACAGACACTTTGGCCCAGATTCACAACCGAGATACGACGGCGTATCTCCAGATACGCCGTCGTATCTCTGAGTTGTGCCGTCGTATCTATGCGCCTGATTCTTAGAATCAGTTACGCATAGATATCCATTAGATCCGACAGGCGTAAGTCTCTTACGCCGTCGGATCTAAACTGCATTTTTTTTTTACCGCTAGGTGGCGCTTCCGTCGAATTCATCGAATTCCGCGTCGAGTATGCAAATTAGCTAGATACGCGAATTCCCAAAGTTACGACGTTTACGTTAGGCTTTTCCTGGCGTAAAGTTGCCCCTGCTATATGAGGCGCAGCCAATGTTAAGTATGGCCGTCGTTCCCATGTCGAAATTTGAAAAAGTTACGTCGTTTACGTAAGTCGTCCGTGAATAGGGCTGGACGTCATTTACGTTCATGTCGAAACCAATGACGTCCTTCTCGGCGTACTTTGGAGCAATGCACACTGGGAAATTCCACGGGTGCCGTTCCGAAAAAACGTCAATCACGTCGGGTCACAGTAGTTTTGCATAAAACACGCCCCCCTGATCCAAATTTGAATTAGGCGGGCTTACGCCGGCCGATTTACGCTACGCCGCCGCAACTTACGGAGCAAGTGCTTTGAGAATATAGCACTTGCCCGTGTAAGTTGCGGAGGCGTAACGTAAATCAGATACGTTACGCCCGCACAATTTTACGCGGCTCTACGTGAATCTGCCCCTTAATGTCCCTACATATACTTGCCCCAAAAACAGGCTCTCTACCACTTTCCCCTCATAATTATGTCCCATTGTGGTCTATATTGTGGCTTCTGCTCTTCCTTTTAGTTCCGTACTCTAGCGGACAATTACATATCACAGCCCTCAAAATGTATACTCTCCTGCTCTCATTAGGTGCGTGGAAATAAGCTGGTGGGGGCAAGTGTGGAGCAGGAGCGGACTGGGCCAGGGGGCAGGGATGCAATTTCCCCCCGGGCCATTCTGATGCCCTGTAAACGAGCAGCCAGGAAACTGTGGGGAGTAGAGCTGGTAGGAACACACAGAGAGAGGATCTCCCAGTGTGACAGAGCTTGGATCTGAAATGCCGGCCACTGTCAACCAAAAGTCCCATCTCCTGGACTGGCTCCTATGATAGATAGCACACTGGTCCAGTGCCACTGGTCCAATGAATCAGTGTTCTGACAGACTCATAGGAGTCTGCCCAGGAGGCGGGACTTTGTTTGACAGTGGCCGGTGTTTCAGGTCCAAGCTGAGTCACAGCGGGAGATCCTCTCTTTGTGGCCGGCTCTCCTCCAGATTCCTCCCTGTGATCCCCATGCAGTGATGGGCACTGATATGGCTGCACTGATGGGAACTTATGAGGCTGCACTGATGGGCACTGATAGACTGCACTGATGGGCACCAATGAGGCTGCACTGATGGACACCGATAAGTCTGCACTGATGGGCACCGATGAGGCTGCACTGATATGCTTTATGTTAATATTGTTAAAGTTGTATATAAAAATATTTATTTTGTAACTTAATTCTGTATAAAACATTTAACAGTGTAATTTCATGAGATTATTTGCAAGAGCTTTTTTAGCGACCGATTTAGGCCTTGTACACACGGTCGGACCAAACCGATGTGACTGGTCCGTCGGACCGTTTTCATCGGTTCACCTCTGAAGTGGCCGTAAGGCCTGATATGTGTACACACCGTCAGTCTAAAATCCATTCGGGTCAGAACGCGGTTACGTCAAACACACGACGTGCTGAATAAAACGAAGTTCAATGCTTCCAAGCATGCGTCGACTTGATTCTGAGCATGCGTTTGAAGTGATGAAAAAAAACGACATTTTTGAAACTTCATTTTCAAAAACGATGTAGCATACACACCATCATTTTGAAAAATGATGAACAAAGTGACGGCACTCTAAAAGGGAAGTTCTATTCGCCTTGAGGCTGCTTTTATAGCTGGTTACTTGTTAGTAAAAGATGATTCGTGCTTTTTTGTCTGTTACAGCGTGATGAATGTGCTTACTCCATTATGAATGGTAGTTTTACCTCCCGTCTCAAAACTTGCTTCTGGGCATGTGCGGGTTTAAAAACGTCGTTTTGCCCACACACTATCATTTTCATTGACACAAAAAATTACATTTTGAAAAACGACACAAAAAATTCGAGCATGTTCGAATTTTTTTTTTTGTCATTTTTCAGAAGACATAAAATGACATTTTGCCCACACACGATCATTTTAATTGACATTTTTAAAAATGTCATTTTATTTCATCACAAAAAATGACCGTCTGTATGCGGCATTAAGGCCTGGCTGGTAGCTCAAGACTTTTTGAGCACTGACATCTGCCCTCTCAATTCCAACAGGTTCCTTCCCTGCTCAATAGCACTACCTGTAGGACACTACTAGCATTAGCTATGCTGGGCAGGGGCATGCCGCACCTACCTACATGCACCCCATGCAGTGTCACAGCACCCAATTACAGAAAAGGGCACGAGACACACTTTGAGAATCACAGCTATAAACTAAGATTGATTACCCCAGTGAGTGTTGGAGCACTTGAAGAAACATGGCCTGTTGGTTAAATTAGCCGTGAAGACTTTCGCGTGGTGTTAGAGCTCGCTTCTAAGTTCACACAGGCAGGAAAAGGTAGGGAAGCTTTGGCATTATCAGGAATTTCAGCAGTTGGCTATGACAAGTGGTTTTAGAAAGCTGTTGCTGATATTTACATACACCTCTAGGTGCCCTACACTTTATATCTCAGGCACTTTTGTTTTTCCTATGACAGTTTCTGTCAAAGCACATAAGAACGATCAATTGTTTCGTGTAACATAGGGGTTGGTTCACTGAAGGCAAATAGACTGTGCATTGTGAAAAAATGCAGTTACACTCTGCATGTGCAGTTGTTCCAGAGCTTATAAAACGAGGTAAGGCTTCACTTTGCAAGGAATACCCAATCACATGCAAGGAACAAAAAAGGATTTTTGCTTGCATACCGCTATGATGATGCAAGTCAGCAGAGCTTCTGCTCATTTACTAATTTCTGGAGCAACTGCACTTGCAAAGTGTGCGACCCTATAGTATTTCTTTGAAGCTCAACTCCAGGAATAAGTAAAAAAAAAAAATTACTCTTAGGCCCCGTACACACGACCGGTTTTCTTGGCAGAATTCAGCAAGAAACTCGATGGGAGACGTATTCTGCCGAGAAAAACGGTCGTGTACACTTTTCGCAGAGGAAACCGACTAGGATCTCGTCGGGCCAAAAAGAGAACATGTTCTCTATTTCCTCGTTGGGCAATGGGAAAATTTGGCTCGCCGAGATCCTCGGCGGCTTCACAAGGATCTCAACGAGCAAAACGATGTGTTTTGCCCGTCGAGTTTCTCGGACGTGTGTACGGGGCCTTACAGTGTGGTCCCCCTGTGCTGCAAGTGTTAAATGCTCCTTATGTTAAGTTATTACTTAATTATAAATACAGCAAATATCTTATTCTGCACTCCAGCAGGGTCCCACCAGCAGTGCAACTGGTGCCCCAGCAGCCTCTTTTCTAATGCCCTGTACACACAAACGGGATTCTCGGCGGTAAAAAGTCAGCCAGGAATCCTGGGGGGGAAAACCGAGAACCTGCTCAGTCACTTTCCCCGTGTACTCACCTGAGGTTTTCCCGTCGGGAAAACTGCTGTGAGAGCTTTGGCCGGGAATCCCATAGGGAAACTGCCGGGAAAAAGACAGCCGGGAATCGCGGCAGGAAAAAAGAGAACATGTTCTCATTTTTCCTTCCACGATTCCCGGGAAAACTGCCATGGAGCATATACATGGTAGGAAAAAATGGAAAATGGAAAATGTGAAAACTGTTAATGTGTATGAGGCATAAGGCATTCCCGGCCATGGTTTGACCGCGTCATGTACAATGCAAGGTTAATAGGCCTGCATTGTATGTGATAACACAGAGAAAATGCCCACAGTTTGAGACTTCAGGGAGAAAAGGACAGTGACGGGAGCCTGATATAGTCGAGGTTAGGGTAAATAGTGATGCTTGTTCCTATACCCCCTAGATAAGGGGTGGGCATTTATTTTTCTGAAGGTGGCCACATAAGTAACTGGGACTGTTGTGGAGGGCCAAACTTAATTAAAGAGACGATATAACACCACTTCACTGCCTGTCAAATGTCCGCTGAAAAGCACTGTGACTGGAAGGAGAGAGCCTGAGATCGGTACATCTGGGATTTCTGCAGATCCTGACCTGGAGTGAAGAATAGGTGGATAGCCCCTGGGGTTTGCAGGGTGTAGGTGCTACCGTGTTTCTTACAAAATAAGACCTACCCTGAAAATAAGACCTATCGCTATTTTCCAGGAGAGCTGCAATATAAGCCCCACCCCGAAAATAAGTCCTAGTTTGAAGTGCTTGTGTGCTTTTTGGGGAAACACGGTATAATCCTCTGTTACGGCGGTGTGCAGTGTGCTGTGTGTGTCTCTGATCTCCTAGCTATTGGTGGGGGATCTCGGCTCTACTCCCTGCAGTATTCAGAGCAGAGAACACAGCTTGGGGCTAGCCATGGAAGTGCCGGGTGTCAGCGGGGGATCTCGGCCCCCTCCCTGCAGTGTTCAGAGCAGAGAAGACAGCTTGGGGCAGGCGATGGAAGCACCGAGCATCGATATACGGTAAGGGTGTTTGCACAGTTGTATTGCAGCAGCACCTTTTGCATTATATGATCCTTTTACTGGTATGTTCATACTGGGGATTCCTACATGGCAAGCCCTAACCCTAAAATAAGCCCTAGTGTGTTTTTGGTGTCCAAAATTAATATAAACCCGGGCTTATTTTCGGGGGAACACGGTAACAGAGGAAGAACTAGGCTGGGTAGAAGAGTGGCGAAAGAGCATTGGGACTTCTCCAAGGCAAAGCTCTCCTTCCAGAACCGAGCCTCCCTGCTGTACCGATCAGCTCCTCCGGCTCTCTCCTTCCAGTTTTTGCAGCTCTCTGTATGGACATCTGTCATCATGCTTCTCTCTCAGTGAGGATTCTCACAGGCTCAAAGAGGCATGCTGACAGTGAAGGCCAGTTAGGCACAGTCAGATGTGTAGTAAATAGGAAAAGTTGTGTTAATAAACAGTCCTTCCGTGGTTATTTTCGGTGCATGGAATTCACTTGTCTGAAGACGATTTTTGCTTACTGAAAAGTGGAACCTACACATATAAATAGGTCTGTGACTCATATAATGGAAATGTTTCGGAATTACAAACTGCTTAAGCAAGTCACACATTAAAGATAGGGAATTTACACTCATGATGACCGTACATAGAAATTATTTGGAAAGAGGAGGAACTGGTATCCCCCTTTAACTGACTATGTTCGGAACAAGAGAATGAAATATCCCCATTTATGATTATTATTATAATACAAGATATGTATGCCAATAGTTTGCGCTGCGCTTTACAATAAAAGGGAGACAATACAATTTCAATACAATAAAATACAAGTGGGTTGAGGGGCCTACTCATAAGAGTTATATCTATCTATTGTTGTTTTGTTGGCTCATTAAAAAAAAAAGTCCAAACTTGTCACAATGCTTGTTTGTTTTACTGTTTTCACCACTACTAAAAGGTGTTTTTTTTTGTTTTTTTTATGTGGACATCCCTCTGTTGCCTATGAGTTGCCAGCTGAGCATAGAAAAGCAATGGCCCCAAAAAATGGGGCTTCCTCAGTTTATAAAACACAACAGAAGTTAAATGCATAGCTCTCATCTGTCCCTGATTTTGAGGAACTGTCCCTGATTTGGAACAAAGTCCCTCTAGCCCTCTTGCCTCCTCATTTTTGTCTGAGCTACACTATATTGTCAGAAGTATTGGGGCGCCTGCCTTTGCACGCACATGACCTTTAATGACATCCCAGTCTTAGCCGGTAGGGTTCACTATTGAGTTGGCCCACCCTATAACAGCTTCAACTCTTCTGGAAAGGCTGTTCACAAGGTTTAGGAGTGTGTCTATGGGAATGTTTGACCATTCTTCCAGAAGCGCAATTGTGAGGTCTGGTACTGATGTTGGACAAGAAGGCCTGGCTCACAGTCTCCACTCTAATTCATTCCAGAGGTGTTCTTTCGGGTTGAGGTCAGGGCTTTGTCCAGGCCAATCAAGTTCCTCCACCCCAAACTTGCTCATCCATTTCTTCATGGACCTAACACAGTAAGAACTAATGTTTTGAAAAATAGATTACAGAGGCAGATGTGTATATGTATATGTGATTATCCAGATGTGCATTTGGAGAATTAGGATATTGTTTAGTGTCACTTTAACCACTTTAGCTCCGGAAGGATTTTCCCTTCCTGACCAGGCCTTTTGAGATACGGCACTGCGACGCTTTAACTGACAGTTGCGTGGTCGTGCGATGCTGTACCTAAACAAAATGTATGTCCTTTTTTTCCCCACAAATAGAGCTTTATTTTGGTGGTATGTGATCACCTCTGCATTTTTTTTTTTTTTTTGCGCTATAAACAAAAGAAGAGCGATCATTTTGAAAAAAACACAATATTTGAAAATTTTTGCTATAATAAAAATCCTAATTGAAAAAAACAAAAAAAAATGTTTTTCTTCAGTTTGGGCCGATATGTATTCTTCTACATATTTTTGGTAAAAAAAAAAATCATGACAGGGTTGCTTTAATGCATAAGAATATCCAGCGATGTTGCACAATAGACTCGTCTACTAGGGACTCTCCTCATTTTTTTTCTTTTTTGAGTGCGGTGGTCAGTGATGAATTAACATCGGGGGACACAGTTTTTTATTTTATTTTTTTATAAAGGAATTCTTAAAAACTGTCTCTGTGTTTGTATTACTTTTTGACACTTTTATTGTGAACGGTTAGGGGTACCCCATACTCATTCACATGGGGGGTGGGTTCTGGGGGCCCCCTTGTTAAAGGGGACTTCCATATTCCGATAAACCCCCTGCCCGTATACCCCCACAACCACAGTCCAGGGTCAACATGGGGAAAAGTTACTTTGCCTTCTACCCCAAAGCTCCCACTGCGCTCGATCGTCCCCTCACTTTCTGATGCCAGGCTGCATGCTCGAATAAGGGTCTGGTATTGATTTTGGGGGGCCTCTGCACTGCTTTTTTAAATTTTGGCGTGGGTTTCCCCTTAAAATGTATACATGACCAGAAGGGTCTGGTATGGACTGAGAGGAGACCCCATGCCGTTGTTATCTTTATTTATTTTTTTTCAATTGCCGGGTGCTGGTAATTGCAAGCACAAGTCAATTTAAATGTGATTTGACTGATTTTTTATGTCATTTGTGCTGCGACATGTTCTATGCATGCTACAGATGCACCACTTTACAGACAGACTATAGGGACCCCCCAGACACTATATTTAAAATAATTTTTCCTTTTTATTGTTGCACTTTAAGCATCATTAAAATCACTGCTCCAGAAAAAACAATTGTTTAAAAAAACAATTTTGCATTGATACATGCCCCCCAGGGCAGTACCAGACCTCCATACCCCTTTTATGGCCAATTACTTGCATATAAGCCTTAAAAATGTGCACTTTTGATTTTTTCCTGTTGAGCTTCTATAGACTTCGCCATTCGGGTCAGAACTTTTCCCCTGTACGGGAGTTCTGTTGCAAACTGAAGAGGGGGGTGTTCAGTCCATCTCTAACAATAATAATATACTAATAACATTTATTAATTCTGCCACAATATAAGAATATACCATGCACCTTGTATTGTATTGTATATTATAATTTACTGGCAGGAAATGTAAGATCAGATATACAATCATTGGCATTACCTAGGCACATATTTTATATCAATGTCAGTGACCATTTCCTGATATACCAAAGAATAAAAACAAATCTCAACTCAAACCTTGGAAGTTGCATAGTAGAAAAAACAGTTTGTGTTTTTCGGATGGCTGCCAAGATAGAGCCATTCTCTTTTATTACTATCTTGTATCTCTGTAAAGTCATTAAGGTCATGGAGAAAGTAATTGTGTTTGTGCTCCCATTGTTAAGTAGTACAGACAGAGTCTGTAAATATTAGGTATTAAATTGGTTTCCTTGGCATCAGTGAAATGTAACCACTGTTGACTCCACCTTGTCTGTTTTTTGGCTCCTGGACATTTTCTTATGTGTACTCTTTTTTTGTATGCCATTTTGCTTTTTGTACCACCATTTTGTACCAAATAAAAAAGTTTGTAAACAAAAAAAGATATTCTGGGATACACACTGCTCAAGTAAGAGCAGGAAAATAAAAATTCTTTGGGTACTTTATACAGAGTGACAGTATCTACTGATAGCCAGCAAGGTATACTCACCAACATGCTCCAATGCAATAGGGCAGGCCATAGAGTATGCTCGTGGTTGCAGGAAAAAAAATCACTCTATTTTCCTTTCAACACAGTCATTGGTGATGGGGGAATACCTCCTGTGGAGCTATAGTGTTCTTGTCTCAGCGACGGGGGGAGCCATCCATGCCGGGAGAACACAATGAATATTGTCATTAACGTGTTAGAATTGGACTTGGATATATCGACTTGGGAACAATCAGCCTGCCAATAGATGGTTCGAATCTCAGCAGGTCCCTGCTGAACCAGCCAACGTTTGAACCATTTATGGCCGGCTTAGGTAAGCTTTGATGTTGATGAATGATGTCACTGCCCTTCTACCAGTGTTCAGGACTGAAGGTTGGCCAGTTTGGGAAGTTGAGTGGATAGGGGATGTGTCAAAGTATACTTTGCTGGAGGAAAGGAGTTTTAAAGCTTGTCATAGATGGATTTTGCAGGAACCGGATGAATTTCAATCCATCTACGGGCAGGCTGGTTGTACTAAAGTTGACCTATCTGCCACTGGCTATAGCCAACAGCTGAAATCTCCTGCTGTCAGAATACGATAGTACAGCCGGAGGGAATTGGGCAATTTTCTTTCCTTTATTTCTCTGGTTGAAGGAAAGAAAAATTGCATAATGAATGGCGGCTGGCCAGTCTAAGAGGCACGGTCACCTGAATAGTTACCCTGAATAGACACAGTACTGGTGTCTCTTTAAGAGCATCATGAAATGAAAAAAAAAATTACACACTGGTAAGATGTGAGATTTTCCACCCACCAACTCTTTGCGACCATCTCTTTGAAAGGCCCATCCTATTCTTTGTGATAGCTCCAGATGTATCCTGGACAGGTCTAGCAGTAATGTGTTGTATCCTAACAATGGCAGAAGCTCTAGCCAGGTAGCATGTAACGTGTCCCCCAGCTGTGAGCCAGTTAACAGTTCCCTAGGAGCTGTGTCCTAGTTACATCCTACTCTAACAATGAACTTGCCCTAATTCTTCTTGTTTCATATACACTTGTCAAGAAAATAAATCATGTTCTACTGTGCGGTGGCCATTTGCAAATCGGTAAATTGCTTCTTTTTAACATGCTGCTGTTCGAGAAGTTCGAAAGTAGAAGGTTGTACAAATATAAGGCACATGGTCAGCTTTTTGTGTTAGGTATCTAGGGTAGTAGTTGTTATTGCATGCAAAATGGTATGTATTTGTCTTATATAAAAGAAGTGTAAGTAGTGGAATTGGACTTGGTATCAGTCTCTTGCAGTCCCCCTGTACAGCAGAACTCAGAACAGAGAATGGAGAAGCAGCATAAATAGCCAGTGAGTTATGCTGCAGTGCATGTAGAATACATATTGGATGAGAGAACAGCACACCTCCCAACTTTTTGAGATGGGAATGAGGGACACCTATCAGCAAAAGCATGCAGGCATAGGACACACCCCTTGCCACACCCCCTTAAAGGAGAATTGTACAAAAAAAAACAAGATTGGTTAAACCCACAAGTGCTGTTTTTTACTACTACTTCTCCTTCATATTGGCTTTTGGAATTTACAAATGCAGCAATTTAGAAATCAGATGAAAGCATTAGCACTGGAAAACACATTTTAATGGATAAAAAGTGCATTTTATATACAGCTATATAGAGCAGGCCAAAATGAGGGACAAATGAGGAGGAAGGAGGGACAGAGGGACATTGCTCCAAATCAGGGACGGTCCCTCTGAATAAGGGACAGTTGGGAGCTATGAGAACAGATAGATGGAGAGATTACATTATCAGTCTTCTGCTTCTCCTTTTACTGTCCATACACAGACTGTGGATGGAAAGGAGACCTTTAAATATTACTAAATTGCAGCAGAGAAAACTCAGGTCTCCTCCCATGCCAGACAGGGCTGTGTGGTGTGACAGAAAAGCAAGGATTGGCTGTGTCTCCTCATCCACAAGGACGCTAAAAAATACATTTGTTAAATCAATCACAGAAAAATACTCTGCATCGGGTGGTATGGAGATAAGAGAGTGATTGGCACATCAGGCACTATAAGCGCACACCAGGTTATTTACACCTCGAAGGTCTTGAACAAATCTATAACTGCCACCCTGCCTGATAATGGACACTCACAGCTTTCTAGTGAAGATGTTACTGGCGCAAATGGAAAAGAAGGACTTTGTTTACTGTGTAAAGTGGTTTGCTGCAATCAAAAAATTGTGTAACTCACTCTATAGTGGTTTACCCAAGATAAAACAGTAAAAAATATGGATTGCGCTGCCGTAACTATTTACTTCTATGTGATAATTAATTAACACCTATAGACGTTAATATATGTACTTCCACACATAACAAAATATTTATCTCCTAAGAAAAATATATATATTCTATGTATACTCTTAAAAAATCATCAAAATATATGGGCTTATGAACACTTATCAATACGTGTGTGTATTAATATATCCAACAAACAGGCTATTTAGCCCCCTAGCCAACATGCAAAAGTATCAATTCTTATAGACAAACAAGTGTATATTATAGTGCCACCAGTCCAAAATTGGTTTGGTGTGGAAAATAAAATAAAAAGTATATATATATATATATATATATAAAAATATATATATATATATATATATATAGGTGCAAGAGAGTTCCTATATGGAGCCTCTTCCCTTCGCTGGAAAAATAAACAAACAAAGAAAAAAGAAGGCAACAGAAAAAAAGTCCCAATATGATAACCAGGTGCTCTTAATCAATATTCCTTCTGTGAAATATTCAAATGCCACGTGATTTCACCACTTCCGTGCTCTTCCCATCACCGTAAAAATGGACACTCACCAGATCCCATTCAATGAATGCCTTTGGTTCATTCCCAGGATAACCAATCCTATTACCACGATTATAAAGTATCTTTAGATATTAGGGTGCTGCGTGTCTTTCTCTATAAAAACTCACAGAGAAAGGGTGCCCGACATAGTGTAGTAGGTAAAAAAACTTTTTTTTTTTTTTGCTTTCTCTCTTATTAGATCGAAACATCCTGCTGCTTCTTTCTGTATTAAAATTTCCTGAAATTGGTCAATCATCTTTGTGGTTCATTCAGATATCATCTGTTTGACCATCAAGGCGAACTGGGGTTTTAGATTATTCATATAAGTTTGAATAAACAAAGCTCCCACATCAGTAGTTGTAGCTAATCCAGCTTCTGTTGTCCAATTTTCATGAAACCTTTACCGGAACTACAGTCTCTTCTGACTTTTGTTTGCATGCTATGGCAGTAGGAAGGGAACTTTTATTTTTAACTACATTCATCATTTCAGCCTAATTCTGTCCACATATTACCTGCTACTGTGTTTAACCCATATGCACCCGCATTTCCAGTGTCAATAGTGTTTATGTTTGGAACATTTGCCCAGCTCCAGGAACTGGTGTGTCCTATAATGCCATCAATGATAAGGCGCATGTCTTCCTGTGTGCAATTTCTACCCTTACATGCCTTTTTTAAGTACCGCATTTATCGGCGTATAACGCTCACTTTTTTCCCCTTAAAATCAGGGGGAAATCGTGGGTGCGCGTTTTATGCCACTCCTGTCTTTGTCGGCTGTCTCAGAGCGCCGCTGACAAAGACCGACAAAGACTGAGCCAAGCCGAGTGTACTGGGCACTCGGCTAGGCTCGGCCACGCTCGGCTCTGCCCGCAGTCACGCGAGAGGAGCCGAACACACCGGAAATCCGGCTCTGCACAGCTTGACCGAGGCGCCAAACTCAAACAGACGGATGCCAGACAAGGCCGCCGATGGACACCGGGCAAGACAGCAGATGGACACCGACAAGGGTGGACGGACCCCGCACAAGGCCGCAGATGGACGCTGGACAAGGCCGTCGATGGACGCTGGGCAAGGCAGCAGACGGATACCGACAATGCTGGACGTACCCGGCGCAAAGCCACAAACGGACGCCGGACAAGACATCCAAAATTTAAGTTTTTCCCTTAAATTTCCTTTCTAAACTTGGGGTGCGCGTTATACGCCAGCGCGCACTATACCCAGATAAATATGGTAAGTTAAAGTACCTCCTGCAGAGGCGGTGGGTTTGGGGCAATGTTTCACTATCCTGTCAATGTCCTCAATGTCTATTACTTTTTTTTTTATATTTAATTTCCATGAAATGCGCTTGAAGGTTAGTGTTACTATATACAGTTACACTACAGTTTTAGGGGGACTGAGGCCGAGTACTCACGGCAGGACATGTCCGATGAAAACGGTCTGCAGACCGTTTCCATCGGACATGTCTGGCCGGGGACTGCCCGGGGACTTCTGTTCGATGGCTATACACACCATCGAACAGAAGACCGCGCGTAAACAATACGCGGGGCGTGTCCGCGGTGTCGACGCGTCGATGACGCGGTGTCGCCGCGACAATGACGCGCCGGCGTGGGCGGCCTGCCTTGAAAATGCTTCCACGCATGCGTCAAAGTCATTCGACGCATGCGAGGGATGGCGGGCGGCAGGACATGTACGGTAGGTCTGTACAGACGACCGTACATGTCCGGGCGGACAGGTTTCCAGCGGACTGTTTTAAAGCAAGTCCGGGAAACAGTTGTCTGCTCAGAAACGGTCTGTCAGACAATTGTTTGCTGGAATCCTGTCCGCGCGGCTGTACACACGACGGAACATGTCTGCTGAAATTGGTCTGCGGACCAGTTTCAGCAGACATGTTTGGTCGTGGGTACGGGGCCTAAGTGTTTTACCTTTTCCAGCGTCTTCCTGTTCTTCCTCCTGCTCTTGGCCAGGTGGTGAAACTACCCCTCCTATAGCTCCCTGATCTTCTTCTGATTCAGCTACCTCGACTCTGGCTTCCTGTCCTTGCCTCTGTAGGCGATGTCTTTCTTGTTGTGGAGCGGGAGGGATCTGCCGTTGTGGTTGTGGAGCGGGGGGGCCTGCCGTTGTCTGATTGCATGATGTCCAGCCAGAAGATCAATATCTTCCTTTGTTAAACTCGGATAGACATGTACATATGAGGGTGGAGGATGACTGACTATTGGCAAGGGTGGGGCTGTTGGGTCAGGGACAACTCTCTTTTTATCGGCTTCTTCTCTATGTTTCTGGTCATAATCTTCCTTACTTAAACATTTGGTGGGCTTTTTCTGCTTCATATTTTCCCTCGGGAACCAATATGGGACATATTTTAACCAATTCTCTCCTCCCTTTTCCCTATAATCCATATCCCATTGAGGGTCCCCGGGGTACCAAGGGAAAGATCTCCATCTTGGGGAAATGGGTCTACACTGTGTAAGGCCGTGGTCCATCCCGCTCAATTTGAAACCCATGGGAATATTAATTCATAATCATCAATACCACAAATTCTGGCTTCAAAATCCTTACACGTTTCTCCTGGGTTGGGAGGTAGGGGAGGATCTTCTTTACCTTGTTTCTGACCCATATTGATAGTGGGAGACAACTGACTTACCACACAGTCTTCTGATCCATACAACAAATTATTCTTATACTTCTATGCGACAAAAAGAAAAAGCAAAGGTTTTGGGGCCACCGGAGTCTATTTCCTCCTTAACCACCTTATTTTCCTTCCCAAAAGGAATGTCTATATGCAGTACTGCTTATCTTTTGTGGGTTTACCAAAAACCCTTTTGTGGGTTTACCAAAAACCCTTTTGTGGGTTTACCAAAAACCCTTTTATTAACCTCCTGGCGTGGTTCTTATCCCCTACTAATTTTATGGGACAAAAAGCTTTAATCAGAGCTGAGGCAAGAAAAAATTTAGTCAATAAAGACTAAAAAAATCTTACCTCAGTTAATTTGCTTTTTTCCGGACGAGCTCCCAAATCTGTTGGCAATTTCGGTTGTAAGACCACCCAGGCAGGTTCAGGTTCAATGCAGGAAACAGTTCCATAAGCCCCACAGGCCTGGCGATATCAAATAATGACACAGGACACAAGTATGCTTTGTGATCATATGATATCTGTTTAGTCACCGCCACTTCTCTGGTATATATGCAGGTCTAGGGGACTCATACTTGTTATAGTTAAAGGAACACATATAGGTTAATAATTTCCTATTAGGTAGTACGTGTTATAAGTTCAGTTAGTATTAAAGTGAAAGTTCACCCAAAAAATAAATTTTTAACATTAGATTGAGGCTAATTACTGGAGGCAGAATCGGGTGTTTTGTTTAAAATCAATGCAGTACTTACCGTTTTAGAGATCTATGTTCTCCGCCGCTTCCGGGTATGGGCTGCGGGACTGGGCGTTCCTATTTGATTGACAGCCTTCCGACCGTCGCATACAGCGCGTCACCAGTTTCCGAAAGTAGCCAAACGTCGGTGCGCAGGCGCCTTATAGAGCCGCAACGACGTTCGGCAACTCGTGACGCGCTGTATGCGACCGCCGGAAGGCTGTCAATCAAATAGGAACGCCCAGTCCCGAAGACCATACCCGGAAGCGGCGGAGAACATCTATCTCTAAAACGGTAAGTACTGCATTGATTTAAAAAAAAAAACACCTGATTCTGCCTCCAGTAATTAGCCTCAATCTAATGTTAAAGATTTTTTTTGGGGTAAACCCCCGCTTTAAGCTGTTTTTTTTATACAAGACAAAATCTTAAATAGATGTGAACTTAAACATATGTTTTATAAATCTATGCTTTCTTGCTTTATGTGTTTACACAGGTGTTGTATAACTATACTTAATTTATCTTAAACAAACATGAGCCAAGGCAAAACTCCATACATATGTTAATCATACATAAGTAACTAGGTGAAATGTGTCTACAGATAATAAGAACCACTTAAACTTATGTGTAGGTTTTTTAAACTTTTTCTTTAAGCCATGACATGGCGTCCTGAACTTAAAATGGAGGTTGTCATGCTATGTTCATTACAATGTCTGTCTTACATTAAAAATGAGCCCCAACGCTTTTCAACTCGTAGCTGGTATGAGTCTTCTTCAGGGGGAATTAAGAAGGTAGTGGAATCTGCAATATAAATACATAGTACAAGAGCAACAAATACAACACTAGTCATGATATGATAAATGATTTTTCAAACAACTCACAATTATACTCTCTAAGATAGCATAAAATAAGATGATTGTATTTCCAAGGCAAAACCCAAGGTGTAAACTTGATATGACACAAAGGATGCCCAAAACTTACACCTGAGAAAAATCAGTCCATCTAATAAACAAAAACAAAAAAAAGACAAACGAATAAAATGTTATCCTCAAATATTGGTTTGGGTATGAAAAAAATGTAAACAATTGCACAAAATTAAGAGAACAAGATGCGACCAAGAAAATTAACACAGCCGATATGTAAGTAATCTATCAAAAAAAACGGGACTGATATCAAAAAGGGCTTCTAGAAAAAGTAGGTATAAATAGCACAGGATTGTAAATTCTAACAAGCAGGGCCCTCTGATTCCTCCTGTATTGAATTTTCTTGTAACTGTTCTGTTTGCCCTTACAATACAAAGCGCTGTGCAAACTACTGGGGCTATATAAATCCTATATAGAAATAATAATAATAAAATAATAATTTGTTACCAGAAACAGTGTAGACCACACATCTATAGTACAGATGGTACAGCCATATTCATTCACTAGGAGCAGTGGCCCCCCATGCTCTATCCACAGCCGCCATTTTGACTGAACACCATCACCCACTATTCATGCGTTTGGCCCCTCTCAGGACGCCGGGCACGTGAAGTACAGCGGCAGGGATATTTTTTTGAAGGACCTGATTAGAGCCAGAGGCTCTAATAGACTTCCAAATAAAGGTGGGCTCGTGGCGCACAGCAGTGCACCAGGAGCCCATCCAGGTGTTACAACAGCGAATTAGTATTTGCTATTGAAATAGAGTAGGGAACAGTTAAAGCTGGACTTTGGGGGAAATGTTTTTTTGCCATGTGCCTTGAAAAGATAAATTACATGTAATGATGGGTGTGCCATTACTGCATGTTCCTGCATTTAGTAAAACTCTAACTTTCATTTAGCCCGAACACCACTGTACCCACTGACATTCTTCCATTCACAAAACATCTTGTATTCTTTTTTACATGATGCAAGATTATCTACAAATGTAGGAGGTGTGAATGAACATCATAATCACCCTTCCCATAATCACAGAACACCTTATATGTGAAAACGTGCAAGATGTTTTGTGATTGGCGGAGGTGTATTGCGAGAGACCCTTTATGATCAGTGTAGAAGCAGAACCAGGACTGTAAGAAGTTTAGCAGTTACAGTGGTATCCGGGCTGAATGAACAGTTTAAAGCAAAGCTCCACCCCCCGAAGGGTCTGGTATGATCTTGTAGTGGGGACCTTATGCAGTTTTAAAAAAAAATGGTGTGGAATTTTCCCTCAAGGTCCATAAAAGACCCAAAGGACCTGGTATTGATTTGGGGGGGAAACCCTAAGCCATTTTTTTTTATTTTGACGTGGGGCTTCCCTTCAAGATTCTCAGAGCACAAGTCGCATGCCAAAGTCGGATCAGTTAAGATGATGATCCGACTTTGATCCGACTTCAACGATTTTCAATGGACTCAAGTAGGATCAAAGTAGTGCAGGAACCTTGAACCTTTTTCAAGGTCGGATCGGCTTGTGTCTGACCAGTTAACCACTTAAGCCCCGGACCAAAATGCTGCCTAAAGACCCAAGGGGTTTTTACAGTTCGGGACTGCGTCGCTTTAACAGACAATTGCGCGGTCGTGCGACGTGGCTCCCAAACAAAATTTACGTCTTTTTTTCCCCACAAATAGAGCTTTCTTTTGGTGGTATTTGATCACCTCTGCGGTTTTTATTTTTTGCGCTATAAACAAAAATAGAGCGACAATTTTGAAAAAAATGCAATATTTTTTACTTTTTGCTATAATAAATATCCCCCAAAAACATAAATAAATTTTTTTTTTCCTCAGTTTAGGCCGATACGTATTCTTCTACCTATTTTTGGTAAAAGAAATCACAATAATCGTTTATCGGTTGGTTTGCGCAAAATTTATAGTGTTTACAAAATAGGGGATAGTTTTTTTTTTTTTTTTTTTTTTTTTTTTACTACTAATGGCGGCGATCAGCGATTTTTTTCGTGACTGCGACATTATGGCGGACACTTCGGACAATTTTGACACATTTTTGGGACAATTGTCATTTTCACAGCAAAAAATGCATTTAAATTGCATTCTTTATTGTGAAAATGACAGTTGCAGTTTGGGAGTTAAACACAGGGGGCGCTGTAACATTTAGGGATCACTGTGTATGTGTTTACTAGTGTAGGGGGGTGTGGCTGTAGGAATGACGTCATCGATCGTGTCTTCCCTATAAATGAGATGACGCGATCGATGCGCCGACACAGTGAAGCATGGGGAAGCCGTGTTTACACACGGCTCTCCCCGTTCTTCAGCTCCGGGGAGCGATCGCGACGGAGCGGCTATAAACGAATAGCCGCGCCGTCGTCCCGGATCGCTCCTGAAGCCACGGGGACCGCCGCATGTACGGGGGGGGGTCCCGATCGGACCCCCGACCCACGTCAAGCAGGGCACGTATATATACGTGGATGTGCCTGCCTGTGCCATTCTGCTGACGTATATGTACATGAGGCGATCCTTAAGTGGTTAAGAAGACTTTCATAGGGAACCATTGATTTATACATGTGTAGCACTTACCCCCGGAGGAGCTGCTGGTTTGTTTTGGGTGGCATGTTACTTCATGTATCTCCGCCGTCTAGGGTACTTGATGAGAGTTGCAGTAAATGAAATGTCCACACAAGTATCTTTTCTGTGCTTTTTATTACCCAGCCGGGTAAAAACAGTAGAACTTGGTGAAGAGTAGAGAAATAGTAGAAATGGAAATGGCAGATTCAGGTGTATGTAAAAGGGAAACAGTCCTGCTTCCAACGACAATTTCTGTTTCACCACCCCAGACGGAATGGGTATAGCGCACCTGGACAGGCCTCTCTCACAAGCCTGGCAGCCAGAATGTCACTCGGAACTCGGGGATAGGTCTCTGCCACAGACCCTCCCCATGGTTGAAACAATAGCGATAACAGTGGTCCGGAATCCTCCTTAGCAGATTCGACACCTGGATCTCCTTCAGGTAGTTTTAGTTAGGTTACCGACTGATAGGCGACTGACGTCCAGCCTCTCAGTACCCGGTTTCCTTGGTCCCAGATGGATGGTCAAGACCCTCTTGGAACACCAGCCTCTCTTGGTACTCCTCAGGCAGACTCTCCACCGAACCACTTCCTCTAACAGGACTAACGCTTAGAACCTCATCAGATTGGGGACCCAGTTGATCAGTGGGCCCCCGCCGCAGCTCAAATGTTCCAGACCAACGTGGTCCCGGAACCAGGAACAACGTGTAGCACGCACACCCCGGCCCGGAAGGCCATTTTGCCGGGGTGCCGTGGTATGGCTACCCTAAAGGTGGGCGCCACATGGGAAGAAGACCCAAGCAAAATGGCGTCTGCCCCAAAAAAAAAACCCTCCCAGCATGCACAGTGAGGAAAACCCCCTCCGGGAAGAAATATCCAAATCCTTGACTCCACTGCTGCCACCTTATCGCACCCCAGAACGACAGCATGAACCCACAGCACAGCCAAAGCTGAGACAGAGGCTCCAAATTTGAATTGATCAACATGGTCAGAGTCACTTAACTCTCTGACCCACTCTAAATTTACACTAGCACCGGTTCTGAAAAGTAGCCAGGCGCTACATACGTCATGTGATATGTGCTCCCAAAGTCGGAACGTATGTTGTACCAGTGTGAACCCGGCCTAAAGGCTAATATAATAGCTAATCTACCATTTAAAACTCTAAAGTTTAGAGTTTTAAATGGTAGATTAGCTATAAACCCATGAACATAATACCTTTTCTTCAATACTATCTTGCTAAAAACTGGTTTCCTACAGTGTAGTAGAGGTGTATTAAGACTTATGTTCTTGGTCACATGGTCAGAACTGGTGATTTTAGGGCCATGTTACATAACAACTCGTCAGAGACAGGGGGCCGGATTCAGAAAGCCCGGCGTTACTTTGTGCGGGCGTAGCGTATCTCATAACCTGAGGCAGGTTCTGTATTCAGAAAGAACCTGCGCCCTAAGTTACGGCGGCGTAGCGTATGTGGTCCGGCGTAAGCCCGCGTAATACAAATTATCCAGGCAGTGGGCGTGTTGTACGTCAATCAAGGCTGACCCCGCGTAAATGAAGTTTTTGACTTACGGCGCATGCGCCGCCCGTGAACGTATCCTAGTACGCATGCTCCAAATTACGCCGCAAATAGTCAATGCTTTTGACGTGAACGTAACTTACGTACAACCCTATTCGCGAATGACTTACGCAAAGGACGTAATCAACATAAAATTTGACGTTGGTCCGATGTCCATACTTAACATTGCGTACGCCTTATATAGCAGGGGTAACTTTACGCCAGAAAAAGCCTTACGTAAACAACGTAAAAAATGCGCCGGGCGGACGTACGTTTCTGAATCGGCGTATTTACCTAATTTGCATATTCAACGCGGAAGTCTTGGGAAGTGCCCCTAGCGGTCAGCGTAAATATTGAACCCTAAGATACGACGGCGTAGGAGACTTACGCCGCTCGTATCTAGGCAACATTGAGGCGTATCTGATTCTATGAATCAGGCGCCGAGATGCGACGGCCCGCATTCGGAGTTACGATGGCGTATCTGGAGATACGCCTACGTAACTCCTTTCTGAATCCGGGCCAGGATTTCTAAGAGACCACTTACCTGTTTCTATGGAGAAATTGCTCCCGTGCTACATAGGCTAGTGAAATGTCAGCTAATGGGGTGAGTGGAAAGCTGTTCTGTGCCATTTTTCTGTTGGCCATATGTCATGTGACATGGCTCTCAGTCTTCTTAACATACATGTGTATGGTTTTATCTATGCAGATGTTGGTGACAGACCTCAAGACATTTCCTCTTTTTATCGCATTATGTGATAAAGTAGATACGATTACGTTTTAGAGAGATTATCAAATGGTTTATCACATAATCTGCTTTAGTACTGCTCATTTACAGAGGTTATCTTGCTGAATTTACCAGCTGGATTAACAGAGACTAAACAAGGTGGACTATGGAGGGGTTTTTGGGTGGATGAACTGTAGCGTTGGAAAGAAAACATTTTTGGTACCCAGTAAAACAAGCCATACTGTACATTATATAATTTTCTTTGCTTCAATCCTTCCCGCTGTGCTATTGTTTTCTGACAGGTTTCCCAGCCACCAGAATACCATGATCACTGCCGCCAACTACGTAGAGTCACCAGCAGCGATTGTATGAAAAAACTCCTGTGGGCTGGATCGACTTCAGTACAACCAGCCAGGGCCATCTTACTGTAATAGCATCATGGCCCCCTGGGCAAAGTAATGCTCTGGGGCCCCTACAATGGAGACAGTGCAGGTAAACAGAAATTACATAGGTAGGAGGTAGGGGATATCTAGGGTGTAGAGGGGTCAGAGTTCTGGGGGGGATATCTGCAGAGGCGGCTCTTTAATTAGGCAAATTAGGCAGTCACCTAAGGCCTCGCACTCACAGGGGCCTCACAGCCGCCTAACATTCCCAATGCATTACCCCAGTTTTGAGGGACAGGGGACCTTAACGCTGCTGTGCTCAGGCAGCGTTAAGAGCCCTGACTCAGAAGAGGGGTCGCCAGCGCCCTTAACAACCAGTGAATATCGGTGACACCACCCCTTGTGACGTCAATGACCCAGCATGCCCTCAGTCAATTATGTCACAAGGGGGCGGGTTCACCAGGTAATGTCACCCCGCCCCTTAGTTATTAAAATGCAGGATCTGGGGGCCGCCCTGTTAAAGGGGGCTTCCAGATTCCGAAAAGCCCCCTGCCCGCAGACCCCCACAACCACCGGCCAGGGTTGTGCGGAAGAGGCTCTTGTTCTTGAATTATTTTTCCCATCATGGGTGTGAGTGGGGCCCCATGTCAAGTTTTGCCTAAGGCCTCACAAAGCCTAGAGCCACCTCTGGATATCTGGGATGTAGAGGGGCAGCCCGGGCTCAAGGACCAGCTGCTTTGAGGAAAGGGCAGGGGCCCCCCATGCAGCTGGGGCCCCTGGGCAGTGCCCAGGTGTGCCCTCTTATTAAGACAGCCCTGCAACCAGCCTGCCCATAGATAGGTAAAAAATTGTCCGGTTCCCGTTTAACCAGCCAAATTTCGATTTGTCTATGGTCGGCCAAAGACTGATATCTGTGACATACTAACAACCAATTATCTTTCAATATTATTTTGCTGGGCATACACATAACAGTGAATGAAAGGTCCTAGATTTGGTAATTTCAAACAACCTGCATGGGCAGAGCCTATTTGTGACATCATTGCACATGTCGCTGGTCGAAGTTGCTTCAATGTCAGATATATACATGTTTGTCAGTATCTATTTTATTCAATTAAGCTCTGGTTTTGATTGATATTGGGATATAGCGTTTGTCTCCTTTTATTTCGAGTGGCACAAGTCAACCTAGTGGAAGTTTATTGGGGTCGTGAGGTGTTTCATTGAGCCACCTAGTGGGGAGTTAAGATGTTGCTGCTAGAATTGTGAAAGTTTTTTTTTCATGCTGTATTAAACTCTTATAATTTTGAGGTTAACAACTCCAGCCTATTGCATTAGGGTGTGCACCCCAAAGCTCAAACACCTATGATTGAATGTGCATGTGTATATACTGACAGTGTCAGTAGAGCAGTGAACAGTGTCAGTAAGGCAGTGGATGGTGTCAGTACTTTTTATTGTTATTATTACATTTTTTATTATTTTTTAACACTTTTTTTTTTACAATTTTTTTAGGAGCCCCATTAGTGAGTGAGTGAGTGAGTAACAAATGCAAACTAAATCGCCTCAAGGCGCTTCCCGTCCATTAGGGGGCTTTAGTGGAATATCAGGTGTCTAAACACTGGGAATCCGCCCCACACAGGGTGACTAGGATGTGCCCAGGCACACCTGGCATACCACGTGCGCACGCCTATGACTTTTGATGGACTTTTTCATTAATTAATTATTCATTCATTTGATATGCACATGAGCACTTTCCTTTTGATTATTGACACAAGAGTCTTTATAATTGTTTATGAATGTTTGTGGGATTTTATTTATTTATTTGATATGCACATGAGCACTTTGTTCTACAATTGATATATTTAAAGGGACAGGTCACCTGGTGTTGGTTGCAGTCTCCATTATTGATGTGACACAGAGCGCAGGTAGATCTTTACACTCAATTTCAAACAACCTATCATCCATAAATGAATAACGCACACAGCAAGTACTCGGTTGATTTTGATTGAATTTTCCATTAGGACTGTTTCCTTATTTTTTTACTTAAAACAGTGGTTTATTGATTGAGCTGCTATTCTTTTATAAAAAAAAATTCATTGTACATTAAATGATCATGGGCTCCATTTACAAAGCGTTATCTTACTGCATTCGAGTATACGCTAAGATACCACTCAGCATTTTTTTTTTATGCCATTTACAAAAAATGCCTCTAAAATACCGCATGAGTTATTTTATGAAGTCATGCTGTATTTTAGTAGTAAAAACATGCAGCAATTTAACGCCTAGTGGTAGCCACAGTATTTATTACCATTAGTAAATACTGCGTTGTTTAGGATCAAGAGGCAGCCGTATCCTTAACAATCGATGAGTCATCAGTTGTCAGCAGGGTCCCCTGCTGACAGATGAATGTAAAAAAAAAGAGCAGCTGGCAATGAAAATATAAGGGAAAAAAACAGCAAAAAAAATAGCGTGGGGTCTTCCCCAAAATCCGTACCAGGCCCTTTTCCGAGCACGCAGCACGACAGGTCAGGAAAGGGAAGGCAAGAGCGAGCGCCCCCTCCTGAACTATATTAGGCCACATGCCCTCATTTTGTGGGTGTCCTTTGGGGCAGGGGGGCTCAACCCCCCCCCAAAGCACATTGTCCCCATGTTGATGGGGACAAAGGCCTCTTCCCCAAAGCCCTGTCTGGTGGTTGTTGAGATGTGCAGGCAGGAAGCTTATTGGAATCTGGAAGCCCCCTTTAACAAGGGGGCACCTAAATCCTGGCCACTCCCCTATGTGAATGAGTATTGGGTATTTAATACCCCTACTCATTCACCAAAAAAAAGTGTAGTGTAAAAGTAATTTATGCGTAAACACAAAGCTCCAGACAATCTCAGAAAGCAAAGCTGTCAGAAACTCTTTTTATTAAGATCCAAACGATAACACCTTGAAGATTTTTCTTCCTTTTGACACATATTCAGGACTCTTTTATATCTTCTCCTTAGCCACAACATTATCTGAACTTACTAAACTGCAAAGAAAAGAAAGTTAATGAAAAAAGATTTAATTCCACCTCTTGCTCGTAATGTATTTCCCTATTGAATATTTAATGTACCGGCAGACCATCTGAGAAGACACCCTTGGTATTGTACTCAGGGCCTTGAAACATTAATTCATTACACATGCGGAAGATAAGGAATTTTTTAAATAAAATGTTCTTTTCTTTTAACTTCTGTTCAATTTACTATCCGTATTGGGCATTCATGTCTTGCCAGGTATTCAGCTGTGAAGTTAATTGAAGTTTTTTATTTTTTTATAGTAAATATTACTCCGTCCTGCTTCTTCCCTTCAGCATGCCCACATGTGTCTGGAATTTTTTGATAAAATATTGCTGCCAGTATTGGACTTTAGAGGGTCATTAGCATAATGTCAAGGGACTCAAAAAGATTTCTTACTGCTTAACTTGAAAGTTGAACTCCAGGCAAACAGATAAAAATAACAAATAACTTATACATGATCATGTCTACACTAAGCATATCTACTTGGCATAATACAGCCATTTCAAATGCATCGCTAAGGAAGTCATACCTTGTGCTGCAGGCCGTATCACAGAAATGTACAGGTCAGTCTTTATTTTACATTAGAAGTATAACATGATGGAATGAAAAACAGATGTGTCAATAACCAATAACTCCATGGCAGTGTAATCAGCTGAAGATGCTAATAGCCATCTTTTGGTGTTCACTTCTGTGCAGTCTTCAGTGCAAAAATTGTGCTTTCACCTACTGTATTAAGCTGCCTTTAAGTGGTTGTAAAGGTTCCCGTTTAAAAATAAAATAAAACAAATAACAAACATATCATACTTACCTCCACTGTGCAGTTCGTTTTGCACAGACTGGCCCCGATCCTCCTGTTCTGGGGTCCCACAGCGGCTCTCTCGGCTCCTACCCGCATTAGATAACTCCCTCTGGGAAGCTCTCTCCCGAGGGGGTTACCTTGTGGGCGTGCTTCCGTGTCATACACTCGGAGTCCATAGCTGCCGAGTGTATGACTCGGCCCCGCCCCCGCCCCCTGGCGCTTGTGTCATTGGATTTGATTGACAGCAGCAGGAGCTAATGGCTGCGCTGCTATCAATCTGTCCAATGAAGAGCCGAGAAGCCATGGAGAGAGCGATGCGGGATCGCGCCCATGGAAATTCGGGGCTCAGTTAAGTAAAACGGGGGGGGCTGGGGGCCGGACACTGCAAGGTGTTTTTTCACCCCAATGCAAAGGTTGCATTAAGGAGAAAAAAATCGAAGGTTTACAACCCTTTTAAAGTGGAGTTCCACTCAGGAAAAAAAAATTAGCCCAAAAATCATAAAAAATAGAGAAAATAAAAAAATTTTAAAAGAAAAATTATACTCACCCGAAATACCTGTTGCTCTGCGGAAGTCCGTAATCTGTCTTCTTCATCTTCGCCTAGTGAATGGGACACACTGATTTCTGGGAACTGTGAGGCCCCGTACACACGGTTGGACAAAACCGATGAGAATGGACCAAGGTTCAGTTTCATCGGTCCAAACCGACAGTGTGTATAGCCCATCGGTCTGTTTTCCTTCGGTCCAAAATTTTAAAACATGCTTCAAAACCGAACCGATGGACCGCTGCCCGATCGGTCCAAACCGATGGTTAGTACAGAAAAGCATCGGTTCAAAACCCGCGCATGCTCAGAATCAAGTCGACGCATGCTTGGAAGCATTAAACTTCGTTTTATTCAGCACGTCGTGTGTTTGACATCACAGCGTTCTGACCCGATCGGTTTTTGGAACGATGGTGTGTACGCACATCAGACCATCACACCCAGAAGTGTCAGACAGCAGCGGTGGCCAGAGCTATAGAGTACAAAGCACTTGCGTCGAAGTATCTCCAGATAAGCCGCGTAAGTGCAAATATGCGCCGTCGTATCTATGCGCCGGACTCAGAAACTAAGATACGCCTGAAAATAGGCTTCATCCGACTGACGTAACTTGCCTACGCCGGCGTAGAGTGGGCGCATATTTACGCTGGACGTATTTGGAGCTCCCATTGATTTTCTATTCACATATGCAAATGAGGGAGATAAGCCGATTCACGAACGTACGTCCGTCCCGAAGCAGTGCGCATAAAGTCATACGTCCGCGTAACGTAAATCGGATACGTTACGCCGCCGCAAAGATACGCCGCTGTACGAGAATCTGGCCCTTAGTGTTTAAACACACAACCCATCCCATTTTTGCTTCTAATTATTCTTCAGTTGCTGTAAATCCTAAATTGATAATGGGTTTATAGATGGAAGGCTGCAGTTCACTATAGCAAGCAGGGTATTCTCTTAAACACACCTAAATCTCCATATATGGAAGCAAGCATCATGATTTTATCTCTTTCTGCATGATGAAACTATGGGGAGTCACTTCATGTGGCAGTAATCCATTTGCCTTCATCCTTCGGTTCGGATTTATAATCACATTAAGATATTTTTTATACTTGCAGTAATGCACCGTTGGAATAAAATTTGTGCATTGCATTAGGTTATGGTTCCTAGATATGTCAAAAAAGAATTATTAATCTGCCTTTCTGTTCTCATTACATGAAAGATCAGTCAGAGGCATTTTAGATATGATGAGAGTGCCTGAAAAGTAAACCTCTTAAGGAAACTGAATAAATTGTTCAGACGTAATAAAACTTCATTCATATAATTCAATATTTTTTTTTGCATTTTCAGTACTAGTAACTATAATAATTTAGTTTGTTCATTTTTGTAGGCAACTACTGTTGTCCCAAATTATTACACCAACCTTGTTATTACAAATATTCTTCAAAGAACAAACATAAAGTATATTGAAACTCAAGAACTAAAATGTAATATTTCTTAAGCCCCGTACACGCGCTCGGTTTACTCGGCAAGAACCAGCAAGAAAACTGCTGGCAGAGCTTTCTTGCCGAGTAAACCGTGCGTGTGTACGAGGCTTTCAGGTTTCTCGTCAAGAAAACTGCCTAAAATCTTGACGAGGAAAAATAGAGAACCTGCTCTCTATTTTCTCGTTGTGATTCTCGGCAGTGTTTTCCTGCCGAGAAACCCGAGTGTGTATACTTACCTGTCGCCGTGGAAACCCGCATGCGGGGTAGCTTCTTAGGCATAAGTAGGGTGTAGCAAGATGGCGGCGACGGCATCGAATGTGACGAGCGCATGCTCGTCGTACCCGATGATGTCACCGCGTTCTTGCCTTTCAAAGGAACCGTGGTTCTTTTGAAAGGAGTGTCTGTACACTCGGGCGGCAAGAGATTCTTGCTAAGAATCACGTCAGGAAAAAAGAGGGTTTTTTCCTGACAAGATTCTGGCCCGTGTGTACAGGGCTTGAGTTGTACAGTATAGAACACAGAATCTTTAGTCTTCAATGCAGTTACCTTCAAGTGATTAGACAATGGCAAAAAGAAAGCTGCTGGGACATCCTTCTATAACTTATCTGACTCCCAGCCACAGCATGAAGCTGGGTTGACGCATAATAACCATGTGGCATGTGGTGTATCACATTGAGTTAGCTGCAGAGTACTATACAGGTCCAGGGCTGTGGTCTGCCAGCCACAGTGCCCTGTCCCTAAAGACCCCTTCCAGAGAAGTCAGGGGTATGCCCATCATGGAGGGTGAAGACAGGATGGGGTCTGGTCCTTCAAATCGTGCCTGGAATATAAAGACATCTCCTGATGTAAGTGCAGGGCTTGCACCTTTGGAACCCATCTCACGGTTCTGCTGACACTCCTATGCCTAGGCTGTGAAGCAGGGCCGATCCTAGGGTCACAGGCGCCTGGGTGCAGAAATATTTCTGGCACCCCCACATGGGCGTGGTCATTTTACTAACTCCTCCCATTTACAAATGTTTCTATGGCAATTACTTAACCACAGCGATGCTCCCCCACAAAGTCTTCATTAACCTGGGATCCTTACATGATCTCTTAACAATGAAAAAAATACAGGAAGAGAGGCAGAGTACTTTATTGGGACCTGGAGGGGGGCCTCTCTGGTGGAGAGAGGGCTTCTGTTAGAGCAGTGGTTCTCAACCTTGCTAGTGCCGTGACCCCTTGATAAAATTTCCCAAGTTGTGGGGACCCCTAACAGGAAAATTATTTTCGTAGTGTGGGTTGTCAGCACCCAAGGCAAGGCAAGTAATTTGCGCCCCTGACCCACGGACATTTAGCCCATCTTGAGTCCCTTCCACTCGTACAGTATTTAAACCCCTCAAGCCTCGTACACACGATAGGTTAACCAGAGGACAAGGGTCTGAAGGACCTTGGTCATAGGTTAACCGATGAAGCTGACTGATGGTCCGTCATGCCTACACACCATAGGTTAAATAACCGATTGTGTCAGAACACGGTGATGGAAAAAACGACGTGCTGAAAAAAAACGAAGTTCAATGCTTCCAAGCATGCGTCGACTTGATTCTGAGCATGCGTGAATTTTTAACCGATGGTCGTGCCTACTAACGTTCGGTTTTGACCTATCGGTTAGGAATCCATAGGTTAAATTTAAAGCAAGCTGGCTTTTCTTTAACTTATGGTTAAATAACCTATGGGGCCTACACACGATCGGGTTTGACCGATGAAAACGGTCCTTCAGACCGTTGTCCTCTGGTTAACCTATCGTGTGTACGAGGCCTTATGGTACATTTTGGGATGTATCACTCTTTCTCTTTTTGTTCTCCTTTCTTTCCCTTTTATCTCTCTCTATGCTAATTTATTTTATTTTTTCTATCACATCCCTCCCTCTAGCCATCTTTCTTGTTCTTTCTCTTATTCTTTTTCTCCCCTTTTCTTTGTTCCTACCAATCTTTTCCTCTCTCTTACATGTATTCTCTATTTTTATTCCTTCTCTTACTCCTTGGTGGGGGGTGGGGGGAATGGGATGAGTAGCAGTGCTGGTGGGGAGTTGGGATGAGTGGCAGTCCTGGCGGGGAGTTGGGATGAGTGGCAGTCCTGGCGGGGAGTTGGGATGAGTGGCAGTCCTGGCGGGGAGTTGGGATGAGTGGCAGTCCTGGCGGGGAGTTGGAATGAGTGGCAGTCCTGGCAGGGAGTTGGGATGAGTGGCAGTCCTGGCGGGGAGTTGGGATGAGTGGCAGTCCTGGCGGGGAGTTAGGATGAGTTGCAGTCCTGATCAGCCAACTTAGGTGCACTTGATCAAGGTCATCTGCTGACCTGAAAACTGTAGTGGGGACTTTTAATGACAACTCTAATCAAAGGTAGTGTTACTCCGACTGTGTGGTGTCTCGTAGCAGTGACACCTATGCCGAAATCAGGAGATAGGGTCTCCTCCAGCCCCTCCCACTTCATATTCCTCATCAGTCATCTGACCTCTAGTCTCTGTCCCTCAGCCATGCCGTGAACTGGATAGGCGGCTGTGAAAAGGCTGAGTGGACAGCCGCGGGCTTCAGGAACAGCCCTGCTGAGCAGCCACGAAAAGGCTGGGAGAGCAGCGTGGGCTTCAGGAACAGCCCAGGATTTGGTGACCCCTGGAAAATCATCATTTGACCCCCGAGGGGGTCCCGACCCCCAGGTTGAGAACCACTGCTCTAAGGCCTCGTACAGACGGGCGGATTATCCGATGGAAACGGTCCGCCGGACCGTTTCTATCGAACATTTCTGCTCCGGATTTTGATCTGATGGCTGTACACACCATCAGATCAAAATCCCCGTGGAAAACATCCGCGGTGATGTGGCCGCGATGATGACGCGGCGACGTGCGCGACCCTAGAAGGTAAATACTTCCACGCATGCGTCGAATCACTTCGACGCATGCGAGGGATGGGGATCGGTCGGACTTATCCGGTGAGTCTGTACAGACGACCGGATAAGTCTGACGGACAGGTTTCCAGCGGATAGATTTCTTAGCATGCTAAGAAATTTTTATCTGCTGGAGAACGGTCGGCTGGACAAATGTCCGCCAAAAAATGTCCGCTAGGCCGTACACACGACCGGATTTGTCTGCTGGAACTGATCCGCGGATAAATCCCAGCGGACAAATCCGGTCGTGTGTACGGGGCCTTAAATGATGGTCTCATACTGAGATTTTTGCCTCGCCTTCATAATCTGTTGGGGACTATTGTTATATGCACAGTCAACCATGTAATATCACCTTTTAGAGTCCCCATTGTACTTTTTATGTTACAATAGTACAACAATATTGTCAAATAATCCATAATATTCAGGATAATTCACATTTTATTGCAGCATTTTCTGCTAGCATGCCTCTGATTGATCAGAGGCTGATAAACATTTAGCATATGCTAAATTTAATCTTGTATTTTATTAGAGGTTTATTTTTTCTCTTGCTATAATTAGCAAAAAGGCATATTTTAAGCAGTACTGTCTCCTAATGCATGATTTAAACACGGTTTGTGTTATTGTGAAATGGAAATCATTGTTAATCATAGCTATTTAAGCCTATGTAGCATGCACATCATATAATTACCTCTACAGGGTCTCGCCTTTGAGAATTCTTATTCTCCTTTGGAACTGCTTGATAGCTATGGGGTTTATCGGACAGCCAAATGGCATACGTCACTTCCCCAGGGGCCACAGAGAAGCCTATTGCTGAATATCCACATGTATACCAGAACCACATATAATGGCGTGTACAAGATAGTGTAGATCCTGCCATCTGCCTGCATTGTACAACCTGAGGGTGTGTAATTAATAACACTAATGCCGCGTACACACGAGCGTTTTTAATGACGAGAAAAATGCATTTTTTTAATTGGTCATTAAAAACAACCGTGTGTGGACTCCAGAGCATTTTTCTCATCGTGAAAAATGGGCATTAAAAATTTAGAACATGCTCTAATTTTTTGCGTCGTTTTTCACGATGCCGTTTTTCACGTCATGAAAAATGGTCACGTGTAGGCTTTAACGACGGAAAAAAAACATGCATGCTCAGAAGCAAGTTATGAGACGGGAGCACTCGTTCTGGTAAAACTAGTGGGCCAGATTCACAAATGAGATACGACGGCGTTTCTCCTGATACGCCGTCGTATCTCTGTTTCTATCTATGCGACTGATTCATAGAATCAGTTACGCATAGATAGCCAGAAGATCCGACAGGTGTAATTGTTTTACACCGTCGGATCTTAGGATGCAGTACCGCGGCCGCCACTGGGGGGAGTTCGCATCGTAAACCAGCGTTGGGTATGCAAATTAGGAGTTACGGCGGATCCACAACGGTTTTTCGCGTTCGCTACGTCGCCGCTAGTCAAGTTTCCCGTCGCAAAGTTACACTTTTTTTTTGGTGCCTTAACTTTAGTCAGCAAGTGTATTGTTGTCTAAAGTATGGCCGTCGTTCCCGCGTCGAAATTTAAAAATCAACGTCGTTTGCGTAAGCCGTCCGGGAATACGGAAGTACGCTACGCGCGTCGCCGTTCAAAAAAATGACGTCACGGCGCGCAAAGCACGGCGGGAGTTAGGAAACAGAGCATGCGCAGTAGGTCCGGCGCGGGAGCGCGCCTAATTTAAATGGCACACGCCCATTTGAATTGGCCCGCCTTGCGCCGGAGGCCGCGGGCGTAGTTTTCATCGCAAGTGCTTGGTGAATCAGGCACTTGCGATGAAAAATTGCGGCGGTGTAATTTATCTAGGATAAGTTACGCCGCCGCGATTCTACGTGAATCTGGCCCAGTGTTTGTAATGAAGATAGCACATTCGTCACGCTGTAACAGACTGAAAAGCACGAATCGTCTCTCACCAAACTTTTACTAACACGAAATTAGCAAAACCAGCCCAAAGGGTGGCGCCATCTGAATGGAACTTCCCCTTTATAATGCCGTCGTACGTGTTGTACATCACCGTGCTTTGCTTGAGCATTCTTTTTTTTCACGATCGTGTGTATGCAAGGCAGGCTTGACAAGAATCACGTTGGGAAAAAAGGTTGTTTTTTCCATGACATTAAAAACGGTGGTGTGTATGCGGCATTAGACTTGTAATGACCTGCTGGTGGTACTTTAGCTACACAAAGGCCCTTTCTTGTTAGCCAGTTGTGGATGGCCATGCTGTTAGGGCCTCTTAGTTGAGTGATTTGTGCTTTTGCCTACCTTAAATGGTCAGCCCCCTTAGAACTGGTATTTTTTAATGAAAGACTATTAGTTCTTAAAGTGATTTTAAAGGCTTGATTTTTTTTTTTTATAAATAACAAACATGTTTTACTTACCTCCTCTGTGTAGTTGGTTTTGCACCGAGCAGCCCAGATCCTCCTCTTCTTGGGTCCCTCTTTGCTGCTCCTTACCCCTCCCTCTTTTGATTGCCCCTCAGCCAGCAGCTTGCTACACGGGGCACCCAACTTGAGTCAGAGCTCCGTTTATCCATTCAGACGCGGAGCCTCGACCTGGCCCCGCCCCTCTCTCCCCTGATTGGCTGACTGACTTTGATTGACAACCGTGGGAGGCAATGGTGCAGCTGCTCTGTCTCAGCCAATCAGGAGGAGCGTACTGGATTGCTAAGGGGATTGTGTACATCGCTGGAGATAGAAGGGACTTGTAATTGGGGGGTGCTGGGGAGGCTGCTACACACAGAAGGATTTTTATCTTAATACATAGAATGCATTAAGATAACAAACCTTTACAACTTTACAACAAAGCCTTTACAAATCCTTTAAGTAGAGATGACGAAAACACCTACTAAATTTCTTACCTTGCTGAATCATTTCTCTTGCCAGTTCATCTATCTTTTGTCAACTTATAGGGAATCTATATCTTGGGTGAAGTTGTAATTAAGTGAATGTTATGAGAATATTGTAAATTTTCGAGCATCCATATAAATACTAGAATGCCCTCCAGTGCTTAGATCTCCCATGCCTTGTGTACCTGACCCCCACATTGTGCACCTTTAAAGCGGTAGTAAACCATGGCATTGGGGAAAAAAAATGAATGAAATCCTTCTCTTAGAACAGGGGTCTCCAAACTTTTTACTTCGAGGGCCACATTGTATATTTTACAGATATTCGCGGGCCGAAAAAAAAAGAAGCTATTTAAAAATGACTCCTCAGCTATGGAATAGAGTAGAATTAAAAAAAGGATCCCCCTCACACGTGTCCCTCATCAGAGCCCCCTCACACGTGTCCCTCATCAGAGCCCCTCACACGTGTCCCTCATCAGAGCCCCTCACACGTGTCCCTCATCAGAGCCCCTCACACGTGTCCCTCATCAGAGCCCCTCACACGTGTCCCTCATCAGAGCCCCTCACACGTGTCCCTCATCAGAGCCCCTCACACGTGTCCCTCATCAGAGCCCCCTCACACATGTGTCCCTCATCAGAGCCCCTCACACGTGTCCCTCATCAGAGCCCCTCACACGTGTCCCTCATCAGAGCCCCTCACACGTGTCCCTCATCAGAGCCCCTCACACGTGTCCCTCATCAGAGCCCCTCACACGTGTCCCTCATCAGAGCCCCTCACACGTGTCCCTCATCAGAGCCCCCTCACACATGTGTCCCTCATCAGAGCCCCTCACACGTGTCCCTCATCAGAGCCCCTCACACGTGTCCCTCATCAGAGCCCCTCACACGTGTCCCTCATCAGAGCCCCCTCACACATGTGTCCCTCATCAGAGCCCCCTCACACGTGTCCCTCATCAGAGCCCCCTCACACATGTGTCCCTCATCAGAGCCCCCTCACACACGTGTCCCTCATCAGAGCCCCCTCACACATGTGTCCCTCATCAGAGCCCCCTCACACATGTGTCCCTCATCAGAGCCCCCTCACACATGTGTCCCTCATCAGAGCCCCCTCACACATGTGTCCCTCATCAGAGCCCCCTCACACATGTGTCCCTCATCAGAGCCCCCTCACACATGTGTCCCTCATCAGAGCCCCCTCACACATGTGTCCCTCATCAGAGTCCCCTCACACATGTGTCCCTCAGAGTCCCCTCACACATGTGTCCCTCATCAGAGCCCCCTCACACGTGTCCCTCATCAGAGCCCCCTCACACATGTGTCCCTCATCAGAGCCCCCTCACACATGTGTCCCTCATCAGAGCCCCCTCACACATGTGTCCCTCATCAGAGCCCCCTCACACATGTGTCCCTCATCAGAGTCCCTGCACACATGTGTCTGCCCCCCCCCCATCAGAGTCCCTGCACACGTGTCTGCCCCCCCCCCCATCAGAGTCCCTGCACACGTGTCTGCCCCCCCCCCCATCAGAGTCCCTGCACACATGTGTCTGCCCCCCCCATCAGAGTCCCTGCACACGTGTCTGCCCCCCCCCCATCAGAGTCCCTGCACACATGTGTCTGTCCCCCCCCCATCAGAGTCCCTGCACACATGTGTCTGCCCCCCCCCATCAGAGTCCCTGCACACATGTGTCTGTCCCCCCCCCCCATCAGAGTCCCTGCACACATGTGTCTGCCCCCCCCCATCAGAGTCCCTGCACACATGTGTCTGTCCCCCCCCCCATCAGAGTCCCTGCACACATGTGTCTGCCCCCCCCCCATCAGAGTCCCTGCACACATGTGTCTGCCCCCCCCCCCCATCAGAGTCCCTGCACACATGTGTCTGTCCCCCCCCATCAGAGTCCCTGCACACATGTGTCTGTCCCCCCCCATCAGAGTCCCTGCACACATGTGTCTGCCCCCCCCCCCATCAGAGTTCCTGCACACATGTGTCTGTCCCCCCCCCCCATCAGAGTCCCTGCACACATGTGTCTGCCCCCCCCCCATCAGAGTCCCTGCACACATGTGTCTGTCCCCCCCCATCAGAGTCCCTGCACACATGTGTCTGCCCCCCCCCCATCAGAGTCCCTGCACACATGTGTCTGTCCCCCCCCCATCAGAGTCCCTGCACACATGTGTCTGCCCCCCCCCCATCAGAGTTCCTGCACACATGTGTCTGTCCCCCCCCCCCATCAGAGTCCCTGCACACATGTGTCTGCCCCCCCCCCATCAGAGTCCCTGCACACATGTGTCTGTCCCCCCCCATCAGAGTCCCTGCACACATGTGTCTGTCCCCCCCCCCATCAGAGTCCCTGCACACATGTGTCTGCCCCCCCCCATCAGAGTCCCTGCACACGTGTCTGCCCCCCCCCCCATCAGAGTCCCTGCACACATGTGTCTGCCCCCCCCCCCATCAGAGTTCCTGCACACATGTGTCTGCCCCCCCCCCCATCAGAGTTCCTGCACACATGTGTCTGCCCCCCCCCCCCCATCAGAGTCCCTGCACACATGTGTCTGCCCCCCCCCCATCAGAGTCCCTGCACACATGTGTCTGTCCCCCCCCATCAGAGTCCCTGCACACATGTGTCTGTCCCCCCCCCCATCAGAGTCCCTGCACACATGTGTCTGCCCCCCCCCCCATCAGAGTCCCTGCACACGTGTCTGCCCCCCCCCCATCAGAGTCCCTGCACACATGTGTCTGCCCCCCCCCCATCAGAGTCCCTGCACACATGTGTCTGCCCCCCCCCCCATCAGAGTTCCTGCACACATGTGTCCCTCCACACCCCCCTGAACATCTACATCCCCATCGGAGCCCCCCTCTTAACTTGTGTGAAGCCCAGCCTCCTCCAGCACATTTTTCTCCCCATCACCTTCTGCTATTCCCCGTAGATCAGTGTGTTCTGTGCTGCTTCTCTGAAGAGCTGGTTTAGAGCAGACACACACTGCACTTGCCGGGTCCCGCCCCTCTTACACGGACAAGCTGTTACAGCAAAAACGAAACTTAATCTAACTCCGGGGGAGGAGCTGGGAGGAGCAGCAGGTCTGCACTGAAACACAGGCTTTGTTGGGACACTCCCTCAATGCCTGTCAGAAGGCAAAGCAAGCCCCGCAATTTGAGCAGACTCCGTTCCTGCAGTGAGTCTGGTGACTGAACATGCGGGCCGGACAAAACCTCCTAACGGGCCGGATGTGGCCCGCGGGCCGTACTTTGGAGACCCCTGTCTTAGAACAAAGCCCTCCAGTGGTGTGTTGTCACTGCTGACAGGGCTTCCATCTTCACCAGGTCTTCTTTCTGAGTTTGCAGGCACCAGCAGCTTGAATGGCCTAGCCATGATGACGTCTTTCCCGCATACAGTATGCACGCGGGACTCACGGCCATGGCACATTGCTCTGAAGGAATGGCACGGGTATGCCATTCCTTCAGAGCGCATGTGCGGGTGACTTCACCAGCTGCCAAAAGAGCGAATATCTCTGAAATTAGGGTTGTCCCGATACGATACTAGTATCGGTATCGGGACCGATTCCGAGTATTTGCGGGAGTACTTGTACTCCCGCAAATGCCCCCGATGCCTCATCCGATACTCGCCCCCCCCCTCCGCCGCCGCTACGCCGCATCACCGCTGCCGCCGCCGCTTGGTTAATACGGGCGGGGAACATTACAGCTTTCATTTGAATAGCTGTAGTCTTTCCCGCCGCGCCGCGGTGAACTGTCGAATCCCGAGCAAGGGGGAGTGTCTATATGCAGCGCGGCGCAAAACACTACAGCTATTCAAATGAAAGCTGTAATGTTCCCCGCCCGTATTAACCAAGCGGCGGCGCGACAGCATGTAGGTAAGGGGGACATGGCTGCATATATGGGGGGACATGGCTGCATATATGGGGGGTACATGGCTGGATATGGGGGGAACATGGCTGCATATGGGGGGGACATGGCTGCATATGGGGGGGACATGGCTGCATATTGGGGGACATGGCTGGATATGGGGGGGACATGGCTGCATATGGGGGGGACATGGCTGGATATGGGGGGACATGGTTGGATATGGGGTGGAAATGGCTGGATATGGGGGGGACATGGCTGGATATGGGGGGGACATGGCTGCATATGGGGGGACATGGCTGCATATGGGGGGGACATGGCTGCATATATGGGGGGGACATGGCTGCATCTGTAGGGGGAAATGGCTGCATTTGTGGGGGGACATGGCTGCATTTGGGGACACATTTAAAAAAAAAGTATCGGTATTCGGTATTGGTGAGTACTTGAAAAAAAGTATCGGTACTTGTACTCGGTCCTAAAAAAGTGGGATCGGGACAACCCTATCTGAAATGATGCATGTTTAGGAGATATTCATTTTACCTACAGGTGTACTTACCTGTAAGTAAAAATCACAAAGCGAACTTAACTACCACTTACCACACAAGAAAATAGTGAAAGAAAGTAATTAGATACCTATCTGTACATAATGAGGTTGATTTACTAAATGCAAATAGGTTGGTTAAGGAAATTTGCACCAGAGCTTAGTGAAGCTCCAATCATGTCCAAACATGTGTAAGCAAAAATTATTTTTTTTTTTCTCGCACGTAATTGGGTATTCTTTACAAAGTGAAGTCTATTTTCCTTTATTAATCCACCCCATAATGTGCTTTCTACATTTTAGTGCTGAATGTTGATTATACTTTGCTGTACTTCTCACCTAATTGAAAGCCCTTGGGTCATCTCAAGGCTCATTTCCACCACAACCATGGGTTAAATGTCCTTTGGTTAATGTGCATTGATTTTTTTGAATATTTAATGCTAACAGGATTCATGTAATATGGGCATTTTTTTTTCTTCTGTTCAGGGCACTCTGAGCAAGATGAAATTGTGTTTTTTGACCTGAGGTATGCAGAGCAAATAACCCAGGCAGAGGAATAAAAAAAAAAAAAATATTGGGGCAGATTCTCGTAGATCGCCGCATCTCTGCGGCGGCGTAACGTATCTCATTTACGTTACGCCGCCGCATGTTTTACGGGCAAGTGCTTGACTTACAAAGCACTTGCCTGTAAAGTTGCGGCGGCGTATCGTAAATCCCCCGGCGCAAGCCCGCCTAATTCAAATGATCCGGGTAGGGGGCGTGGATCATTTAAATTAGGCGCGTTCCCGCGCCGAACGTACTGCGCATGCGCCGTCCCTAAAGTTTCCCGACGTGCATTGCGCTAAATGACGTCGCAAGGACGTCATTGGTTTCGACGTGAACATAAATGGCGTCCAGCCCCATTCACGGACGACTTACGCAAGCAACGTAAATTTTTAAATTTCGACGCGGGAACGACGGCCATACTTAACATTGGTTGCCCCTCATATAGCAGGGGCAACTTTACGCGTCGCAAATCTAACGTAAAGGTCGTATCTTCACTGCGTCGACCGCGCGTACGTTCGGGAATTTGCGTATTTTGCTAATTTGCATACTCGATCGGGAAAACGACGGAGGCGACACCTATCGGCGGAAAAAAAGAATGCATTTAAGATCCGACAGCGTAAGAGCCTTACGCCTGTCGGATCTAATGGTTATCTATGCGTTACTGATTCTAAGAATCGGTCGCATAGACACGACGGCCCAGATTAGGACTTACGACGGAGCACATGGCGTTGCGCCGTCGTAAGCCCTTTCAGAATCTGGGCCATTGTGTGTAAGGAAAAGTTACCTCTGATGAGGTATATGCAATATCATGTCATTCATGCCGTTTAATATAGCTCTCGCTAGAATTCCGTTCCCACTGTGGATATGAGAGCTGCAGCTCTCTTACGTGGAAGGGCTAGTGTCATTTCTTCACACCCGTCTCTCTTTGACTATTAACAGAACACCTTGTATTCTGTAAACCTTTCACAGTAAACAAAACGTTCCGTGAATGGCCAAGGTGATGGGGATGCTGAAGGACATTGAAGCCATTCTTTTGAGGTAAACGCGCCAGAAATGTAAAACCCCTGTTGGATATAGCTTAAAGGGGTTGTAAAGGTTTGTTTTTTTATTTTCTAAATAGGTTCCTTTAAGCTAGTACATTGTTGGTTCACTTACCTTTTACTTCGATTTCCCTTCTAAATGTTTTTTTTCTTTGTTTTCTTTGTCTGAATTTCTCACTTCCTGTTCCTCCTCAGTAAGCTGTTCTGGCTGACTAACCCCCAGCCAGAACGGCTCGATTGATGGGGGCAAGCTTACTGAGGAGAAACAGGAAGTGATAAATTTGGACAAAGAAAAAAAAAAACATTTAGAAGGGAAATCGTAGGAAAAGGTAAGTGAACCAACAATGCACTAGCTTAAAGGAACCTATTTAGAAAAAAAAAAAAAACTTTAACAACCCCTTTTAGGCCCCGTACACACGGTCGAACATGTCCGCTGAAACTGGTCCGACCGTGTGTACGATCTAGCGGACAGGTTTCCAGCGGACAAAAGTTTCTTAGCAAGAAACTTGTCCACTGGAAACATGTCCGTCGGACATGTCCGATGGTTAGTACACCTAATCGGACATGTCCGCTGGTTATGACGTGTAACCAGCGTCCCGAAATCCCGTGCATGCGTCGAATTGATTCGACGCATGTGTGGAAGCATTGCACTTCCGTGTTTGAGAACGTCGGTGTCTTCTACGTCACCGCGTTCTCTGTCCGCCGGGATTTTGGTCTGATGGTGTGTACACACATCAGACCAAAAGCTCCCAGGAGACATGTCCGATCTGCGGACCGTTTTCATCAGACATGTCTCCTCGTGTGTACAGGGCCTAAAAGTACATACAAAGGCCCATCTAAATGGCATGGCTGAATGACTGATTAAGTGGGATCTTGATACATACAAAATGTTGGGAGGCTTGTAATGTCTATTATCACTCATTTAGAAACATACTAAACCTCAGATTTAAGGGCCAGATTCACGTAGATTCGTAGGCGGCGTAACGTATTGTATATACGTTACACCGCCGCAAGTTTTCATCGCAAGTGCCTGATTCACCAAGAACTTGCGTGAAAACTTACGCCGGCGGCCTCCGGCGTAAGCCCGCGTAATTCAAAGGGGCGTGTTCCATTTAAATTAGGCGCGCTCCCGCGCCGGACCTACTGCGCATGCTCCTTTTTGAAATTCCCGCCATGCTTTGCGCGAAGTGACGTCATTTTTTCGAACGGCGACGTGCGTAGCGTACTTTCGTATTCCCGGACGTCTTATGCAAGAAAAAAAAAATTTGAAATTTAACATGGGCTGTGTAAAGTTAGGGCAGGTAAAACGACGACTAACTTTGCGACGGGAAACTAGAGTAGCAACGACGTAACGAACGCGAAAAACCGTCGTGGATCGCCGTAAAACCTCATTTGCATACCCGACGCTGGAATACGACGCGAACTCCACCCAGCAGCGGCCGAGGTACTGCATCCTAAGATCCGATGGTGTAAGACAATTACACCTGTCAAATCTAAGGGCTATCTATGTGTAACTGATTCTATGAATCAGTCGCATAGATACTCTGAAAGATACGATGGCGTTTCAGAGGAACACCGTCGTATCTCTTCTGTGAATCTAACCCTAAGTATTGTAACCATTTTCCATATAAGATATGACTATAGAAAAAATATATATGTGGAGCCATTTAGGTTAAAATCCTGAATATTTTTTAAAGGTACACACACTTTCTCTCGTTGTAAATGGACCCATTTATTCCATTCTTGGAATTTATTTTCACGTCACAGGCCATCTGTCCTTCGTTGAGTCATCAGGATGGGAACGAGCATTTTCTTTTAGTCATCATAATAGATACAGCCAAATTCGTGGTGTAAAAAGATGTGTTTAACGGTCTGGTATTTAACATTTCACAAGGGCCAGAAGTGGTTCTCCAATGCCTTTTAAATACACAACAGCAGAAGTTTAAAACATTGGAGGGGGCCTTAAAGGAAAACTCTATTTTCACAAAGAAATTCATATGTGATAAACAAGCAATATCATGGTTTGTTCATGTTGCTTCCTTACTACCATGTCAACATTGGGAGAGTTCTGTACAGAATATGCAGAAAATATATACAGTAAAACCTTGGATTGCAGGCATAATTTGTTCCAGAAAGATGCTTGTAATCCAAAGCACTTGTATATCAAAGCGAATTTCCCGATAAGAAATAATGGAAACTCAAATGATTTGTTCCACAACTATTTATTCATAGGTCCTTCAGTTTATAGTCCATATAAAACGATTATAGCAATGTGATAGGTTGTGTAATCATAAAATATCCATTCACAAATGGAAGCCTCTACAAGGGGATTAGAAGCAAAATCCAGCAGGAGCTACAGAGTATAAAACAGAAGAGAGGCGCCTCTAAGTGTAGCAGTAAGTTGCTAAATGTTGTACCTTCATTAAATGTAACCATATTGCTACATTTAGAGGCTACTCTCTTCTTTTTTTATACCCAGTTGTGACATGACGCTACTCTTATATCAAGACATCGCTTGTATATCAAGTCAAAAGATATTAAAATGTTTTGCTTGTCTTGCAAAACACTCTCAAACCAAGTTACTCTCAAACCAAGGTTTTACTGTACTCCCTGTTCATGCGTTTGGCTCACAACTTATTCTCTTATTACAAGACTAGCACTTATTATGTAATTATGGCAGGAAGTTACCTGAATTGCCTGTATATAACTACAGAAACTCAGAGCTTTGCCCAAGCAGGGCTTAACAAACACTGCTCACATTTTTTATGGGGTTCCCACGTAGTACATTGTCAATCATCACATTGTGACAGAGCGGCTGAGCCCAGCATGACAACGAAAATTCATCCTTATCTTTGTTCTTCAAGGAATCTGAATTCAGCTGATTGCTGTGACAAGGGATCCTTGAAAACAATCTTGCACGGTGCTTTATTTAAAGGACAGGTAGTTCCGCTGTTCTGTAGCAGCTTTTCAACGCAAGGCACTTATAAAAGGAGAACATATTAAAGAAGAATTCCAGGTATGGATATTTTATCAATAGCTACATTGGTCCAACCCTGACCAAGTGTACCTACAGTATGCATATACCATATACCATACCTGGCCAATGTCCCTGGAAGCTGATAATCACTGAAGTAGACACCGCTGTTCCAGTGTTCTCCACTTGCTTATTGGTCCTGTGCAGAGCAGCTGCCCTGCTGAATTCTGAACACAGGAGTTTGGCCCTCAGCACGGGCACCATTCAGAGAATATTCAGCATTTTCTGAATGAATGCAAAGCATTCTCTGATTGGGTGAAGTGGAGTGGTGAGGTGGTGACATAACGCTCTCCACCTCATCCAATCAAAGAATTGCATTAATTCAGAAAATGCAAAGCATTCACTTAATGATGTCTGTGCTGAGCCTCCTGTGTCCACAATGCAGCAGGGCAACCATTCGGCACATGACCCAGAAGCAAGTGGAGATCACTGGAGGAGCAGTGTTTACATTAGTAATTTCCAGCTTCCAGGGACATTAGCCAGGTATGGTATATACCAGGGATATGCAATTAGCGGACCTCCAGCTGTTGCAAAACTACAAGTCCCATCATGCCTCTGACTCTGGGTGTCATGCTTGTGGCTGTGAGAGTCTTGCTATGCCTCATGGGAATTGTAGTTCTGCAACAGCTGGAGGTCCGCTAATTGCATATCCCCGGTATATACTGTACATATTTACATCTGTTCAAGCTGAACCAATGTAACTAAGTATTACATTTCCATACCTAAAATTCTTCTTTAAAGAGTAAGTTCACCTTTACAGAAATCCTGTAAAATTAACTTACACTGCACCACCTTCCCCATCCCCCCATCCTGCTATACCGGAGTCCCGAGATCCTACTGTGAGACATCGGGTTGCAGCTTCACCGGTCCGGAGATTTGAAATCCCCACGGCTAAGTCCCCTATACGTACCTCTCAGCATGTACAGATAGAAGGCATTCTAATTGGTCGGCATCATCACATGGACGGCACTAAACAATCAGAGCCTGCCTAGCTTGTTCTGTCAGTGCTAGAGAAGAGGAGAAAAAGCCGTGGTGATTTCAAATCCCCAGTACAAGTAAAGCCACGATCTGATGTCTCACAGCGGGAGAATGTGGGACCTCTGTATAGAGGGACAGGGGGGGGGATGGGGAAGGGGTCCAGTGTAAGTTCACCTTACACATTTTCTGTAAAGGTGAACTTATACTTTAAGCACCATTTACCCTATTCTGACTCTATTAAAACAACTTAAAAAAAACTCATGCCTTTTACTAAATACCTTTGACAGTCTACTTTCAAAGAAAGGGGTCATTTGGGGGGTATTTGTACTGTCCTGGCATTTTCGGGCCTCAAGAAATGAGACAGCCCATCCGTATATTAGGACTAATCGATTTTCATTTATATATATGCACCATAGTTGGTGGACTCTATAACTTTCAACAAACTAAATAATATACACTGATTTGGGTTATTTTCAACAAAGAAATGTAGCAGTATACATGTTGGCCTAAGTTTATAAAGAAACATTATTTATTTGCAAAACGTTATAACAAAAACTAAGAAAAACATGTTTTTTTCAAATTTTCAATCTTTTTTCGTGTATTTACCCAGTGGCGATTAACCAAAAGAAAGCTATATTTGTGTGAAAAAAATGATACATATTTTGTATGGGTACGGTGTTGCATTACCGCACAATTGTTATTTAAAGTGTGACAGCGCTTGAAGCTGAAAATTGACCTGGGCAGGAAGGGGGTGAAAGTGCCCAGTATTGAAGTGGTTAAACACCAGATACAAGAGTAGCAGTTTAGTATGATGCTATTATATAAGACGTCGAGGGTTATTGAAAGGTTGCTTTACCTCGTTTTTGTTGAGTGGGTGAAGATGCTTTAAAAAGAAGCCGTAGATGTATATATACAAGAAGTGTTTGACTGTGTGGGTAGTATCCCTTTGTAGAATACAAATCAATACAAAGGACTCTTATATTATGGTTGACTCATTTATCAACGTGCACATCTATTTGTTGCACATAAGCCTTCTACTAAACTGATTTATGAGGTAATACTCTCCCTGCTTACTTCATATTAAAATACCGAGCTTTAAAATTTTCACATATATATTTCACATATAAAGTAGAACAGACAAACATCACATCCAAACATCACATCCAAACATCACATTAAGGGCCCCTGATGCAGGATCCACCGATTTTGTTTTAAGCTGCTTTGTTCTTTTTAGAATAAATAAAGCAGATTTTTCTGCAGTAGTCATCTGATTCCTGTCTTGCCCCCCTTTACAGACTTAGGACTTGGTAATATGCGTGGAACCCCTTGCCGCTCCTCTAAAAAGTGATTCATGGTGGATGTTGTAGGTAGGTGCAGTGCAAAATTCGTAGACTGCTTTCTTGCCACTATGTCTGATTTTCTTGAAAGTCTTCCATAAAGTTTTCTTGGTAATTTTTTTTTTATATAAGGTAGGTCACCAGGTCTTTCCTCAACCAACTTCCCCCCTCCCCAAGTTGCCTGGCATTCTTGAATGGCATGCAGAATAAGATTGCATATGTACATGGCCACTTAGAACAACCATGGGCAAAAGTTTTAAGAATGACACAAATATTAACTTTATTAATATTTATTAATATTAACTTTGACACAAATATTGACAAAGTCTGCTGCCACAGTTTTCATGATGGTAATTTGCATATACTGCAGAATCTTATGAAGAGTTATTAGATCAATTGCAATTAATAACAAAGTTCCTCTTTGCCATGAAAATGTAAATGAAAACAGTTCCGCTGAATTTGTGAAGAAGGCTTCAGGGCGCCCAAAAAAGTCCAGCAAGCACCAAGACTGTCTCTTACAGTTGATTTGGCTGTGGGATCGGGGCACTGCCAGTACAGAGTATGCTCAGGAATGGCAGCAGGCAGGTGTGAGTGCATCTGCATGCACAGTGAGGAGAATACTTTTGGAGGATGTCCTGGTGTCAAGAAGGGCAGCAAAGAAGCCAATTCTCTTCAGGAAAAAAACACCAGGTTGATATTCTGCAAAAGGTACAGAGATTGTACTGCTGAGGACTGGGGTAAAGTCATTTTCTCTGATAAATCCCATTTTTCGATTGTTTGGGGCATCTGAAAAAAAAACTTGTCCGGAGAAGAAAAGGTGAGCGCTACCATCAGTCCTGTGTCCTGTGTCCAGTCCTGTGTCATGCCAACAGTAAAGCATCCCGAGACCCCATGTGTGGGGTTGCTTCTCAGCCAAGGGAGTGGGCGCTCACTCAAAATTGTGCCTAAGAACCATGAATAAAGAATTGTACAAAAACATCCTCCGAGAACAACTTCTCCCAACCATCCAAGAACAGTTTGGTGATGAACAATGCCTTTTCCAACATGATGGAGCACCTTGCCATTAGGCAAAAGTGATAACTAAGTGGCTTGGGGAACAAAACATCAACATTTTTGGGTCCATGGCCAGGAAACTCCCCAGACCTTAATTCCATTGAGAACTTCAAGCATTGATTATGCAAGAATGGGCTGCCATTATTCAGTATGTGGCCCAGAAGTTCATTGACAGCATGCCAGGGGGAATTGCAGAGACCTTGAAAAAGAAGGGTCAACACTGCAAATATTGACTCTTTGCATAAACTCAATGTAATTGTCAGTAAAAGCCTTTGACACTTATAAAATGCTTGTAATTATACTTCAGTATATCATAGTAACATCTGACAAAAATATCTAAAAACACTAAAGCAGCAGACTTTGTGAAAATTAATATTCTTAACTTATGAGTTTTAATGCAAAAAAAAATTTTTTTTGAGCAGAACTCTGTTTAAAAATGAATAGCCAATCAAAAGTAAAAACACATGTTTTTTCTCTAATCCTCATCTGCAATCTGGAGCCCTCTTCTCTTGCTTCAGAGCAGTATTTTTTTTCTGCTGCTGGATGTCCTCAAAGTTTTGGGTTAAATAATGGCTACCATAATTCAACCCAGTTTCTCTCAGCCTGTAAATGGACAGCAAAGGAAAAGCAGCACATAGATGAGTTCTACTGCAGGAAAATCTCTGTATTAAAAGAGAACCAATGCAGCTAAAACCCGTTTGTCCTTTTATGTTTAAATAGGCTATTAATTTTTTTTGTATGCTATACAGTGCTTGTGGAAGCTAAATATTAGGGTTTACAACTTCTGTAAAAGAAGCACAAAAATCGTGAAAAGTTAAGTATTTATAAAATTCTCATAATCCCTACAGATTTACCCTACAGAGAATCCCTACAGTTAAATTGTAATGCTGTCTATAGGACACCATTGAATTGGTTGGCATGGGTATCACTGTTATTATTATTATTTAAATCATGCATTTGCTTAAGTGATTTGTGTTTTTTGTAGCATCCATTTTTTTTGCTAATGTTGACCAAACACAAGACACATATTTTGCATATGAACTACTGATGGCCTGTCTGTTTTTGCTTATGTCAGTCATAGAGGTATATGGGTTAGGGTGTGACAAGGACACGTCTTTTTCCAAAAAATTGATAAAAAAAAGTGTCCCCCGTTTCTGTTTCAGAAAGTGTGACAGTGTGCCCACAAAATAACTTTCACAATTCTTTAAAAATAAAAAAGTGGTCAAGAGATGTATAAGAAAATACCTGGAAAGATTTTTTGGGCTTCTTTCTTTTTCGATTTCCTTCTTTTCTGCTTCTCCCCATAAAGTTTTCAGATTTGTGGGCAGTATTGTTGCAGGGCAGTGATAGGGCACAGTTGCCACTGTGTGCTTATGTAGTGAGTGCACCCATTGGGTCTGCCTGTGTCTAATACCCCAGCTTCTCCCTCTATCAGTACTGATAGTGGTATGTGTACCAGCACTGGAACCAATATGCTCCCCCCCCCCCCCACATCGTGATGGTGCTCGTCTTGGGAAAGTGCCTGGTGGTCAAGACAAGCACCATCAATAAATATTTGCCTCCCTAGTTTATGTGTGTTCAGAAAGTGGTGAAGGGGAGGGTGGCACTCTGCCAAACTCATATTCTTGGGGACAGGCATTACTGTTGCAGGGTGATGGTAGGGCACAGTTGCTACTGCCTCCTTGTATAGTGAGTGCACCCATTGTGTCCGCCTGTGTCTAACATCCCACCTTCTCCATCTATCAGTACTGATAGTGGTATGGGTACCAGCACTGGAGCACTGGAGCCAAATTGCTCCCCTACCCCTGTAGACATTGTGATGGTGCTTGTCTTGGGGAAGTGCCTGGTGGTCAAGACAAGCACCCTCAATCAATATCTGCCTCCCTAGTCTAGGTGTGATCGGAAAGTAGTGGAGGGGGACCTCAAATTTTTGGGAACAGGGACACCCTAAAAGATGGGACAAAGTACACCATGCACTTTGTAACATTAGGGACAGGAGCCAGAAATAAAATTGAGTAGGACTTCTTCTTGAACTACAGTATAATGATGGAAAATATGATTAAGAACATATTATAATGTAAAATCTAGAACTGTGGGCTAAATAATACAGTAAAGTAAATATGAAAACCAACACTTTGGCGTTGAAATGCATATTTACATTTTCAGGAGTATGTTGCACATTGACAAGTCCTTCTTTAAGAATAACCTCCCCACCCTTGCATTGGTCTGTCAGAGTCCTGACATCCTCCGACACAAAGCTTACATTGAGTTTACCAGCAGTGGAGCCGATATGCCCCTGCATATATTGTGATGGCACTTGTCTCGGGGAAGCTCCAGATTTTCGAGACAAGCACCATCCAACAAAAACATTTTTTTTTCGATTTTTGTTATCTTAGTTTATGTGTGGTCAGAAAGCAGTGGGGAATGGGTGGCACACTGCCGACTTCTCTTTCCTGGGAATAGAATCACCTAGGAAAATAGGACAAAGTGCATCACAGGGCTCCGGAGCCAGGAAGAAAACTTAAGTGAGGCTTCTTCTTGAGCTATAATGTGGTCAAGAAAACCTTATAATGTAAAGATTACTAAGTGTTTAGACTCCCAGCTCCAATGGAACAGAGTGGTAAAGTGTTAAAGAAATCACAACACCCTTTGCCCATGATGAATGATTTTGGAAATGTATGTAGAAGAAAATATACAACTTAGAATTTTAAATAAATAAAATAAAGACGGCCATGGAGAAGCCAAAACCAAGCTTTTGAAGATAGTTGCCACGTAAGTCTCCCTAAAATCTTAACTCAGTAAGAATTTGCACACATAGCATACATAACATTTTGCAAGACTTACAAAAGACATACATTTTTTATAATTTTGGAAGATCTTATCCGCTTAACTGGAACACATAGCCTGAAATGCCTTACTGTACAATTTTAGAAGACTGGTTGACTGCACGTGACCTTTCAAGAGCACTGTAACAAAACATTCCAAGGACTGCATAGTAAAAACATTCTAACAAGATAACATGTTTTATAAAAATCCTAACATTAGCATCTGAGCACTTAATAATGACATTTATCCATTAGCTAAACATAACAATCATTTTCTGTAGCAAAAGGCAACACTGTGTGTGGAATTCTGTTTTCAAGAGAAACTATCACCTTGTACTGAATGAGCATATTTTTTACATCAAATATTCTGCCAGCTGTAGAGCAGTTAAAAAGTTACTATTTCTGCACTGTAATCTGTCTGATAAAAATATCTTAGATTCTCAGTAGCGAAATCTCCTTCCTGTCTGGTAAGGTAGATGAATAATCATGGAGAGAAACAGATACATGTGGAGTTTGTTACCTTGATTGACAAGTTCTGCACTGACCTTATTCTGCCTGAGGCAATTCTCATTAAACATAAAAAAGCTGTATCTTCAGAACAAAAGAAGGTAGGAATTTTAAATAAAGTTTGCTAAAACCCTTGAAAAAAAATGTAGTGAGTTGTTTTAGTAGATTTAAATTTGAACCTCAAGAAAAAAATGAGGGCTGATTTGTGTGAGATTTGAACACACTGCAAAGAACATGAAGACTACTATCAACTACGTAGAGCCTACTGGATTTGATACCAATTAAATGAGTTGTTTAGTTACCTCTTCATATTGCTGTACATGGTTTTGGTAACGCTAATTGAGATTGTACATAAGTTATACAATCAGATTTTGTAGTCTGTGTCCAGTTTAATAAGATTGCTGTTCAGGGTAAGACCCAGGCCAATGTTCAGCTTTCAGCGCTGTAGGCACTTTGAATGACAATTGTGCGGTCATGTAACACTGTACCCATATGAAATTTGTAGTATTTTTTTCCCACAAATATAGCTTTCTTTTGGTAACCCCTTAACGCCCGCCGCACGACTATTTACGTCCGCACAATGGCACGGACAGGCAGAAGGACGTATATATACGTCCTTGTCTTCTAGCGGGTGGGGGGTCCGATCGGGACCCCCTCCGCTGCGTGCGGCGGGCGGATCCCCTCGGGGAGCGATCTGGGACGACGGCGCGGCTATTCGTTTATAGCTGCTCCGTCGCGATCGCTCCCCGGAGCTGAAGCACGGGGAGAGCCGTATGTAAACACGGTTTGCCTGTGCTTCACTGTGGCGGCGTATCGATCGAGTGATCCCTTATATAAGGGAGATTCGATCGATGACGTCAGTCCTACAGCCACACCCCCCTACAGTTGTAAACACACACAAAGTGAACACTAACTCCTACAGCGCCCCCTGTGGTTAACTCCCAAACGGCAACTGTCATTTTCACAATAAACAATGCAATTTAAATGCATTTTTTGCTGTGAAAATGACAATGGTCCCAAAAATGTGTCAAAATTGTCCGAAGTGTCCGCCATAATGTCGCAGTCACGAAAAAAACCGCTGATCGCCGCCAATAGTAGTAAAAAATTTTTTTTTATAAAAATGCAATAAAACTATCCCCTATTTTGTAAATGCTATAAATTTTGCGCAAACCAATCGATAAACGCTTATTGCGATTTTTTTTACCAAAAATAGGTAGAAGAATACGTATCGGCCTAAACTGAGGGAAAAAAAAATGTATATATGTTTTTGGGGGATATTTATTATAGCAAAAAGTAAAAAATATTGCCTTTTTTTCAAAATTGTCGCTCTATTTTTGTTTATAGCGCAAAAAATAAAAACCGCAGAGGTGATCAAATACCACCAAAATAAAGCTCTATTTGTGGTGAAAAAAGGACGCTAACTTTGTTTGGGAGCCACGTTGCACGACCGCGCAATTGTCTGTTAAACCGACGCAGTGCCGAATCGCAAAACCTGGCCTGGGCATTTAGCTGCAAAATGGTCCGGGGCTTAAGTGGTTAATCGCAGCTTGTTTTTTTATTTATTGCTAACAAATAAAAAATAGTGCACATTTAAAAAGAAAAAAACTTTTTCCGTGAGCTTTTCATGTGTTTTTTTTTTAACCCCAAAGCACTTGAAAAACTCCTCAGTGTGAAAGGGGTCTTAAGTGAGGGAAATCCGCTCTTGGACAGTTGTCATTAGATCATGTACCCCCAATGGGAGAATTCCACTCTTTACCTGTTATAGTGACAACCCAAAAATACAAAAGGATTTTCTTGTTGCTAATGTCCACTTGGAGAAATAGAGAAAGTGAATCTCCCTAATGGCAAAAGAGACAGCAATAAAAAACAAACAGGGATTTTAGTTCTTCTATTTAGACCTGAAAAACCCTTTTGGGTTTAGATACCCTTTATGAGGCTATTGAGGACTGTCACGTATACAGCACACATCATTGTCCAGACAGCATTGTAGCATAATTTCTGAATGAAGTTAAAGAGTGTTGTAACTGCTTGGAATATAATTATATCATTATTATTATACACACCATTTCATTAGATGAGTATGAGTAACCGTCTCTGTTTTTCTTTAGAGAAGGTCTTTTAGACAAAGGATTTATTATACTAATGTGTGTTTTAGAGGTTATTGTGGAATTATATATATTCTCTTTGCACAAACACAGACCGAAGAATAACTGATGCTTGTTAGCCACCATGACTGTTAGGCCCCGTACTCACGACCAAACATGTCTGCTGAAACTGGTCCGCGGACCAGTTTCAGCAGACATGTTTGGCCGTGTGTAGGCCCGAGCGGACCATTTTCGGGCGGATCGGACAGGTTTCCAGTGGACAACTGTTTCCTGGACTTGCTTTAAAACAGTCCGCTGGAAACCTGTCCGCCCGGACATGTACGGTCGTCTGTACAGACCTACCGTACATGTCCTGCCGCCCGCCATCCCTCACATGCGTCGAATGACTTCGACGCATGCGTGGAAGCATTTTAATGGCAGGCCGCCCACGTCGCCGCGTCATTGTGTCGGCGACACCGCGTCATCGACGCGGCGACACCGCGGACACGCCCCGCGTATTGTTTACGCGCGGACCTCTGTTCGATGGTGTGTACAGCCATCGAACAGAAGTCCCCGGGCAGTCCCCGGGCAGACATGTCCAATGAAAACGGTCCGCGGACCGGTTTCATCGGACATGTCTGCTCGTGAGTACTCTGCCTTAGTGGACCAGTCTACCCAAAACCGATATTTTAGTTTTTGCTATGTACTTGGAGCATTAATCCACTTGACAACATCTTATAGCTCTAAGCCCCCTTTCACAATTGTACGACTTCAAAGTCGCGCGATTTTACTGCGATTTCGCGGCCGTGATTTAACCGCGATTTTGCCGCGATTTCAATGAATGCCTGTGTAAGTGGCATCAAAATCGGACCAAAGTAGTGCAAGGACTACTTTGAAGTAGGCACAACTTAAAGTCGTGCCAGTATGAATGGTAGTCATTGAAAATAATGGAGAATGACTTGTCATACGATTTTGCAGTCCAAAATCGTGAGACAAGTCGTATAAGTGTGAAAGGGGACTAAGAGACTTCATTGGTGAGACATCTGTGTGACATCATTTTGAAGGATTTCCATGTTCCCTGCTGAAATTTTAATTAAATATTTTTGTGAATGCTACAGCAGTTGCTGTAATCTTGAAAAGTAGGTTGGAATATGCAAAACTCCCAGGTGGACAGGAATAGAGTCAAGAATCAGAAATGATGGCAGGGTGAGCCAAATTGGTGCATCTGGTTCACACTATGTGGAGCATTGGTCTCCTTTTATGCTTTTTTTGTGTGGCAAATGCAAGGGAGTTTGGCATCAGAGGAAGTCTTATCAACCGACCTTGGGAGTCCTGTTTATCCTTAATGTGAGAGCAACCTGAAACTTTTTTCGGTGGTTTTGCATCTGATCTGCTATCAAGTTGTGTGTCCAAAAGTGTATCAGGGAGCTTCTATCCTTGCCAGTTATGACCTTTCTATTAATTTAGGAAGTCATTACATTCAATTGTGGTAGGGGTTTATTACACTGGTGGAAAATGCATGGATTTATTTGATTTCTCAGTGAAGAATGGGATCATCACATGGACTTTGAGATACAAGTGGATATATTTGTATTTTTCAATGTTAAATAGTTTCTTTGGTATTTCACTAATATTTGCATTCTAATTACTTTGTTTAGCGCAGCACAGTATTATTAGTTATCTGTGACTATGTTGATAGCACTTAGGGTGCCTGCAGCTGGTTTTCACAACTATATTTACTTGGTTTATTTGACCACTTGTGCAGTCTACTATATTTTTATTTATTTAAACGGATTACCCAAAATATTACCTTGGACAAGCACTGAACATACATACCCAATTATAGCTCAAACTGAATTATTATTTTTTTTATTGGAAATGTCTCTTTTTCTATAAATTGCCATGTAAAAATCAAGATTTGAAAATCACATAATTAGAAGTTTTTAGTGATCAGTCACAAACAATCGTATGACTGTACAACTGCAAATAAGGATTCATTTTTACTTCCTACTACTTGTCAAGACGCCTTTATAAGCAATACGTCTCCTTAAAAAGTTGTATCAAAACATATAGCCCAAAATGGTGGTTATAAAATTATAAAACAGCGCTAAAAGTGGATAAAGTCCAGTGTAGATAATAGATGTTAGAAAAGTCCCCAGGTGGGTACAGTAGGACACCGTTCAGAAAAATGTGAGAAGTGCTTCAAGGGTTGGAATGGTAGTGCACCCTACACCGACTCCCAATCTTCACCACACAAAAGTGAGGTACACTTCCCCTCTGGGGTTCACACTCACCAGATGGTTGACAAAACTGAGCCTTGTAAATATTTTCCCCTGATCAGACCTCCAACATCACTCCAGAAACAGCAAGGGTTAATTCCCACAGATGTGGCGACTTCATTTGTTTCCTTTTGTCGGGTTAAGAACATTTTTAGCAATTACAGAAAATACCTGTTTATGGCAGGATTGCAGGTTCGTTTTCACTTCCCTCAGTTCCTATGAAACATAATCCCACTTCATAGCTGCTTTCTCTTTGAAGACTTTAAAGTAAAGTATATATAAATACGTCTCCTTAGTCAAAAATGGATGGAACTCAATGCAGAACAAAAAAGGCAAGAAAAGAAAGAGCTAGTATAAACATACACTTATTATATTTATTGCTTATGTTTCCAAGGACACTCCTTTGTTTCATATTTTGGGAAACATCAGATTTCAATAGTGGTAAAATTACCCTAATATTGTGTTGCCTTGTCCTAAACTTCCCACCGCCGTAGCTCAATTGCTCCATTGTCCGATCGGTTCTGTTCATTGAAATATGCTTTTTAACTCGAAGGCCCCGTACACACCATATAATCCATCCGCAGATAAATACCAGCAAATGGGTTTCAGCGGATAGATCCTATGGTGTGTACACGCCAGCGGATCTGTTTCCGCGGATATATCTCCCCTGGGATGGATTCCAGCAGATCGAATATTTGCTGACATGCAGAACATATCCATCTGCTGGAGTCCATCCCAACGGATGGATCCGCTGGTCTGTACAGACTCACCGGATCCATCCGTCCGAAGGGATCCCCCGCATGCGTCGTAATGATTCGACGAATGCGTGGAATTCCTTATATGACAGCGTCGCGCACGTCGCCGCGTCATAATGGCGGCGACGGCGCGACACGTCATCGCCAGAGGATTTCGTCGCGGATTTCAATGCGATGGTGTGTACACTCCATCGCATGAAAATCCGCCAAAATCCACGAGAGGATTTATCCGCGGAAACGGTCCGCTGGACCGTATTCGCGGATAAATTCTATCGTGTGTATGGGGCCTTAGAGATTACTATAATTGCAGACAGCCAGCAAAACATTATTTATTTGTAAATCTCCCCTACATATAATTTCATTGAAACGTGGATTAAGAGGAAATCCTACTGGTATAATTAGCATATACACTACGCCAGCAGTGCAGGATCAATTTAAGAATTAGTTAAGCTTGTAGAAGCAATCGTTTCAATGAAAGAATAGTGAATTGTTGAAATCTTTAAGACAGCTTTACCTCTCTAAGACTGGAGCTATTCACTACAATACTTTATATATATTTTTTTTATACTTATTTATGAAAAAGACTAACCTGATTGACTGTACAGCAATACACGTGTATATTTTTAGTACTGGTTATATACTTGATTAGAATTGAAGATTAAAAATGTTTAAAATATATTTTAATTAAAGGTGTCATGTGTCTGTAGAGTCCCCAAATAGCAAATGTATAAACAATTTTGCAAGTGAATTGGATGATGTAAAGATGTATTATCGTTTATTACCTATGGCTATTTTCATGTCCAAACATTGGGTTGATTTACTAAAGACACATCACATAGACTGTTTACTTTGCAGGGGAAGTTATACTTTGCAGGAAATTATCACCAGAGCTTAGTTAATGAGGTGAAGCTTATATGACTTCCATTATCCAATCATGTGCCAGAATGTTGAAAGGTTGGCGTAGAAGGACCAACGCGTTTCATGGGAACACCCGCTTCCTTAAGATCTCTCAGACCTTTTTCGTGTCCACATATGATAACAATATACAATTTAAAACTAAAAATACACGACACATCAAATCATTATCAAATCATTAAAAACAATGACGTAATAATGTACATCTACAAAATAAATAAATAAAAATATTTTATATAAATGAATTGTGCATATACATAAATACACATACATGCACCCACACTGATAAATATTAAACTAATTGTTTAATAATTCAAAAATACATATACAAATACTCAAAGACCATTATCCAGATCATCCACATGAAATAAGGTAGTGCTGTATTCCAAGCCAAGCCCTGGATGGCCCATTGGTAAAGGGGACCAAGAAGACAAGCATACATATAGAGTATCCAAGAGTAAAGAAACTAGGAGCAACAAAGACATTTATAAGTGGAGATACCTCTAAATGCATAAAGGGCATCCAAAAGAAAAAATAATATAAACTACTATAATACCAATAGTTATGTTAGACTAACACTTTAGATCCCTCATGGTCTGGTATAAAAGAGATTGCTGCTATGCTTAGTAAAAAATCTAAGGAGGAGTCCTAAAATCCATTTAAGGGGAGTTAGATTATCAATAAAGGGAAGGAGATAGCCACAGCAATTGTAGGTAGCCCCCTTACCTAAGAGTGGAGCCCAGCAGCAACACGTACTGTGTACAGATGTATGTGTGCACCTTGTAAAGATTGCCCTCAAATACTGCCTTCCTAATAAGACTGCCCCGAAGGAGGCCACCAACACATTCTGGGTGACAGGACAATTGAGCCAATCATAAAGAAGCCCAGTTAGTGTCGGCAGGCTCCTCCCCAGTTACCAGCCCAGTGAGTGTCCACACTTGTCCCCGCATCTTCCGGCCCAGAGCTCTACTTCACCTCGGGACCGTAAATGATGCAAGAATGGAAATGATTTAGGACTGGAAGTGACGCAGGACCCACCACGTCATGTTCTGCACATGTGCACTTCAATCCCGACGTCCAGAACTGCTGGGGTCAGAACGTCCAGATGTTATATTTATGCATATAGGGGAACTATTCCCCTCCATTTTTCTCCTGCAGCCGCTGAAAGCCTGCTTCTCCTCCTCTCCTTTCTGCAGGCATTCAGAAGCTGCAGGAGGAAAATGGGGTGATTTGTTTCTCTATATGCTGCTCCCTCCACCCCTCCTATACAGCTTCCTCTTCTTTCTGCTGCCCCCGGGCCCCTGTGTGCTCCCCTGTCCCCCCTGCAGCTCTGCGGGATTCCCCCTCCCATTTCCTGCCAGGGGAAAGGACTGGTAAACATGTCATTCACTGGCCCCTTCCCTTTCTGAATGGACAGGGTCAGTGATCGATACTGATCATTGATTCTGTCCGTTCATAACTGAAGCATAGTAAACTATGTTTACTATGCTCCTGTTTGTGAATGAGTGGGTAGCTCTGTACAGAGCTATTCCTGTCCATTCATTCTGTGCAGCTGAGGACTGTGTTTTGAAGGTGAGACATAAGAAACCTGTTTAGACCCTTGATTTTTTACCAAAGCCCCCCAACGGGACTTCCAAAAAAAAAAATATAAAACTGACACCAGTGGTGGAACTACCAGGGTCACAAATGCACTTCCTAACGGGCCCTAAGCGTTCTGGCAAAATTTGACTTGCAGCTTAGTGCAGACTTCTAGGAAATTCAATAAGCCAATCACACAAGTAGGAAATTACTTTTCTGGGGCCTTTCCGTAAACCTGTGTACAGAAAGCCTCCATGTTACCATATTACATTGCATTTTACAAAAAATGATTGCTGCTTTGCTGAGGCAAGTGCTAGAAAGCTCCTGCTTGGCCAAACAATTGTGCATGTGTATGGAAACAAATGTTGGTAAGAACGATCTTTCAGTAGTTACATTTTGAAATATCTATGGTTGACCATACCTGAAACAGTATTTTGTTTAATATTAAAATTAGATAGTATGAGCAGGATCTACAATAATTCTCTTTAAAGCGGAGTTCCGCCTAAATTTTTTTTATTAAAGCAAGCAGCTACAAATACAGCAGCTGCTGACTTTTAATAAATGGACACTTACCTGTCCAGGGTGCCCGCGATGTCGACAGCCAAATCCGATCAATCACTCGGCTCTTGACTGCCCCCGCCACCATCCTCAAGGAGGGAATCAGGAAGTAAAGCCTTCCGGCTTCACTTCCCGGTTCCCTACTGCGCATGCGTGAGTTGCGCTGTGCATCCTCGCTGGTCCCTGCTGGTCCCCACGTGGTGATCTATGCCAGGAAGTGGGAGCAAATACCTGTATTACACAGGTATCTGCCCCCCCCCCCCCGAAACGTGCCAAATGTGACATCGGAGAGGGGGAGGATTCCAAAAGGTGGAACTTCCATTTCTGGGTGGAACTCCACTTTAAAGATATAGGGCCAGATTCACGTAGATCGCCGCATCTCTGCGGCGGCGTAACGTATCTCATTTACGTTACGCCGCCGCAAGTTTTACGGGCAAGTGCTTGATTCACAAAGCAGGTGCCTGTAAAAGTTGCTGCGGCGTAGCGTAAATCCTCTGGCGCAAGCCAGCCTAATTCAAATGATCCGGGTATGGGGGGTGGATCATTTAAATTAGGCGCGTTCCCGCGCCGATCGTACTGCGCTTTTGCCGTCCCTAAAATTTCCCGACGTGCATTGCGCTAAATGACGTCGCAAGGACGTCATTGGTTTCAACGTTAACGTAAATGGCGTCCAGCGCCATTCACGGACGACTTACGCAAACGACGTAAAATTTTCAAATTTCGACGCGGGAACGACGGCCATACTTAACATTGGCTACGCCACATAGGGGGCAGCTTTATCTTTACGCCACGTATCTCTTACGGAAACGGCGTAAATTTACTGCGACGGGCAAGCGTACGTTCGTGAATTGGCGTAACAACTAATTTGCATATTCTACGCCTACCGCAATGGAATCGCCACCTAGCGGCCGGCCTGGAATTGCAGCCTAAGATCCGACGGTGTAAGTCACTTACACCTGTCGGATCTTAGGGAGATCTATGCGTAACCTGATTCTATGAATCAGGCACATAGATAAGACCGTCAGAACTCAGAGATACGACGGCGTATCAGGAAATACGCCGTCGTATCTCTTTCTGAATCCGGCCCATAATGCCTAACTCAGTTCTGAGCAAACCCATCATTTCTGATACCGTCCCTCCCCATTGGACCCCACCCACATTTAATAAAAAAAAAATGCACATATTATTTTTCCGGCAGTCTTCAGTCTAGTCACATCATATCTTCATCCTCTGGCAGGGAGTACATTGCTGAGTCATCTTCAGTGAGTCTAGGGTGGCTTGATGACAAGTCCCCAGGGGTCTACCATTAAAGTCCTGGGTTCACAGGAAGTGGGACCAGCAATATATTAATAGTAAAAAGGCCAGGTCTGAGCATGTAGGCCCTTTACAAAATAATCTGGAGTGGGTGATTGGAAACCAAGAGGTATTAAATACCTTCTTTAGCTCTATGTATACTTGGGACATGGGGGGGGGGGCTCATGTGCATAATGGGGAAGATATTGACACAGCCCCAAAATGAACCCCTATGGCTCAAAAGTGATATGGTCCAGAAATATGTAGACAGAATAAAGATGAATAAAGCACCTGGACCTGATGCCATCCACCCACGAATCCTAAAATAATTGAGTGCTGTCATTTCAAAGCAATTGTTTCAAATTTTTAGGGATTCTTTAATGACTGGCATAGTTTCTATGGATTGGCACTATTGACTGTTTAACATCTGTAGTTGGGAAGATACTGGAGAGTTTAATAAAAGGCCACATAGATGAGTTCTTGCTGGAAAAAGATATTTTAAGTAACAGACAGCATGGATTCATGAAAGACAGAAGTTGTCAGACAAATCAGATTTATTTTTATGACAAGGTAAGTAAAACCTTGGACAGAGGGGTGTCTGTGGATGCAGTATATTTAGATTTCCTGACGCATTCATGGCAGCACACACTGGGTTGTGACTCCGCCCCCACAACCTGACAGGATTGGTTAGCTATAAATTCGAAGAGGAGACACCCGGCATCATTCTCTTTTTTATCCTCACCTGACAAGGACGTGGACGTACAGCTTGCCTCCTACCGCTATCGCCCCAGCAGGTTCAGCCTCTCCTGTTTGGAAGTCCCCCCTGTACAGTCTCTAATAGAGCTATATGGGGGGATCCCCGCTCTGGTGGTCTCAGGGGCTAAATCCCGGCAAAATTCCTGGCATCACACAAGCTCTAAATGAGCTTAAAAGTCTGGCAGTGGGTCTCCCGATTTTTCAGTTATTTGTGCCTAGCCTTCTCCCTGTATGCCTTTTCATTGTCTATATGCCTGTATATGTGCCTTCTATGCATTGTATGGATGCTTACAAATCGTTTTAAACATTTTCTACCTTTTTTCCCTTGGAGGCTTGCTGGGCTGTGTTGTCCCATGCTTCCCCTCCGCTCTCAGCGCTTCCTGTCTGCTCTGTGCATGAGCGCAGCGCTCTGATGATGCGACAGTCTCCTACTCGCCCTCATCCAAGATGGCGACGGGACGCGCGCGGCGCTACTGCGCATGCGCGATGACGTCATCAGCGCCGCGACGGCGGCGCCAAATTTGAAAAGTGACCTTTTTTGTTTTTTTCCCTTTCCCAAGCTGCTGCTCTGCCATTTTTCCTGAAAATTTCTCCTCAAGGTACCTAGCTCTTCTCCTCTGCCAGGCTCACCTCATCTTATCCTTTCTACCCTTTTTAACCATTCTTTTGCCTTTCCAGCTGCCCATATCTGCTGCTGTTTTCTCCATGGAGCCCACTGCCCTAGCAGACCACTACCAGCAAACGAGGTATGGAGGCCATCATTTGACGGGTAAGTACTGAAGAGAAAAAAGAGAGCCGGCCACTGAACACTGCTTTGTTTTGCAGTCCCACCAGGCCTAGAGACGCAAGCCCACGGCGCAGGGAGAGATCCAGGCATGTATCGAGCAGGAGGTCTCACAAGAGTCGGTCAAGATCATCCTCCCGTTACCACCGGGGGACCAACCAAAGTCTTTTTGAAGCTTCGCCTGCCCACCCAGCTCAGGTGGGCGCCAGGCTCAGGGCTTTTGCGCAAGTTTGGTCAGAGCACATAAAGGACCCATGGACTCTTTCCACGATCGATCAGGGTCACAAGTGGAATTTTATGGGGGCATTGCCTCACACGGTCTTCCAACCCACCAAGATTCCATCTTCTCCGGACAAAAGGAAGCTTCTCATCCAATATGTTTCAGAGCTGATTCTAAAGGGAGCAGTCATAGAAGTTCCTTCACACCAAAGAGGCAGGGGATTTTATTCCCCTCTATTTTTGGTCCGAAAAAAGTCAGGGGACCTTCGGCCCGTTCTGGACCTCAAGCGACTCAACAGGAGTATCCAGATAGAAGCTTTCAAGATGGAAAGTCTTCAATCTATCCTTCTGGCAGTGAATCTAGGGGATTGGATGCTGTCGGTGGATCTTTCCGATGCCTACCTCCATGTGCCAATTCATTTAGCGTTCCAGAAGTTTCTACGCTTCTCCATCAGCCAACAGCACTTCCAATTCCGATGCTTACCGTTCGGCATCTCTTCGGCACCCAGGACATTCACAAAGGTCCTCCTACCTCTCATAGCCCTCCTCAGGGAGAAGGGACTTCGCGTGCATCACTACCTGGACGACATTCTGCTTTTAGCAGCGAGCCAGGAGACTCTGCTCCTCCAGCGGGAGATCCTGATCTCTGCCCTTCAGGGTTTCGGCTGGCTGATCAATTGGCGGAAGAGCAGCCTTCAACCTTCACAAGTGATGACATTCCTGGGGGCAGAATTGGACACAAAACGGAACAGGGTACAGCTTCCCCTAGAGAAGGTGGAACCTCTAGTTCAGAAGGTACGGAACCTACTGTCCTCCAAGCTCGTGTCAGCCAGAACCTGCCTCAGCATACTGGGCTCGATGTCTTCAACCATTCCCATGATACAGTGGTCCCAATGGAACATGAGAGCCTTCCAGAATGTCTTTTTGAGACAATGGAACGGAGCTTCAATGCACCAACGCATCAGGATTCCCAGCCGAGTGAAACACGCTCTTCTGTGGTGGACTTATCCTTCCAACCTCAGGAGATACAGACCTATAGCTCCTCCGAGCCCGGAGATCGTGACATCAGATGCCAGCGAGAAGGGCTGGGGGGCCCACTACCAGAACCAGACAGCCCAGGGACCGTGGCTCTTTCCTGCTCGGGGCACAGTTTCAAACATACTGGAACTCCGAGCTGCGTTCCAGGCCCTCTTAGCCTTCGCGCCTCTGCTACAGGGGAAGTCCGTTTTAATCCGGATGGACAACAGAGTAGCGGTAGCATATGTCCAGAGACAGGGCGGTACCCGAAGCCACACTCTGCTAGAAGTGGTTCACCCCATAATGGAATGGGCACAGGCTCACCTATTAGACCTGAGAGCAGTTTACGTTCCAGCGGCACAGAACACGCTAGCCGACTTCTTGAGCAGGGAACTTCGTTCAAACAACGAGTGGTCCCTAAACCTACGGGAGTTTTCCATTCTGACGAAGGCATGGGGGACTCCAGAGATCGACCTTGCGGCAACACCAGTAAATGCCAAATGTCCAAGGTTTCTTGCCAGAGTACCCTTTCCGACAGCAGAAGGGACAGATTGCCTTCTTCATCCATGGGACTTCAATCTGGGGTACATCTTTCCCCCAACTCCCTTGATAGCAAGGTTCCTATCCCGGCTCCGAAGGTCATCGGCCACAGTGATCGCAATAATACCATTCTGGCCAAGGAGACCGTGGTTCACGACTCTCCTGCAGCTCAATACCCGACCTCCAATCCACCTACCGGTCTCAGCAGACCTCCTTCACCAAGGTCAGCTCCTCCATCCGGCTCCGGACAGACTCCACTTGACAGCCTGGAGGTTGAGAGGGCTAGGCTTAGAGAACAAGGATGTTCCCAGGCAGTTATAGCAACCTTAATGCAGGCCAGGAAGATCACCACAAACACGGTCTACACCAGAGTTTGGGAAAGATTCGCCCACTTGGCACAACTCAAAGGTTGGAATCACGCCTCTCCGGATCCTTACCAAATCCTAGAATTCCTGCAAACGGGAATTGACAAAGGCCTGAGCTCAAGCACCCTGAAAGTACAAATCTCTGCTCTGTCGGCCAAAACGGGCACTAGATGGGCCCTACACCCGTTGATAATACAGTTCATGAAGGCATGTATTAAGATTAGGCCGCCCAGAAAACCATCCTTTCCGGCTTGGGATCTTTCAGTAGTTCTGGAGGCGCTGTCCAATCCTCCCTTCTTCCCACTCAACTCAATCTCCTTATGGGACCTGACCCTGAAATTGACCTTCCTCATTGCCATTGCTTCGGCTAGGAGAGTGTCGGAGTTGCAAGCTCTCATGTCGAAAGAGCCATACTTAGTTTTCCTGCCCGACAGGGTGATACTAAGGCCTTCGGATCGCTTCCTTCCCAAGGTTACTTCGGCCTTCCATTACGGCCAGGACATCATCTTGCCGTGTCTTTCTAACGAAGATGGTGAACCGCATGCCTTGGACATTAAGTCTGCAATTTCTAACTACCTGTCGGCCACTATCCACCTTCGGTCAACGGACGCCCTCCTGATTATACCTCACGGAGCCAGACGAGGTCAGGCAGCCTCCTCTCGAACCATCGCCTCTTGGCTAGTTAAAGCGATCGGGAAAGCATATTCCACTCAACAGCTGGAGATCCCAGAGGGCATCAAAGCGCATTCAACCAGGGCAGTGGCTACCTCTTGGGCAGCATATTGTGGAGTTTCTTCAGAGACCATCTGCAGAGCAGCAACCTGGTCCTCCAGGCATACCTTCATCACCCACTATAGGGTCGACGCCGCTCTGTTGGCGACTTCCGAGTTTGGCAGATCTGTCTTCAGGGCCAATTCTTCGGCTCTATAAGAAAATAAAAAACTTTTTGCATTGAACCCGCCCGACTAGCGAGTTATTTCCCAGTGTGTGCTGCCATGAATGCGTCAGGAAAACGGAAAATTGTATACTCACCTTTCCGTAATTTTCCTTTCCTGACGCATCTTCATGGCAGCACACAGCTGCCCACCCTGTTGTTCAATGATGATGATATTTACGGAGAATGATGCCGGGTGTCTCCTCTTCGAATTTATAGCTAACCAATCCTGTCAGGTTGTGGGGGCGGAGTCACAACCCAGTGTGTGCTGCCATGAAGATGCGTCAGGAAAGGAAAATTACGGAAAGGTGAGTATACAATTTTCCGTTTTTTCCAAAGTGTTTGACATGGTTCCCCACACACAGCTAATGTAAAGTCTACAGGCTTGGAAAAATTAGTTTGTAAATAGATAGCAAACAGGGTAAAAAATCGTATTCAGAGAGTAGTGGAATATGCAGTTCAGTTTGGGGCACCAGTTCATAAAAAGGATATTGGGGAACTGGAGAAAGTGCAGAGAAGAGCAACCCAAATGATAAGAGGCATGGAGGAGCTTGGCTATGAGGAATGATTACCTGAACTGGATTTATTCTCTCTGGAGAAGAGGAGATTAAGAGAGGATATGATCAACATGTATCAATACATAGGCGGTCCATATAGTAAACTTGGTGTTGAGTTATTCACTTTAAGGTCATCACAGAGGACAAGGGGGCACTCTTTACATCTGTAGGAAAAGAGATTTCATCTCCAAATATGGAAAGGCTTCTTCACAGTAAGAGCTGTAAAAATGTGGAATAGACTCCCTCAATAGCTGGTTCTGGCCAGCTCAGTAGACTGTTTTAAGAAAGGCCTGGATTATTTCCTAGATACACATAATATAACTGAATACCATTAAAACATTTATAGGTAAAGTTGATCCAGGCAATTGCCTCTTGAGGGATCAGGAAGATTTTTTTTGGCATCATGATTTCCTGGGGATTTTTTTTGCCTTCGGCTGGATCAACTGTGGGTATGGAATTGTATATATAGGATTGTATCATTACCCCCCCCCCTTTTGTTTGAACTAGTTGGACTTGTCTCTTTTTTCAACCAGACTAACTATGTAACTATGTGATGGACCACACTAGAGGAGCTGTAGTCAGTACTGGAATGTGGAGAAAGTAGGTACTGCTTGGTATTTTTCTTCTATACAGAAGACCCAATTTTTTTGTCTAAATGTGTGTAACCTGCACTTATGTTTAAGTTCCCTTTTCACTCAGGATGAAGAGTGTGGATCCTTGGGTATACCCTGAAGTCTAGAGGGGGAATGTGTGGCCATCAGGTTCCTTCCTCCTGGCCATGGAGGGCCTCTCTATGGGAGAGCTCCTCATCTAGTACTCAGTGGTCGACTTTGGCTGATCATGAGAAGCATAGTCTACCAGGCCTTTTGGGTAGGTGGACCTGAGTGTGCCTTACCCCCAGGGCTTTTTATCAGGGGGAACTTGGTGGAACCCAGTTCCACCACCTCTGGCTCAGAGTTTGTAATTGATTACAGGTGCCCTTGGGTGGTAATCAACATCCTAATTAACGATTGTGCCACATCCTAACATGATTGAATTGGAAATTTATGGAGTAAAAATGTACTTTATAAGCACTAATTAAAAAAGTGAAAAATTATTTAATATTACACAAATTGATACAAAAATTACATTTGATGCATCCTGAATGGATACACAAGAAAATACTATAAACAAAAGGACTACCTGTTAGGCCAAAGATTGATACTCAATAATAGTAAATATCGCTTGTTGCGGGGAAATACTATACGTAATGAAGATGCCCACGCCAGGAATGAAGGAGGAGTATCTCTTTGGTGAGTATCCACAAAGTTCTTGAAAATTTGCTAAACATGTTTCACGATTAGAAAGATTACTTCCTCAAGGAAAAAACTATTTTAATATACAAAAAACTACAATATATGCCTAAAAAAAACAGTTTTAGTGTTAATGGCATTAATATACATAGAGAGACTGACCAAAAAGTTGTTTGGTGTTGTTGGAAAATATCCTGTGCAGTACTGCTTGGTATTTTTTTCTATATAGAAGACCCATTTTATTTTGTCTCCATGGGCCAGATTCACAGAAGAGATACGACGGCGTATCTCTGATACGCCGTCGTATCTCTCAGAGTATCTATGCGACTGATTCATAGAATCAGTTACGCATAGATAGCCCTAAGATCCGACAGGTGTAATTGACTTACACCGTCGGATCTTAGGATGCAGTACCTCGGCTGCCGCTGGGGGGAGTTTGCGTCGTATTCTAGCGTTGGGTATGCAAATGAGGATTTACGGCGATCCACAAAGTTTTTTCCCGTCGTTACGTCGTCAGTAGTAATTTTTTCTCGTCGCAAATTTACACCTGCTTTAACATGGCTTAACTTTAGTCGAGCCATGTTAAAGTATGGCCGTCGTTCCCTGGTCGAATTTCGATTTTTTTTTTTTTTTTCGCGTAAGACGTCCGGGAATACGAATGGACGCTACGCACATCGCCGTTCGAAAAAATGACGTCACTGCGCGCAAACCCCCGCGGGAATTTCAAGACGGAGCATGCGCAGTACGTCCGGCGCGGGAGCGCGCCTAATTTAAATGGTGCCCGCCCCATTTGAATTGGGCGGGCTTGCGCCGGATGACTTTACGGTACACCGCCGCAAGTTTCCAGGTAAGTGCTTTGAGGATCGGGCACTTACACTGAAAACTTGCGGCGGTGTAACGTAAACGGGTTACGTTACACGGCCGCAATTTTTTGAGAATCTGGCCCCATGTGTGTAACCTGCACTTATGTTTAAGTTCCCTTTTCACTCAGGATGGAGGGTGTGGATCCTTGGGTATACCCTGAAGTCTAGATGGGGAATGTGTGTCCATCAGGTTCCTTACCCCCATCAGGAGACTACTTCTTCAGGAGGTGGATCAGAGAGAAATCCTAAGTGCAGTATTGTGTGCGTATTCACATGCAAATGTTTGGTTTACTAACTGGTGTTTCGTTTTTGCACACCCGCTGCGGGTTAAAAAAAAAAATGCAGTAGAGCCATTTGTAAAAAAAATTAAAAAGAACCACAAAGGAAGAAGTGGGTTATTTCCAATGAATCCTTTTTTATTCCAATCATATGTCCTCATAACAGCAGATTTTAAACACGCCACAGTGACTCTATTGCCCACCATTCTGTAATTGTTTCCTTAATAACTCGTTAATGATTGTCTGCCATCAATGACTTTCTATTCTGTTAGAAAACCAGTTTGCTTAATATTTGCTGGTTTATTCTTGCCTTTGTAATTCTTTTTGTAAGGAAATTAACCAGTTGTTATTCAAGTTTGTCTAATCTTCTCCCATTCTGTCTGTGGCTTGCCTATGATTAGGCTTCACTTCATCCATGTCCACTCTGATGACACAGAGAATCCACACCAATCTTTGACACCGCATAAATATGTAAACAACACATTTATAATAAGACAGTCACAACATTTATACATGGCTATTGTAGATCCACTTTCCTAATGAATGGACATTGGCTAATGTGTAAGACATTCTTTCAACTGCACTGAGGACATTTAATTATTTCTAAAGTGTCTTGGTCAGAATAGCTGGGGGATTTATTTGGTTCATTCAAGCATGTTGCTAGAGCTGGTTTTCCATTAAACATTTCTCTCTGCATCTTAAAGCATTGCTGACAGTCATTTACATAGAAAATTGCTGTTTTACCATTAAATCATGCAAACACATTTACCCAAGAGAGATATCTTTAAAGGGCAGTTCCTTTGCATTAATAAGTACAATGAAAAAGAAACTATTGTCTTCTCGATTTAACTTAACATTTTTGTATGGGGGCTGATCTCTTACCTATTAAATCATATATACGGTATTTGTACATCCACACAAAAAAATATATAATTAGATAATATTTTTTTTTTTTATTAGTAGCAGTGGTACAGTAAATGCATAATATGTATATACAGTGCCTTGCGAAAGTATTCGGCCACCTTGAACTTTGCGACCTTTTGCCACATTTCAGGCTTCAAACATAAAGATATAAAACTGTAATTTTTTTTTACCTCTGAGACTATCATAGTGCAGGTGCATTTATTCGGAGACTTGATTACACACAGGTGGATTATATTTATCATCATTATTCATTTAGGTCAACATTGGATCATTCAGAGATCCTCACTGAACTTCTGGAGAGAGTTTGCTGCACTGAAAGTAAAGGGGCTGAATAATTTTGCCCGCCCAATTTTTCAGTTTTTTATTTGTTAAAAGTTTGAAATATCCAATAAATTTCGTTCCACTTCATGATTGTGTCCCACTTGTTGTTGAGTCTTCAAAAACAATTACAGTTTTATATCTTTATGTTTGAAGCCTGAAATGTGGCAAAAGGTCACAAAGTTCAAGGGGGCCCGAATACTTTCGCAAGGCACTATGGGCCAGATTCACAGATGAAATACGCCAGCGTATCTTCAAATTTCCCGCGTCGTATCTTTAGTTTGAACAACGGCATTTGGGTAAGATCCGACAGGCGTACGACTTTGTACGCCTTCGGATCTTAGGATGCAATACTTCGGCGCCCGCTGGGTGGAGTTTGCGTCGTTTTCCGCTTCGGGTATGCTAATTAGCTGATTACAGCGATCCACGAAGCTACGCGCGCTCGTCGCATTCTCTTACGTCGGCTTTTCCCGTCGTAAAGTTACGGATGCTATTTCAATGGCTTATATTTAGACTAGCCATGTTAAAGTATGGCCGTCGTTCCCACGTCAAATTTTGAATTTTTGCGTAAGTCGTCCGGAAAAGGAAAGGACGTAACGCACGTCGCCGTTCAAAAAATTACGTCGGTGCAACGTCATTTCGTGCAAGGCACGGCGAGAAATTACAAAACGGAACATGCGCAGTACGTTCGGCGCGGGAACACGCCTAATTGAAATGATACACGCCCCATTTAAATTAGGCAGGCTTGCGCCGGACGGATTTACGCTACGCTGCCGCAAGTTTACAGGCAAGTGCTTTGTGAATCAAGCACTTACGCTGAAAACTTGCGGCGGTGTAACGTAAATGGGATACGTTACGCCGCCGGAATTGTACATGAATCTGGCCCACAATATATATATTGTAACATATATATAACATATTTACACAAATATAAAAATATATATATATATATATATATATATATATATATATATATATATATATATACACACACAAGTATAAATAAAATAAATAAATAAATAAAAAAAAATATATATATATATATATATAGTTTAAGCAAATCTATAGAACAAATTAAAAATTACAAATTATCAATTGTCAACACAAATATTGCCAAGTATTTGGCTTAACAACAGGTTCTGGCATTGTTGTCACATGAAGGAAGGAAATGTGTCCAAAGCTATGCAAATCACGACTATCAGGAAGCTAAAATTTGCATAGCCACATACAAGCATTCCTATATGAATAAATATACTGTACAAATTCGTTTTTTTAAGAGTGAATCCTAGCTGTACATACTGCAACTGTTACGGATGTTCATTTGTGAGTATGAGAGAAAATTCTTTAATAAGGAAAACTCCACATTAAAAAGTATAATATAGCATTTAAAATTGCTTCACAAGCCATTTTGTTACTAAAAATGACCTTTCAAATTCAATATGCAGCCACTGTAATTTTGTAAATAAGGAAATAAATACAATGTAGTATGGCAGCCTGAAGGCGCTCTATACACCATTGTTGTAAAGAATATAATCCGAAATGTAATTTCCTGCTGTGGTAATTGGTTCAGAACTCTATATTATATACAAGTAAGGGCTCTTTCACACGGGCGGTCTGCCCAGACGGACTCTGCTTTGCTTAGCGGGGGATTGATACGCTGATCCCCCCTGAGCAGGCGGATGACAGGTCCGTCTCCGTTCACTGTGCTGAGACGGACCTGTCAGAGCCCCACTAGTGATAATTTTTTTTTTTTTTTATTAAAAATAAAGGGTGCCAAACCCCAGTGATCTTTGATCTCACAGTTTGTTCAGGTAGATCTCCACCTCTCAAAGGTTGCCTATCCCTGTTTTATATTGTTTTGCTGATAAAAAGCGTTTGCTGCGTTGCTAATTTAGTAAACCCAGCCGGGTAGGGGCCCACCCAGACCTGGGCCCTCTAAGTTTCTGGATTCACCTACACAGGGTGATGGGGCAAGCCCTTTTTCACAGCAGTGCACTCAACCCCCCAAGCCCCATACAGCCCCTCCCTCCCTGCCCTGCTCTACCATGCATGTGCACACATGGTCGGAGCAGGCAGGTCACGCTCTGAGCTGCAGGGTAAAAGCACAAGCTTGTATGTGAATCTGAAATTCAGAGGGTCCACCAAACCTGGGTGGTAGTGGGATGTAGTAGTGGAGCTCCGAGTGGTAGTAGGAGGGCACAGATCAACTTTTGCATTGGGGCCCACAAGCTTCAAGCTAAGCTTCTGGTTCCTGGTACATCTGTTTTAAATAAAATGTAATGATTTAATGCAGAACAAGTCACGCTGAATGGGGCTAACTACTACTGGCTTTCTTGGAGCTTGTATATGTATGTTGCATGTACGTTGGCCAAGTCGAAAGGAAAAATAAAAACGTATTAAACAAGAACTGAAATCTAGGGCTAACCAATCAGAAACTCCAAGCTTATGGTGACTACTGTCCCTTGTTTTGCAACACCCTCCTTCATATCTAAATTAGACTAGAATGCTGTTACACCTAGCTCCACCCTTTTCAAGGGCCCATTTGGTCCAATCAGGTCCCAGATCATGGGTTTTAACAAATTAACAAAGCCAAACCTAATCTGACTGCTGGACCACTTACTAGACATGTGCATACGTTTTCGTCCGAATGCATTTTCATACGAATTTAAGGTATTTTCGTTATTGTTTTAACAAACGATAACGAAAGCACAGAAAACGAAAAACGAAACATCGGACATAAACAAATGCTTTATTTTCGTTTTCGCTGCGGTCGAATGTGCCTAACCTTAACTCTATTAGCCCAATATTATTCTACATAAAGAGAAAAGATTCGACATAGAGAGAAAAGATTCGACATTATAGAGACATGAAGAAGAGTCAACATAGAGAGAAAAGATTCGACAGAGAGAAAAGATTCGACATAGAGAGAATAGATTCGACATAGAGAGACATGAAGATTTGACATAGAGAGACATGAAGATTTGACATAGAGAGACATGAAGATTCGACATAGAGAGACATATAGGGCCGGATTCAGAAAGACTTACGACGGGCGTATCAGTAGATACGCCGTCATAAGTCCGAATCCGCGCCGTCGCAACTTTCAGCGTGTGCTCAAACTGAGATACGCTTAAATGTTGCTAAGATACGACCGGCGTAAGTCTCCTACGCCGTCGTATCTTAACTGCATATTTACGCTGGCCGCTAGGGGCGTGTACGCTGATTTAGTCCTAGAATATTTAAATCAGCTAGATACGCCTATTCACGAACGTACGCCCGGCCGTCGCAGTACAGATACGCCGTTTACGTAAGGCTTTTTCAGGCGTAAAGTTACCCATGCTATATTAGGGGCAGCCAATGTTAAGTATAGACGTCGGGACCACGTCGAATTTTCCGTCGATTACGTCGTTTGCGTAAGTCGTTCGCGAATAGGGCTGTGCGTAATTTACGTTCAAGTCGAAAAGCATTGAATTTTTGAAGGGGTTAATTTGGAGCATGCGCACTGGGATACTTTCACGGACGGCGCATGCGCCGTTCGTAAAAAGCGTAATTTACGTGGGGTCACAATGTTTTTGCATAAAACACGCCCACATCTTACAGATTTGAATTAGGCTGGCCAATTTACGCTACCGCAACTTACGGAGCAAGTGGTTTGTGAATAATACACTTGCCTGTCAAAGTTGCGGAGGCGTAGCTTAAATAGGACATGAATCTACCCCATAGAGTCAAAAATGTTTTTTTCTTTTTTAAAAGATTCTATCGAATCTTCTTCTTTTTTTTTTTTTCTTAGAACATTTGACAGACACCATAAGCCTTTAATGACAGATTCAACCTTAATTTGGATTTTCGGACGAATGCATTTTTTTAACGAAAAACTAAATAAATAAAAACAAATTTCGGGAGTAACTAAATAAATTTATTTTTCGGACGAAAACTAAATTACAAAACAAAATATTTCAGTGTGCACATGTCTACTATTTACAGGCTAAAATGTTGCTCTCATTGGAGTATTAGCTACCTTTTCACACTGCTCTATTCACATGTAAAACTCCTGCTCACAATGGGACAGCTCAGCAGAAATAAAAACGGTGAAAATCACTTTCACCATTACGTAAACAACCATTACTGTTTGACGTTTGATTCCCACAAACAAGCTATAAATGGTTCAGGGACATTGCTAATGGAGGCAGTAAATTGAACTCGTCTTTTCACAAATATATAATCCACAATGGCCAATCAACACTCCTCAGTAGAATATGGGCTTCACTGCAAATGTGTGCTGCATCCTCTCTGGAGAGTCAGAGAATGGGGGAAACCTTGTAGGCTGTACACTTATCAAATATATTGTAATATAATAGGATCCAAGCAGGCTGCGATGCTATGTGCTTTCCAAGGAAGAAATCCTCACTCAGCAATAGCCCTACTGTATGGCCAGCTTACGGCCTGTCTTTGCTGTGTTATCTAAGCAACGGGCTTCTATTTACATAAATGCCCAACTGACTTGTCATTTGCTAATTATCTGCTACAGTGAATCCGAAAAAAAGAACGGTAATAGGGAAGACAATAAAGCCCCTGGCAAAATGTTTATACACTGCTACTATGCAGCAATCTGTGAAATCCTTTCCACTAGTACAGTGAGGGAAAAGGCTGGATATTTATCATATGGAATTACAGACTGCGATTGCACAGGGTGGGTTATCTTGTTTTAAAGCCTTCATTTCAATATAATTATGGGGTCTGTGTCTAAAGGCTGGATGGATCCAGGCACACATGCCTGCATTCTCTGCACATGGAAGAAAAAGAAGTGATCTATAGTTATAGAAGTTAATATAGTTACAGCAGGTATTTTTGACAATCCAACATAAGCTTACTAGTCAAATCTATTTTCATGCTGTGAGCGCTGCCGGTCTGGTGGTCATCTTTTTCTCTTTACCAGCATGCATGCTTTGCAGCTTTTCCTTTGATATTTACTCTCCATTTCTAAAGACTACATATCCCATGGTACTTTGCTGCCTGCAAGCTGTAATGTCTGCAGTGACTCCACCTCCCAAAACTCCTCTTCTCAGCACCTCTGTAGTTCAGAGGGCAGGCTCTGTGAAAGGTGGGACACAGCAGTGCTTACTTAGAGGACGTAGTGAATACATGTCACAGAATTCAAGGAAGTAAATGTGTGGGGATCTTTGCCAAGTTAGGGGTAGATACGTAAAGAAGTTACGCTGGCGTATCTTTTTTCTGTATTCAGAAAACAAGATACGCCGGAATTTGGCTAAGATCCGACTGGCGTAAGTCTCTTATGCCGTCGTATCTTAGTTGCATATTTACGCTGGCCGCTAGGTGGCGCTTCCGTCGATTTACGCAAGGAATATGCAAATTAGGTAGATACGCCGATTCAGAAACGTATGTCTGCCCGGCGCATTTTTTTATGTTGTTTACGTTAGGCTTTTCCCGGCGTAAAGTTACCCCTGCTATATGAGGCGTATCCTATGTAAAGTATGGACGTCGGGCCAGCGTCAAATTTTCCGCCGATTACGTCGTTTGCGTAAGTCGTTATAGGGCTATGCGTAATTTACCTTCACGTCGAAAGCATTGGCTTTTTGCAGGTTAATTTGGAGCATGCGCACTGGGTTACGTTCACGGACGGCGCATTTGCCGTTAGTCAAAAACGTCATTTACATGGGGTCATGTTTTATTTACATAAAACACGCCCACCTCTTCACAATTTGAATTAGGCGCGCTTACGCCGGCAGATTTACGCTACGCCGCCGTAACTTAGGGCGCCAAAAATAATTTAAATACAACGTGTAAATGATTAATATGATAATTTTTTTTTAAAGTAACAAATAATGGTTTTGCACAAGCCAGGCCCGATCCTTCTCTTCTTGGGCCCCACAAGAGTGTTCTGGGCTCCTGCTCTCTATATGCCACGATATGTATCTGCTTCCTATGGGGGTGCACGTGCGGGCTCGATCCCAATCTTGGCTGTATGTTTCTATTGACACACGCAGTGCGGCTCTGCCCCTCCCCCCTCTGCTTGCTGGATTTAATTAGAAGAGAAAATGGCTCCCATTGCACTCACTAAGTCCAGAGGAGAGAGAGCAGGGCCGCTGCTCTTAGGTACAGCGCTGGATTAAGATTTGGCTCAGGTAAGTATTTAGGGGGGCTGGGGGGGATCTGCACATAAACTTTTTTTACTGTATGCAGAAAATGCAACCACTTTAACATTTGTAAAATTCTATTTTGCTCATCACTCACAACAAATGACTCAAATTGTGTTTTTGATAGGTAAAGCTTTAGGGTACATTCACACCACATGTACTGTATTGCATTGAACTTTATGAAATGTCTCTGTGACATTTCAGTAAAGTTTGTTAAAAAAAAAAAAAGTGAACAGAGCACTGTGCTGAGATTGGCGCAGCGTTCTTGCACAGCGGCTGGTGTAGATATACCTTGAAAGTGCAAATTCAGCTTTTCAAAAAAATAGAACAGGTGAGCTAACATTGTACATAGGTCCCTGCTACTTACCTTTGTGGGTGATGAGCTGTCAGTGCCCATGCAGCCGGTGCAATTAGATAAATCAGAGCGATTCTGATTGGTTTGCTCCGGTACAGAGCATTGCTGTGATCCGTTCTGGAAGCACTGCAGAAAGAAGAGGTAATAGAGCGGTGATTTCAGTTCCCCCGGACCACTGCATATGCTGCATGAGCACTGACAGCTCATCACCCACAGTGAGTTAAAGGGGTTGTAAAGGTTTGTTTTTTATTTTCTAAATAGGTTCCTTTAAGCTAGTGCATTGTTGGTTCACTTACCTTTTCCTTAGATTTTCCTTCTAAATGTTATTTTTTTTTCTATGTCTGAATTTCTCACTTCCTGTTCCTCCTCTGTAAGCTTGCCCCCATCATCCTAGCCATTCTGGCTGGGGGCTAGTCAACCTGCTTGCCCCCTCCCTTGGGACTACATCCCTGCGGGGAGACGCTGTGTACGTTCACAGGTACGGGAGGCAGAGGATCCGAGGGCGTGTATAAGATGATGTAGCTCCGCCTCCTTGCCTTGTTATTGTACTGAATGACTATTTAAGCAGCACAGCCCCGCCTTAACCCCGCCCCATTATTTGCTGCATTGAGAGTTATGTGACACAGCGAAAAAGCGGCACTGCGCATTCGCGATGTCGCTAAGCCTCAAGGGAATTATAGTTCCTTTGATGCCGTGACATAGCTTTAGTGAACGTGCTCCTAAACCCGGAAGTTGAGGAGAGAATCAGGAGAGGGAACGAGAAAGTGGAAAAATAGCATACTTATTTAATAGGTAACTCAATTTTTTAAGCAGAAATAACAACTATATTGACTATCTATTTGCACAGAGATCACATATTGGCTAAAAACGTTTTACCTTTACAACCCCTTTAAAGCGGGGGTTCACCCTATAAACCCCAAAAAAAAAAATTTTTTTTCTTCTACCATAAAATCAGGCATTGTAGCGCGAGCTACAGTATGCCTGTCCCGATTTTTTTTATCCCCGTACTCACCGTGTACTCGTACATCGAAGATACCGACTCCCCTCGGGGAATGGGCGTGCCTATGGAGACGGAGGATGATTGACGGCCGGCTCTGGCGCGTCACGCTTCTCCGGAAATAGCCGAAATAGGCTTGGCTCTTCACGGCGCCTGCGCATAGCCTGTGCGCAGGCGCCGTGAAGAGCCGAGACCTACTCCGGCTGTCTTCGGGGAGAGTGACGTACCAGGGCCGGCCGTCAATCATCCTCCCTCTCCATAGGCACGCCCATTCCCCGCGGGAGCCGAAATCTATAATGTACGAGTACACAGTGAGTACGGGGTTAAAAAAATCGGGACAGGCATACTGTAGCTCGCGCTACAATGCCTGTCTCGATGGTAAAATCGTGTCACTGAGGGTGAACCACCGCTTTAAGTACAGTGGGGAGGGTGTGTGTTGTTAGTTACCTTTTTCTTAAAAAATGTGAACTAACCCAATAATATAAAAATAAAAAATATATTTCGGGCCTCTTTCACACACTGTCCATATTTCAGGCTGACCCAATCAGAGCCTCCATTCTTCTCTATGGAGCAGCGAGTATAAATGGACATATGTCCACTTACACCCACCTACATCCAATTCAATCCACCAAAAAGAGATGCATGTTCTCCAGCGGATCAGATTGCAAGGCAGTTAGGTGTAATCGTACAGGCAGTCCGTTTACATCCAGCCGCCCATAGAGAAGCGCGGTCTGTGTCCACGTCCGCTCTGCTTGAGTGGCAGGTGTAAACGGACATGTGTCTATTTACACCCACCTACATCCAGCGAATCAGATGGCAGTCAGGTGTAATCGGACAAGCGGTCCATTTACATCCGGACGCCCATAGAGAAGATTGATCTGTGCCTGTGTCTGCTCCGCTCAGGCAGAGCGGATACGGACACAGACTTGTCATCCTCTTGCTCAGCGGGGATCAGTAAAGGGATTAGAGCGATCCCTCCACTGAGCAAGCGGATTGCTGTCACAGTCCGCCCCGGGTGAAAGGGGCCTAAATGTTGGTGAATCTTGTTTGAAGAATTCTTATGTTAGCAGTTAGCTAATAATAAGGCCCCTTTCACACTGAGGGGTTTTTCAGGCGGTTTAGCGCTAAAAATAACGCCTAAATACCGCCTGAAAAACTCCTTCCCTGCAGTCTCAATGTGACAGTCTCACTGTGACACTGAGGTGATGCGCTGGCGGGACCGCTCCAAAAGTCCTGCCAGCAGCATCTTTGGAGCGGTGAGAGGAGCGGTGTGTTTAGCGCTCCTTCCCATTGAAAGCAATGGGCACATCGGTAATATCGCCCGCAATGCGCCTCTGCAGAGGAGCATTGCGAGCGGTATTAACCCTTTTTCGGCCGTTAGCAGGGGTTAATACTGCACCGCTAGCGGCCGAATACTGCAACAATTCTGCGGCAATTCAGCTATACCGCCACCGCACATCCCGCCCAGTGTGAAATGGGCCTAATGGTGAATTTTCTTTTAGAAATTAAATAATTATTTATAAGGGCCAGTGCAGTGGTTATTAGCATGGCACTTCGTCCTCTGATTACAAACCCATGCTAAACATTGAGCTTGAGATGAGGTCTGGCCATGGAGAAAAAGAGTCCATCTACCCATTGCATGCGGCATGTAGAGCAGAGGGACTAGGACATTAATCTCTATGGCCCTGATTCACAAAGCACTTACGCCGACGTATCTCTAAATACGCCGCGCTAGTGTAACTATGCGCCATCGTATCTGTGCACCGTGCCCACAATCTGAGATACACCTGAAAATAGGCTGCATCCGACCGACGTAACTTTCCTACACCGGCGTATTGTGGGTGCATATTTACGCTGGCCGCAAGGGGCGCTCCCATTGATTTTCTATGCACATATGCAAATGAGGGAGATACGCCGATTCACTAACGTAGTTGCGCCCGGCACATAATATATGCGGTTTGCGTAAGGCGTACGTCCGGTGTAAAGTTATTCCCCATATAGGAGGCGCAACTCATGCAAAGGTATGGACCAGGGAACACAGCCGTCGTATTTTACATCGTTTACGTGGTACGTGAATATGGCTAGGCGTAGGTTCCGTTCACATCGTAGGCAGTGATTCGACGTATCTTAGGGAGTAGTTCCGACGTGATTCTGAGCATGCGCACTGGGATGCGTCCACCTGACGGCGCATGCACCGTTAGTTTTAAGCACTTGTATGGGGTCACGCCTCATTAGCATGGCTCACGCCCACTTCCACCTACGATGGCTTACGCCGAGGAAACCCAGCGCAGTTTGGGCAGCGGAGGCTTTGTGAATTCGGTGCGTGCCTCTCTGCGCTGCGTCGGCGTAGAGTATATTAGATACGCTAAGCCGGCATAAATATGTGCCGATGTATGTGAATCCGGGCCTGTGTCTGGACTTCTCTCTTTGCCACATAGTAAACAGCCTAGCTACTAAAGAGTGTTCATACCCTGTCATGCTGGCCAAGCCTTCATTTTTCAGTATTTGCTGCAGGGTTTGGGTGGATGATACTTATTTCTTAGAGTGCTTAACCTTAAAGCTTTAAACTAAACAGAGTGGAGCTGATCCAAGTCTCTTAAGTATGATCAGTAGTGTCACCTGTTATAATGAAGTGATGTTAGGAGGGGGTTCGCCTACATGCCACATCAGAACTGACAGTTCAGGCAGCCCCCTCAGCATTTGTTTCTTGAAATGAAAATTGCAATGACAAATCACTCAATGTGACTTTCTGTACTATGGCAACACTTGGTGAAATGTAGCGAGAGCTGGATATAATGACCAAGTGACATGAGACATCGCTATAATACGGCTTCATCTTCAGCGTGGATTTCGATGACATATTCAAAAAGTGGACACTTTTATCGGTACGCCTGATAATTCATTCAAATGAGACTAAATACGGTATGCTCCATGTGACCGTGCCAACGAGTTTCTGTTGCAATAGGATTACTTTTAGAAATAAAGAAAAAGAAATCTACACGCGCATTGTCTTCTCATGTGATTAGTGGACTCATTGGGGCAGATCCACAAAGAGAGTACGCTGGCGTATCTACTGATACGCCAGCGTACTTTCAAATTTCCCGCGTCGTATCTTTGGTTTGAATCCTCAAACCAAGATACGACGGCATCTGGGTTAGATCCGACAGGCGAATGGCTTCGTACGCCTTCGGATCTTAGATGCAATACTTCGGCGTCCGCTGGGTGGAGTTCTCATCGTTTTCTGCGTCGAGTATACAAATTAGCTATTTCCGACGATCCACGAACGTACGCGCGGCCGTCGCATTCTCTTACGTTGCCTCTAGTCGGCTTTTTCGGGCGTATAGTTAAAGCTGCTGTTTTGCGGCGTATAGTTAGACTTGCCATGTTAAGTATGGCCGTCGTTCCCGCGTTTATTTTGAATTTTTTATTTTTTTTTGCGTAAGTCGTCCATGAATCGGGATGGACGTAATTCACGTCTATGTTAAAAAATATGACGTCCTTGAAACACGCCCCCTACTCGCAGATTTGAATTAGGCGCCCTTACGCCGCGAGAGATAGACTATGCCGCCATAACTTACGGCGCAAATTCTTTGTGGATTCGAAGTTTAAACAAGTACGTTACAGCGGCGTAGCATATCTCCTATACGCTGCGCCGGTGCAGATCTCTGTGGATCCGCCCCATTGTTTTTGCAAAGTAACTTTTTTTTTTTTTTTTTTTGAAAATCCGTCACTTAAAATTAGTCCATCCGCCACCCTTGTTTGTATTCTCCAGCCAAAACAACATAAAGTAGAATTCCAACTAAAATATTGTTTGGAAACGATTATCGGTGTTTGTGCCAGTGTTGCCAACCTACCAGATTTAAATTTACTGGCACAACACCCAAACTTTATTTAGGCTACAAACAAATACAAAATGCAATTCACAATTCACAATGTGATTTAAGGTAGATAATTAGACAAAAAAACATATTTCTTATTTTATTTTTGATATAGTAAGGAGCTCAAGGACTGGCCTCAGGAGGGCAAGAAATTAGAATGGGCGGCACACACACATAAAATTTACTCTCAGGCCTCGTACACACGACCGAACATGTCTGCTAAAACTGGTCCGCGGACCAGTTTCCGCAGACATGTCCGACCGTGTGTAGGGCCTACCGGACCGGATTCCTGGCCGAGCGGACATGTTTCCAGCGGACAAAAGTTTCTTAGCATGCTAAGAAACTTGTCCGCTGGAAGCCTGTCCGTCGGACATGTCCGATGGTCAGTACGACTCATCGGACATGTCCGCTGGCCCGAGAACCCGCACATGGCATCGAAGTGATTCGACGCATGCGTGGAAGCATTGAACTTCCGGGTTCGCGCACGTCACCGCGTCATCGTCGCTGCCACGTCACTGCGTCGTCACCGCGTATTCTGTCCGTGGGGAATTTGGTCTGATGGTGTGTACACACATCAGACCAAATGATCCCAGCAGACATGTCCGATGAAAACGGTCCGCGGACCGTTTTCATCGGACATGTCTGGTCGTGTGTACGAGACCTCACAGTGACACTGACAGCAGTGTGCAGCAGCACAGATGATGATGAGACCTCACTGACATAACACGCCGCCTCTTGATTCACAGTGACAGTCTCTTTCCAAGCCAAGTGATCCCTCCAGTCCATTCCAGTCTAAACAGCACTTACGGTCCTGGTCCCAGCCTACCTTGCTCCCATACCGCAGACCCGCACACGAGGCTCTGGTCGCTCTGCTTGGCTCCATTGCACTATGAAATCACACGACATGCTCAGTTACCGTTTCTGCCAGGGCTGCCCAAACACACTGTAGCAAGCACTCGGATGGTCCCAGCCGGATCCGGACCAGGCTGAGCCATATTTTTTACTTTTAAGCCCCGTACACACGGTCGGATTTTCGGCCAACCAACTTCAAAATCCGGCACTTTTCAAATTTCTCCGACCGTGTGTACGTTCCATCGGACCAACTTTTTTGGCTTCAATCGGACAAAAAGTTGGGTCTGTGAACGGACCAACTTTCTGTTCTGAAAAGTCCGATTGTGCAAAGTGCGACCGTGTGTACAGAAAACCATCGGACTTTTCAAAAAAAGCTAAATGCGCATGCCCCAAAATAAAGAGCACCCGGAAGCCAGCTGTCTAGTAAAACTAGCGTTCGTATTCGAAAATGCTCATTCGTCACGCGGCAAGTTTCGAAATCTCAAATAGCAGCGCATATTCTTATTTTCTTTAGAATGTCCTAATATGTACATCTGCTCAACTGGTGATACGGACGGATTAAAAACAAATGTATTTACTTTGGATTAGTGTATTTTCTGGATATGAATCCAGCCTTTTTTTTATTATTTATTTGAAATTCCAAACCAAAAAATATCCCCAATTCTTTATGCTGGGCAAAGTAATAACTACTCTATTTGTGTCCCTTCAATTTTAGCAAAGGGCCTCCCTACTCACAAACTTACATTTGACTTTCCACACATAATCCACAATTTTTTAGCATCATCATTTTATTTTGCAAAAAATTTGAAAAATAATAACAGATCCAAATACAAAACAACAGGAAGGCAGCAATTGAAGAACTGGTTGAGTTGGCAAAGCCTCTGTACCCCAGGGCATACATAAATTAGGTTAGAATCTCCAAACTTGGGGACCTGAGCATTAACTAAAATATAAGGAGCCCAAGAAGATTGTGGTCTCCAAAAGATGGGGAGCAGCAGCAGCAGACATATTTGTGCCCAGGCTGTGGTACTTCAACAGGCTGATATTTCTGCATACCAAACTGGCCAACACTCTCCACACTTCACACCTCATCAGCTGAAGCGTTATAATTTTTAACACTCCCACCACAATACAAAAAACAATAATATATAAAAAATAAAGATTTTATGCCATAATTCGAGCATTTTTTGTTAAGCCAAACAAAAAAATACATACTCAACTACAAATAATAGCAAAAAAATGTTAAAAATCATAGATATTTAAATATAAATTAGTATCCCCTAAAATCGGGGCTCTGAGTTGGCCACTGACCCCCATGCTGCTGTGGTGGGTTGGCTTGCTGGGGTGGGTTGGCTTGCTGGGGTGGGTGGGCTTGCTGGGGTGGGTAGGTTGGCTGCAGTGGGTAGGTTGGCTGGTGTGGCTCGGCTTGCTGGGGTGGGTGGGCTTGCTGGGGTGGGTGGGCTTGCTGGGGGGGGTAGGTTGGCTGCGGTGGGTAGGTTGGCTGGTGTGGCTCGGCTTGCTGGGGTGGGTGGGCTTGCTGGGGTGGGTGGGCTTGCTGGGGGGGGTAGGTTGGCTGCGGTGGGTAGGTTGGCTGGTGTGGCTCGGCTTGCTGTGGTGGGTGGGATTGCTGGGGTGGGTAGGTTGGCTGGGGTGGGTAGGTTGGCTGGTGTGGGTAGGCTGGCTGGTGTGGGTAGGTTGGCTGGTGTGGGTAGGCTGGGTGTGCTTGGAAGCTTGTCTGGGGTTGGTAGGCTGTCTGTTGTTGGTAGGCCTGTTGTACATTGGCTGGAGGTGTGTGATCTATATCACAGACATGGGAATTAGGGTTTAGCTCCCGTTTCCTGGCCTTGCTAAGGAGCTGGACCATGATCCCCTCACATAGCTCCCTTTGATCGGCATCAATTTCCCGTAGTTTGTTTGCTATAAAACAGCCAAACCCTTCTGCACTATCGAGTGCTGTGGTGATGACCGATGTGGCCCTACTTAGAAATTCAGCCGTGGCATCATCCAGATGTTGCCTCTTCTTGGCCCTTTTCCTAGGAGGGTTCAGTGTAGGGATTAAACGTCCTGTGTCTGAAAAAGGAGCATCATTTTTTTTTCTTGCCATCATAACAACACATTAACATCATAGTCAGGGGCGTACCTAGAGCATTTGGCACCCGGGGCATATCCAATATCTGGCACCCCCCCCCCCCCCCCCCCACACGTTAAAATGTAAAAACACCCCACTGTGCCCCCTGCATACCTCTGCATCCTTCAATATCATTTTTTTACTACTGTGTACCCCTCTCCACAACTGCACGTCTGGACCCCTTTACATAACACAGCACCCTACACCTCTGGTCATGTCACCCCCCTAGCAACGCCACTGATCATAGTATATCTGAATGCACATATTTTCAGGAATACTATACCTGTGTCAAGCTGAGCTCCTCCTCCTCCTCCTCCTCCTCCTCCTCCTCCTCCTCCTCCTCCTCATCCTGAGTTGGTTCAGCCTCAGTATCTGTGGCCTCTGCTGATGCGGATGCAAGTGTGGACAGATGTTTTCTTGGCTCTGTTTGGTCCTTTAAAAACATCAGGCTGCTGAAGTACCATAGCTTGGGCACATAAACATCATCTGCTGCCGCTCCCGATCTTTTTGAACACTCAATCTTCTTGAGCTCCCTCTTAAAAGTGCTCCTCAGGCTCCCAATTTTTGCTTTTATTTGGGTCTCGTTGGCCCTGGGGTACACAGTCTTTGCTTCTGCCACCAGTTCATCAATTGCTGCCTGCCTTTTATTTTTATTGGAGTAGTCTTTATTGGTGACCTGCCACAGACATGTGTGTGATCTATAGAGATCAATAAAAGCAGTGATGAATGCTTTGGAATTAAGCTTTCCACCCTTTGCTTTCGGCATTTTTTGGATGAGATATCTGCAATAAAGGATACAATAGACCAATAAGTGCTTGCTGTAACTTCCTAACCTGCTTATACAATCTCTGTTTGCTCTAAGCTAAATCATGCAGTAACCACTAGTGTCCCAATGTATTCACCTACCTTCGTTCCGCGTAGACCTTCGGCTGCACGTAGAGTCGTTCCGTTAGGTTCGTGCATGCGTCCGTGACATCGAGCGCTCGTTTTTGATTTATATAGCCTACGCATGCGTGAAGCTTCGCTCTACGTGCGTCATGACGCTGGGGCGGGACCACAATCCTTTTTCTTCATGCGACATTCTGGGATGTGTGAGGGAGAATGTGATGGCGGAACCCACGAAAACGAATAGGCCCCGCAGTGGAGGCGTTTATAGAAAACACAAGGCCACCCCCATGAGCAAGGGGGAGATGGTGGAGATGGTTCGCATCTTTGAGAAGCACGATTACGATTGTAAACTCGAAAATTATGATAGGCCCAACAGCCATAAAGACTGGGTTCTGGAGAAGGTCCTCGCGGTATTGGAAGGAGATTATGGTATCCAACGAACGAAAGACCAAATCCGCAAACGATGGTCAGATTTGAAGCACAGAGAGCAAGAAAATTTTGAAGCCATTCACCGCACCATTATCAAAAGAAGTAAGTACATGTAATTAGAGAATTATTTGTCTGTACATTATAGATGGATGAAATTTAATGATTTCTTTTTCTGGTGGGGCCTACAGAAGAAGTTAATGCAAGTTTAAAAGCAGTTCATTACAATTGTAAATTTTTTATTATGTCTTGGCTACTTTTGTCAAATCCTTAATATACTTTATTCTAATTTTTTCAACAGGACAAAGGCACAGAGAAAGACACCACAGGGGACAAAGGGAGGCTTCCCTTGGCCGGGCTCCAACAGGGGAGAGAACAGGGGAGACAACAGGCCCCAAATCTGCCCCAAAACGTAAGTTAATAAAAATGATTATGTGCTTTTGCCAGTGACAGGGGTGTTTAGAGATAGGACAAACGCCATGGTGTCAGGACTGAACTTAAGGGGTACATTACACTTTATGTTAGATGCGTGGCTCATCACTGACCATTAATGACGCATTTACAGGGTAGAGATGGGTAGAGGAGAGGCCCTGGGGATCAGAGTCACACAGAGTCACGCCTGCTAGATTTCACATCATATAAACCATATTGCCATAGCAAACAAGAGTGATGGGTGTCATCTGCCTGAGTTGTTTAATGTGGCCTAGATATAGACATGTCTTCATACATTTTATATGACATCATACTCCTGTTCCCTAGCATTGCGTTTATTGTAATAATGCATAGTGTAGTACACTAGTGTGGCGCAAACTGGTTCACCAGGGCAAGGTTGTTGGACTTTATATTAACATAATCACATGTGTTGCTTTAAATGTAATTTTGGCAACGATTCATAGATGATTTATTCTTTCATTTTAGAGGATTGTGAGTGTGCTCAACACCAACCTTTGCAGGATTTGGAGGATAGTGCCGGACCCAACAAAGAGCCACCAGTCGACAGCACATCTCCAGACACCAGATATGCTGAGGGTGAAGGAGTGCAAGAAATGCAAGATGAGCCTTCGGAGGTTGTTGTTTGCCCCAGTAAGTTTTTGGAACATGTGCCTTGCAAAATCAACACCTGTTTTTTTTTCTAGGTCCACACCACACACGCCTACACCACAATAGCAAATTATTTAGTGTATTCAACATTTGAGCATGTAGAAGGGAGAGGTGGCAGTGGTGTTTAGGTAGATGCATTTGAAGACACATGGATATGCACCTGGCCCAAGATTTACAGAGTATTATCTGTAGTGTGTACATTCACTAGTAGTGTAGGTGTATTATGAAGATGAAAAAGGTTGTTAGGACTAATTGAGTGTCTAGGTTTAGGTAAGTATTTCAAGAAAATAGACCCCATTGTAAAAGTTTTCGTTATTTTGGGATTGCCTCAGTCACTTCACCATCAAACACATAATACATTTTTGTCTTTTTCCAAGGCCACCAACTACCAGGATGCACTATTGGTCGGATCAGTGCTGATATGCTGCAGGCAATGACAGAGCTGGAAAATCTCAAGGAGGCTGCCACTGGTGTTCAGAGACGAATCCGGGATTATTACGACCTGTTAGCAAAATTTTAGTTTTTTTGTATCGTTGTTTTATAATTACAAATGTTCCCTCGTGTTCAAGGTTTTATCCTGGAAATATTTGTAATTAGCCTTGTTTGCACATGCTCAGTTTGTGATAATTCAAAGAATTTGCACTAATTCTATTTGCACTACGCACATTTTGTAAAATCTGACTTTTTTATAAAAAAAATAAGTTTGAATGGTTGGTCATTACCACAAAATGACTATCTTTATGTGTGATTTCAGGGTCTCAGCTGAGTGTTTATCCACTCTTCTTCTCCTGGTGCCTTCAAATGTCATTTTGTAATATTTTAAGGGCTTGACCTTAAAATCAGACAAAAATGCACATATAGAAATGCCCAATGTATCGAGGCCAAAAGTGGAACAACTTGTCATTCTGACCCTGGGATTGCACCAGGAGAAGGAGAGTTGCTAAAGACTGTGCTAAGGGTCAGTTCACATCAGACGCAGTTCCATTCATTTTGGTGTGCATTTTTGTATGCGACAAAGATGCAGGCACAGGGTTTGACATGCACTCCATTATGGTTCCGGTCGGCTCTAGCTCACAACATGGTAGTCCGTTTCCGGTGATAAGGCTAACTACATGTTGTGAGCTACAGCCAACCACAACCCACGGGGCGCATGGAGACCACTGTGCATGCATTTTTGCCACACCCAAAAATGGAACACAGAATGAACAAAAGTGCATCTGGACAGACATTTACATTGTTAATTTTTTAGTTGTTGCGTGAAGAAAGCTGAAAAAGGAAAAATTTTGATGTAAAAAAGTTTTCAAATGTCTAGGGCTGAGTTTGAAAAGATGCATGTTTAGCATTTAACCCAAAAAAAACACAATTGTGTTATTCCTGAACTACCAATGTTTTTTGATTTTGTAAACTGCCAAAAAGTGACATTGGATTGTGCAGGATTGAACAAATATATTTTTTGAAACATTTTGTGGATTATTATTTATCTGATCACTACTACCAGTATATTTGCATATGGAAAAGGTGTGTAGCAGAAACAAAAGGCATAATAATAATACACATAGCTGTTTGTAACTTTAGAAAGGCTAATTAAACATTTGGTTGTTTCAAAATATTTAATGGTAATCACAGCAACATTTCATTAATCAGTAAAATAATAGTAAGAAACAAACATAACAGCATCTTGGAAACGAATTTAAGGTTTTCAAAAGGAACATCATAAAGGTTCACAAAAAACTAAAGGACATCTTGCTGCCAAGGCACTGCCCCTCTACCCACAAAATACTCCATATATTGCTCCCGCACCAGACGGGCATTCTGGGAGGAGACAGCAGGTCTAGTTTGTTGCAGGGCTGGCATCACTGCATCTTCAGCTGGACGTCCACCTGAGGGGTCATCAGTATGCCCGGAACCTATGTAGTTAGCAGCATTCCTCCGTAGAAAATTATGGAGGATGCAGCAGCACAAAACCACATGATTTATTTTGTATTCCGCCAAGTGAATGGCAGTCAGAAAAAGCCTAAAACGACATGACAAAATGCCAAAGGCGTTTTCAACCACCCTTCTGGCACGAGATAGTCTGTAGTTATATATCCGTTGCTCACGAGTGAGGTTCCTCATTGGAAAGGGCTTCAAAAGATGTTCCCCAAGAGCAAACGCCTCATCTGCCACAAATACAAAGTTGAGGCCCTCAACGTTGTCCTGCGCAGGTGGCAAATGTAAGGTGCCAGACGTAAGACGCTGATGGAATTCGGTATGAGCCATGACACCACCATCGGAATGACGACCATTCATACCGACATCAACATATAAAAACTCATAATTTGCTGAAACAATAGCAAGCAGAACTATGCTGTTAAAGCCCTTATAATTATAAAAAAAAGAGCCTGAGGCCGGTGGAGGAACAATTCGGACATGTTTGCCATCAATGGCACCCCCACAGTTGGGAAAATTCCACTGATTGGCAAACTGGGCTGCAACATCCTGCCATTCCTCAGGGTTTGAAGGAAACTGTGGAGTGAAGCAAAGAAAAATTAGTTAAGACTTGAGCACAAAATATTATCAGCATTTTGAAAACATACATTATAGGGGCAAGAGAACACTAAAATATATCCAAACATTTGTGGAATAACAATTAAGAAGCAGAGCAAATAATATGCTTCATGACTCCCTCTGGTGGCAGATTAAATACATTTTGTGTAGATAATGTTAAATGCTTAAAGCTTGGCAAGTGGTAAGAACTCTCTCCTTTTCCATGGGACCAATATGGTGAACCAAGGAAGGATCAGGTTGCAACCGACTTGGGTTTTTGTGACTGTCACACCAGAGGGTAGACAATAACATAATATATACAAATAAGACAAAGTACTAATAAAATATTTTGTAGAAATCATGAAGTGTATCAAATGTGAAAACAAAGAAAAAAACTTACCCGAATATAGTCCTTCTGCAGGACTTGAATAATGGCACAGCAAGTGTCCGGAATTATGTGTCCCAGAGCCTGGGGAGAGATCCCAGTAGTAAACTTTATGTCCTGTAGATTTCTCCCTGTCGCCAAATATCGCAAAGTGGCTATGAGCCGTTGCTCTGCAGGAATAGCAGGCCTCATACAGGTGTCCTTCTTGCTAATATATGGGGACAGCAAGTTTAGAAGACGCTGGAAGCAGGCATCTGACATCCGAAGATAGTTCCGAAAATCATTCGGATTATTTTCTTGCAGCTCCCTCAGCAATGCCATATGTGAAAATTGGTCCCGATGAAGCAACCAATTTTTCGTCCAAACAGTCCTCCTCTTCCTGGTCCTGGTCCGGGCTTGAGCAATAGCCAGAACTCCAAGACCATAAACAGCCCGTTCTCTCGCTGGATTCCGCAACATCTCGTTATCGAGCGAACGCACGCAAAGTAACGAGCAAAAAGGCACGAAAATGGAAATCGGGAAAGCACTCACACGAAACGTAAACTAACTATATAGTAGCTGATGGAACGCAACGCGGGACGTACGAAACTTGAACTTCCTCTTTGAATCGCGTTGCCGTACGTTAAAACGTCACTACGTTCGTGTTGGTTGAGGAAAAAGTCCGAGTGTGTGTATGCTATGGGTGTGATCGGACAAATCAATTAAGTCAAAAATCCAAGGGAAATTTTGTTGGATGTCCGACCGTGTGTACGAGCCTTTACTGGCATTTACTGGCAGGAGAAAATTGCCTGTTTTTTACTGTTGGTTTGTGCCCATTGGGAAGATTCACCACCACTCAACACTATGTCAAGGTGACTATTTTTTTTGAGAGGGGGAAAAAATTGTTATAGTTGTCAACATAACACTGGAAGAGAAGACATTTCCACTTTTGCATCTTTGATACTAGAAGGACTTGAAAATGATTAAAGGGGTGTAAAGGTTCGTGTTTTTTCACCTTAATGCATTCTGTGCATTAAGGTGAAAAAACACCTGCCAATCACTGGTCCCCTCCCATTTTGCTTACCTGAGCCAGTTCACCTGCTCTGCACGTCCCCGGCATCCTATTTTTCCCCTGAAATCTGGCATTGATTGGATAGATTGATAGCAGCGCAGCCATTGGCTCCCGCTGCTGTCAATCAAATCCAATGACACAGGCGCCGGGGGCAGGGCCGAGTCATACACTCGGCATCTATGGACGCAGAGTGTATGACTCAGGAGCGCGCCCGAAAGGTAACCCCCTCGGCAGAGAGCTTCCCGGAGGGGGTTATCTATTGCAGGGAGAAGCCACGGGACCAGCCGAGGGACCCCCAGAAGAGGATGTTCGGGGGCCACTCTGTGCAAAATGAACTGCCCAGTGGAGGTAAGTATGACATGTTATTTATTTAATTTTTTTAAATCGAACCTTTAGTATCCCTTTAAAGAAACTGACAAATGTTCTAACATATCCTCATTGGCCCAGATTCTCAAAGGGCTTTCGACGGCGCAACGCCATGTACGCCGTCGTAAGTCCTAATCTGGGCCGTCGTATCTATGCGACTGATTCTTAGAATCAGTTACGCATAGATATCCATTAGATCCGACAGGCATAAGGCTCTTACGCCGTCGGATCTTAAATGCATTTTTTTTTTGTCCGCTAGGTGTCGCCTCCGTCGTTTTCCCCGTTGAGTATGCAAATTAGCTAGATACACGAATTCCCGAACTTACGCGCGGCCGACGCAGTAAAGTTACGATGTTTACGTTAGGTTCTTCCGGCGTAAAGTTGCCCCTGCTATATGAGGGGCAACCAATGTTAAGTATGGCCGTCGTTCCCGCGTCAAAATTTATAAATTTACGTCGTTTGCGTAAGTCGTCCGTGAATGGGGCTGGACGCCATTTACGTTCACGTCTAAACCAATGACGTCCTTGCGACGTCATTTGGAGCAATGCACCCTGGGATAGTTTACGGACGGCGCATGCGCAGTACGTTCGGCGCGGGAACGCGCTTAATTTAAATGCTAAAAGCCCCCTACCCACCTAATTTTAATTAGGCGGGCTTGCGCCGGGTGATTTACGCTACGCCGCCGCAACTTTACACGCAAGTGCTTTGTGAATAAAGCACTTGCATGGAAAACTTGCGGCGGCGCAACGTAAATGAGATACGTTACGCCGCCCAAAATTACTCCATTCTACGAGAATCTAGAATGTAAAAACTTGAAATTTTGGACTATGTACAGAGTACACACCTATTATTGTAATATAGGATTTATATAGCACCAATATAGTGCTTTATAATATACAGGACAATTCAATACAAGAGGGTTAGGCGGACCCTGCTTGTGAAGGCTTACAATCTAAAAGAGAAGAACGAGTGATACAAAAGACAAACTGGCCATAGATGGATCAAAATTATAATTACCCACCATTGTTCACACCATGTATTCTCATGATCCGATCAATGGAAACATGATTGGATTCATGACCAAAGCATCTCAATGCTGATAATCAGTGCAGAACTATTGATAGTTGGATGATGAACCCAGTTTGAGCGAATCTGATCTAAATTGAGTCTAAATGAATCGGAAGGGAAGTTATGGCTATTTGATTATTTACATATTTTATTATTTTGATAGAATTGTGCATTGATCAAATAGTAAAACTGAAGCATGTTGTATAGCCACTATAACTCTCTTTTGACATCTACATAAAATATATTCTATTAAAACATAACACGTTCTTACATCTGTGCTGACCCTGCGTCTTCCACCTGGCTCTAGTAATATAGATTACATATGCTCTGCGTTTGCATTTTTCAAAGGAGCACTGGGCAGGTTTGACATGACTGTTTTGACTCAAAGGTCTGTGCGTATTTGTTAAGCATGGTGTGATTGTACTGTTTTTTTTTTTCAGACATTAAGTTGCTGAGCAGTGAGGTCTGTTAACATATGCATGAAGGCAACCGCTGCAGGGCCTAGCAAACTGAGTCTGTGCAGCACTGGGAATGCTATGTGGAGCACAAATACTGCTCCAGATCTGCTGTTAATACATGAAAATATTCAGAGGATTCTTTACTGCATGTAACCAATATTATTGTATGTTAAAATAAAATCACTGGGGTGGATTCAGAAAGCAATTGCGTCTGCGTATCCATAGATACGCAGCGTAATTGCTTAGTTGCGCCGGCGTAACGACTTTTCTGTATTCAGAAAGCTCGTTACGCCGACTGCAGCCTAAGATATGACTGGCATAAGGCTCTTATGCCGTCGTATCGTAGGCTGCATTCTTACGATGGCCGCTAGGTGGCGTTCCCGTAGTGATCAGCGTAGAGTATGCAAATTGCATACTCACACCGATTCACAACCGTACGCGTGCCCTGCGTTCGCATTTTACGTTGTTTGCGTTCGTCGGTTTCTGCGTAAGGCTGCTCCTGCTATTAGCAGGGGCAGCCAATGCTAAGTATACCCGTCGTTCCCGCGTCGCGATTTTTAAAAATTACGTTGTTTGCGTAAGTGAATCGTGAATGGCGCTGGACGCCATTTACGTTCACGTTGAAGCAAATGACGTCCTTGCGACGTCATTTACCGCAATGCACGTCGGGGAAGTTTTCCGACGGAGCCTGCGCACTACGTTCGGCGCGGGAACGCGCCTAATTTAAATGATCCACGCCCCCTACGGGATCATTTAATTTACGCGCGCTTACGCCATCCATTTTTACGGAGCGCCCGCGCAAATTACGGAGCTACTGCTTCTTGAATGAAGCGTAGCGCAGGTCATTTACGGAGGCGTAGCGTTAAAACGGTGCGCAGCCCTACCTGAATCTAGGCCACTATCAACTGAAACATATCCTATCTGTTGTTAAATGGGTGGTAAAGGTACCGTAATTTTTTTCCCCCTAAATAGCCTCCTTTACTGCAGTCCTTCACTTACCTCATCCTTCGATTTTGCTTTTAAATGTCCTTATTTCTCCTGAGAAATCCTCACTTCCAGTTCTTCTGTCTGTAACTCCACACAGTATTGCAAGGCTTTCTCCCTGGTGTGGAGTGTCGTGCTCGCCTCCTCCCTTGGACAACAGGAGAGTCAGGACGCCCACTAACACACAGCTCCTTTCTCTATCTGCAACAAAGAGAGCGTCCTGACTCTCCTGTTGTCCAAAGGAGGGGGCGAGCACGACACTCCACACCAGGGAGAAAGCCTTGCATTACGGTGTTGAGTTACAGACAGAAGAACAGGAAGTGAAGATTTCTCAGAAGAAATAAGGACATTTAAAAGCAAAATCGAAGGATGAGTTAAGTGAAGGAGGACTGCACTAAGGTAAAGAAAGCTATTTAGGAACATTTTTTTTACCTCTACAACCCCTTTAAAGTTGATCTCTAGGCAAACGCAACAATCCCCCCCCCCCCCCCCAGCCACCACCAAAAAAAATAGCTATTTAGTCCAGTTAGGTATTCATTAATGCCCTGTACACACTAGTGGAATTTCCGTCGGAAAAACCTTGGATGTTTTTTCCAACGGAATTCCGCTCAAGGTTGGCTTGCATACACACAGTGAGGCCTCGTACACACGACCGGTTTCCTCGGCAGAATCCATCAAGAAACTTGGTGGAAGATTTTTTTTGCCGAGGAAACCGGTCGTGTGTACATTTTTCAGCGAGGAAACTGTCGAGGAACTCGACGAGCCAAAAAGAGAGCATGTTCTCTTTTTCCTCGACGGGAATGGAGAAAATTGGTTCGTCGAGTTCCTCGACAAGCCTAACAAGAACTCGACGAGGAAAACTATGTGTTTCGCCTGCCGAGTTCCTCGGTCGTGTGTACGAGGCCTCACACAAAAGTTCTCTGAAGTTTCGAGCATTAAGAACGCAGTGACGTACAACACTACGACAAGGCGAGGAAAAGAAGTTCAATGCTTCCGAGAATGCGTCAAATTGTTTTCCGAGCATGCATAGTTTTTCCTGTCAGGATTCCATACAGACGAACGGATTTTCACATATATTGAGAACCTGCTCTCAAACTTTTGCTGGCAGAAATTCCGACATTCTGATGGAGCGTACAAATGGTCGGAATCTCCGATTAAAAGCTCAGGAAATTCTGCTTGTGTGTATGGGGCATAAGTGTATGTAACACTAAAGCCTTGTGCACATGCTTAGATTTTCGGACGATTTAAGAACATTTTCGTACATCAGAAGTGACGTAATGTGTTGAATAGTTTTATATGTATTCTTTCGTTTCTGAGCATGCGTAGTCTTGCTCTTTTGATTAATTTTTTTGTGCGAAAACCATACTGATGAAACGAAAATCGGACGTTGAGTTCATATCCGAAAACAAATGTATAGCCTGAACATCCAGCTTTTGTCTGCCACAACTCGGCGCCTGATTCATAGAATCAGATATGCCTCACAGTTGCCTAGATACGAGCGGCGTAAGTCTCCTACGCCGTCGTATCTTAGGGTGCATATTTACGCTGGCCGCTAGGTGGTGCTTCCGTAGATTTCTGCGTTGAATATGCAAATTAGCTAGATACGCCGATTCACAATTGTACGTGCGCCCGGCGTAGCAAGATACGTCATTTAGGTAAGACATACTCCGGCGTAAAGTTACCCCTCATAAAACAGGGGTAAGTCATGTTAGGTATGGACGTCGGAAACGTACGAACAGCGTAGTATTTTACATCGTTTGCGTAAGTCGTCCGTGAATGGGGCTGGACGTAAGTTACGTTCACGTCGAAAGAATTGACTATTTGCGGCGTAATTTTGAGCATGCGCACTGGGATACGTTCACGGACGGCGCATGTCAATCACGTCGAATCATTAGCATAAAACACGCCCACACTAGCCTACTTTGAATTACGCAGGCTTACGCCGGCACAGTTACACTACGCCGCCGTAACTTTGGGCGCAAGTTCTTTGAGAATACGGGACCTGCCCCACTAAGTTACGGCGGCGTAGTGTATCTAAGATACGCTACGCCCGCCTGTAGATAGGTGCGTCTACAAGAATCTGGGCCTTTGTGTTCTTTCAGAAAATAAAGGGGCCTGTAAATTACATATTTATCAGCCCATTCCCTCGCTGTACATCCTGAAACATCCCCCACAGCAGTCGGTGGCGATGTGGGGAGGGGGTCAGACAGCAGGGGGAATCAGCACCCATGTGCACACCCTGTGCGCACCTCTATGGCTATAGGGAAACCAACATCCAGGAGAAATGCATATACAAAATTCTATCATTACAACATACATTTGTTGTGAGTGACAGGTTATTTACATATCTCATGCACTAGCCTGAGACAGAGGCACATCCTGTGTAAAAAGTTCACAATTCACATCCTTCTCCTCTCCTCTCCCTTCCAGCTCTCCCAGGATTGGCTGCATTTACTGTGTTTTGACTGGATGTTTCTCATTATGGGGTGTGATCCACAGTTCAGTGTGACAAGAAAATGCATGTATATTGCAGTGAAAACACAGAACAGAAAGCAGAATATACACAGACAAGTGATCTGATTTAGGTTAGCTGTATCTAGTGAGAGCTGGGCAGAGGAGAAGCTCGAGTGATCTGATTGTTATATTGCAGTGTGTGTGTCTGAGGTCACCTGATCACAGTTGCAACATCAGGTTATTTACATATCTCATGCACTAGCCTGGAGACAGGCATTCTTTTTTAATTCCCACTTCCCGCTCTTCTTCTGAAGTCATGTGGTTACTTTTTATGGATTTTGACTGGATGTTAGGGATCATAGCAGAATTTAGTGTAAGGAATACACAAGAGAAAATGCATGTTGACAAGGGGAGTGTAGAGGTGGACGGGGAGTCTACTGACATCACGACTCTACCCATCAAGCTCAAGACAACAGACCCACCCACAGAATCTGCAGTTTTTCGGGTCTCATAACAGACAGAGGGTAGACATTTGACAGGTAAGGATACATGCAGTAGGCAGGTATATCCTTATAGATCAACACTATGGCAGTAGTTTAGAAAGGATGAGAGTGAGTTTACATCCAATTAAAGAAAAAAAAAATGAAAAAAAAAATTATACAATGTAACAAAGTCTAAGATAATGAGTATTGTGATCTAGTTCAAAAATATGAATTAGTCTAACACACGTCTGCATTAAATTAGATGCAAATTACAGGCTGAAGCTTTTGTTGTCATATTTTTATATTGCTTTTTAGAGCTGTATGAAGAACATGTTGATTTTTTATTTTTTTGGACATATTTTTGATTGGTTTTTATAGTCTACAGGAAAACTAATTGCAACTTTATATTATGATTCATCGGGTTTTATGCACTGTTTTGTAATACAGGCTATGTTTGTGTTTGTATTGAGTAATTGTTCATTTTAAGGCTTGTTTCACGCCTACAGGTGCGACTGATCGTGCACACATTTTCAAGCATTTATGTCTCATGTTTATTTCAGTAAAACATATTTTTATAAAATATTGCACTATAAGTTTAACCACTTGCCGACCGTATAATTTAGATATACGGCGGCAAAGTGACATGGCTGCACCGGATCACTTACCTGCTACGTGAGCCGACACTTTTGGGTCTGGGGCACGCACATGCGCACCACCGGCTGTGATTAAACACAGCAAGAGCTGATCAGTGGGTACCATAGACTCAATATCCACCAGCACCCACTGTTCCTTTGGTACATAGGGAGAACGACGATCTGCCTATGTAAACAACTCTGATCGGTGTTCTTACAGTACAGGAGGCCTTGATCCTGTGTTCCTGCAAAGCAGGGTGTACCGATCTATACCTTTCCCTAGTGAAAGCACCTCCTCCTATAGTAAGAAAACACCAGCTAGGCACACAGTTAACCCTTAGATTACCCCTGATGTTAATACCTTCCCAGACAGTGTCATTAGTACAATTTCAGTGCATATTTTTAGCACTGATCACTGTGTGGCAGTTAGCCCTGGTTCACTTGAAGTAGCGCAATTTCAAAGTAGCAAGGTCAGCGCGATTTCAGCTGCTATTTGATAGACATTTGTGTGGCTTCATACACAGATGTCTATTGAAATCGCACCTGAAATCAGCAAAAGCAGTGCAGGAACTACTTTTGCCTCTGTAGTAACCCTATTGCTGTCTGTGTCCCCATTGAAAAGATTTATTTCATAATTTTAGGAAGTAAGGGAAGTTTTCCTATGGTATAAAATGCTTCAATTAAATGCATTTTCATTTGTAGAGTGTTAAACAGCTAGTACACTGGCTATGCTTTTTGCTGCCTTTTTCCTGTTGAGATTTTATTTTATTTTACATTGTTGTGTCACTGGGTCAGGAAGTGATTGAAAATATCCCCAGTGAGAACACAGAAAACAGTAATAACCCAACAGAATTTCTTACCCTTCCTTATTCTTCTGAAAGTAATGCATTGGTTAAAGTTCTACTTTAGCCATCACCTTTATGCTAAAACGTAAACCCTGAACATTACATTGTCTAATGCTTCATCTTCTTTAAAATCTTCTTAATTGAGCCGCTCTTTGGGCAATAGGGTGACCACATGTCCCGGATAGCCAGGGACAGTCCCGCATTTTGCAGGTCTGTCTCGGGCACATTCATTCCAGGACAATACAGTGTCCCGGAATGAAACTGACACAGCCACCCCCCGGCCAATCTGATGACCCCAAAAAAGGCAGCCACATCACTTCTTTACTCACTGACAGTACTTGTCCTGGCCGGGAATGCGCACAATCCCGCCCCCTGCTTGTAATTGGAGAAATCATAAATCCTGTCTCTTGTGTCCAATCACTGTGCTGTGATTTGTTACAGCACAAGCTGATTTTTGGGAAGGTAGGGTGTCCCTGAATGGTAGTTTAGAAATGTGGTCACCCTATTGGGCAACCATCACAGGTTTCCTGTTTTAGGGTGGCTCCATTACCTTGCAGGATATTATAGAGCCACCCTTGTGTGTATGCTCCTGGCCAACTGTCCCTGGCCAACACAGCCCCAAATCCTAGGGATGGCAAACCACACCTCTGGTCCTTGGACAATTGATGTGGGCACAGTGGGGACAATTGATGTGGGCACAGTGGGGACAATTGATGTGGGCACAGTGGGGACAATTGATGTGGGCACAGTGGGGACAATTGATGTGGGCACAGTGGGTACAATTGATGTGGGCACAGTGGGTACAATTGATGTGGGCACAGTGGGGACAATTGATGTGGGCACAGTGGCGACAATTGATGTGGGCACAGTGGTAACAATTGATGGCATGGCACAGTGGCTGCGTTTGGCATGGCACAGTGGTGACAATTGATGGGCACAGTGGTGACAATTGATGGGCACAGTGGTGACAATTGATGGGCACAGTGGCGACAATTGATGGCACAGTGGCGACAATTGATGGCACAGTGGCGACAATTGATGGCACAGTGGCGACAATTGATGGCATGGCACAGTGGCTGCATTTGATGGGCACAGTGGCTGCCTTTGATGGGTACAGTGGCTGCCTTTGATGGGCACAGTGAGGCTGCAATTGTCTTTTTTTTTTTTTTCATTTGTTTGCGCCCCCCTAAAAATTTTGAGCACCAGCCGCCACTGCTGGAAAGGTAGAGTGCAACTTCAAAGTGCACAGTCTATTTGAGATTCATTTTATTATTATTGTATTATTATTATTTTCTATAAAAAATTACGTTATTTATTATAGTATAATTTATGATTTTGTGTTTGAAACTTTATCATACCCGGCATGTCTACTAGAATCTTGTTTGGACAGATTTAAGTGTGTTATTACAAATAATTACAGGCCTATAATATAAAACGCCAAATTTCTATTCAAAACAATTGTACCGCTTTGAGATGCAAAAATCTGACATAATCATACCGCAAGGGTGGCTACAGTAAAATTGCAATAAAAACTATTTTTATGGAAGAGTCAGAAACGTTGCCGTTTTTAATGCTGTTTGTGGAATCTTCCAAGAAGAAAGGGAGTTTCCTGGGCTGCCTGGTCAATGTACTCAGAGTACTTCACTTCCAATCCCAAAAATGAATAAATAAGAAATTAATGAATACCTGTGTATTTTCTTGGCTTGTGTTGCTTCTTACATGAGTGAAGTTTTATTTTCTGCTAGCCCTATACCCAGGGTGGATTTGAATTAAATCAAGTCGATTTAAATCACAATTTAAATCATGATTTAATTCACTAGTAAAAAGGCTTGATTTAAATCAAGTCGATTTAAATCATCATTTTTAAAGAGCAACTGTCATCTCTGTCCTGCAGCGGCTCCTCCTCTGACCAATGTGATGACTCACCGACAGTCCCATTCACTTTAATGGGAGTGACACAACAAAGTGAGGGACGTGGCGGCAGCAGGTTAGTGGATGCCCACTAACAGGCACTACCATGATAGATCTGAAATGACAGGTGCTCTTTAAATGTAAGGACTCATTCTTGCTGGTAGTTAGAACCTTTAATGTTTGCAAACAAAACAAAGGATTCATATTTAGCATAATAAGCTGTCAGGTTAGTAAAACAGCAATAAAAGAACTGTTTCAATCATACAGTTTGCAGTGTACATAGATTTGCAAAACAATGGGATAAAGGAATAGTCCTGAAGGTTTATTTTATGGTTAATATGAAATTGTGTGAATGCATCAATGCAGTGCATATTATTTCAGCATTTAAAAATGTAAATTTAAATATTGCAGAATATACAGCATAACTAAGCTCCATTTCATGCTCAATAAATTAAATATTTAAGGTATCTTAAATAGAAAACTATCTTTAGATTTTTATTCCAAAAGCATTTTATTAAAATAAATTTGATAAAAAATCAAACAAATCGATTTAGATGAAAAAAAAACTGATTTAAATCCAAAAAATCTGAATTTTTTATTTATTTTTTAATAATTGATTTAGATCCATCCTGCCTATACTTAATTCCATGTGTATGTTAGCTGACCTGGCTAATATTGAGTTTCTTTCTCAATCATTTCAGAATTCCATTATGAAAGGAGCGAAGCAGTAAATTTAAAAGTTGCAGGATGAAAAGATGGCGCAGGCACGACTTGTACCACCAGGACCCGACAGCATCCGCTATTTCACCAGGGAATCCCTCGAAGCTATCGAGAAACGCATCACAGAGGAAAAAGCAAAGAAACCCAAACAAGAGCACAAACTTGACGACGACGAAAATGGCCCCAAGCCAAGCAGTGACTTGGAAGCGGGCAAAAGTCTGCCATTTATATATGGCGACCTACCACCTGGAATGTCATCAGAGCCACTGGAGGACCTAGACCCATATTATATGAATCAGAAAGTAAGTTCTGCCTAACCATATGTAGTGCAGTTTCTTGTCATTAGGATTCACTTTCAAGGTAAATCATCAAGATTGTATATGCTATTGCATCTGTAGAGAAATGTTTGTAATGTATTATTGCAAATGAAATGGTATATTTGGATCTGCTGATAGTGAAAAAGACTGCATGGTCGCCCTTTTTGGATTTATAGCTGGTGTGCACCAGATGCAGTCCAGTGCATTTTTAATCTGCATCAAATGCACAGTTTTACATGCATTCCAGTAACCCTAGTTTACACCAGTGCAGTGCGTTCCAGTGCAGTCGACATTTTTTCTGTATAGAATGCATCTGGAACATGGCAAAATGCATCAAACATGCACCGGAACACACATGCCCTAAATTGAGATGAAAGAAAAAAAGGGGAGAAAAATGACAACAGAATGCATCAAAAGTGTGCATGAAGAAACGCATCGGGAAAGCAGAAATCGTGGTGAAATCCGGCCCTTAAAGTCCCACTTTAAAAAGACCCTGCCACCAGACAAAACATTAGACATGTGCAATTTGTTTGGTCTGAATGTAAATTCGGAAAATTTTTTGGATATTCAGAGATTCAGAGACTCCGAATGAAATAGTAATGAATTTAGTTTTTTAACGAATTTCAAAAAAAATTCTCTTGCGCAGAAGAGTTTTATTCCTATTGTGAGGTCACCAGTACGGTATTTGCATATTAAAAACATATCCCCTCTCAAGCGTCCCTTCTCCAGGAAGAATAAGTTCAGTGCTTACAGTCTTTCCCCGTAAGCCCTTTATTAGCTTTGTTGCCCTTCTCTGGATCCCTCATGAGGACTGGTGCCGTAGACATCGGGTGCACTGAGCGTGCCGCTTCTAACGGAGATAATGCCGTTAGTGGCGGCACCTGCGCACATGCGCGGCAGTTACGTCATCGCTGCTCCGGCCAGTCACAGCGCCGGAGCAGTAATACCTGGAAGTCACTCTGGGTATCATGGCCGCAACGGAGGAGGTGTCCGAGCACCGCTGCGGGGGCTTCAATCTCAGGTAAGTAATTCATAATGAGTTAGTATGCTATGCATACTAGCTCATTATGCCTTTGTCTTGCAGAGTTTTTTTTTTTATTATTTTTTTTAAAGAGAAGTTTACTTCCTCTTTAAGTCTATATCTAAGGGCTCATACACACGACCGAGTTTCTCGGCAAAAACCAGCAAGAAACTTGCTGGTATTTTTTTTGTTGCCGAGGAAACCGGTCGTGTGTACACTTTTCGACGAGGAACCTGTCGAGGATCTCGTCGAGCCAAAAAGAGAGCATGTCTTCTTTTTCCTCGATGGGAATGGGGAAATTTGGCTCGCCGAGATCCTCGACAGCCTAACAAGGAACTCGACGAGCAAAACGATGTGTTTCGCCCGTCGAGTGTCTTGGTCGTGTGTACGAGGCTTCATTCTATCCTCTGTTAACCATGAGGGTGCTTCCTTTGTCATGCCATGAGGATAAACATTCCAGTCTTGGTTACTGAATCCCCCCGTTTCCCTCGTGAAGACTGAGGAGAAGAATAAATTCATAACCTTTTCCATCTCTCCGTCTTTTGTAACCAGATTGCCTTCATCATTCTTTATGGGGCCAATATGTTCTGACCTTTTTTTTTTTACTCTCCTCTGCTATGTGCCTTTTGTGTTCTATCTAAAGCCCTGTACACACGGGCCAGAATCTCATCAGGAAAAAACCCTCATTTTTCCTGACGAGATTCTTGACAAGAGTGTACAGACTCTCCTTTCAAAAGAACCGCGGTTCTCTTGAAAGGCAAGAACGCGGTGACGTCATCGCGTACGACGAGCATGCACTCGTCACATTCGATGCCGTCGCCACCATCTTGCTGCACCCTACCTATGCCTAAGAAGCTACCGCGCATGCGTCAAAGTCATTTCGAGCATGCTCGGGTTTCCACGGCGACAGGTAAGTATACACACTCTCGGGTTTCTCGGCAGGAAACCTGCCGGGAATCTCACGATGAGAAAATATAGAACATGTTCTCTATTTTTCTCGTCTAGATTATTGTAGAGAAACCTGAAAGCCTCGTACACACGCTAGGTATACTCGGCAAGAAAGCTCTGCCAGCAGTTTTCTTGCTGGTTCTCGCCGAGTAAACCGTACGTGTGTACGAGGCTTTTGCCGCCCTGATTACGCCTTTATATTTCCTTTTACATTCTTTGTAAAGTTGGAATGCTGATGATGACCCCTCAGCCTTGTATTGTTTAAAGGAATTCTCCTTTGCTTTTATGTGCATTGTTACGTTGGAGTTAAGCCACCCAGGACTTTTATTTGCTCCTTTAAATGTTTTTCCCATTGGGATGCACTAGCCAATACCCTTGTTCAATATGCTCTTAAAGCCCTACCCTTTTTCCTCTGTGTTCTTTGTTCCTAGGATTGTATCCCATTTAATATCTTCTAGCAAGGAGCACAGTTTAGGGAAGTTGGCTCTTTTGAAATTCAGTGTCTTTGTATTACCCTTGTGACTTATACTGAAAGTAATTGACCTGTGATCGCTGTTTCCTAAGTTGCCCCCTATTTCCATGTCAGCAAACAGGTCTGTATTGTTAGTAAACAGTAGGTCTAGTAACGCATTGTTTCTTGTTGGTGCATTTACCATCTGACCCATGAAATTGTCCTGTAAGACATTAAGGTTCCTTCTGCCCAGTCTGTGTCTGGAAAATTAAAATCCCCCATTATAATGACACTTCTCATCCTTGCTACCAATCCAAACTGTGATAGTGTGATAGTGATGCCTCCCCCTCCTCCCTCTGGTTAGGGGGCGGCCTATAGCATACTCCCAGTATTACTTTCCCCTTGGTTTCCTTCCTTTGAAGCTCTACCCATAAGAATTTCACCTCCTCCCTTGCTCCATTAGTGATATCGTCCCTCACATTCACTTCTACATCATTCTTTATATACATGCATACCCTCCCCCCTTTTTTTTTACTCTCCCTATCTCTGCAATATAGGAAATACCCTTGAATGGTGGCCAGCCAATCATGGGAGCTATTAAACCAAGTCTCTGAAATTCCCTCAAAATCAAAATCCTCCTTATACAACAGTAGCTCTAGTACTCCCATCTTGTCAGCCAGACTCCTGGCATTAGTGAACAAGCATTGTCGTTTTGTTCGGTCGCGTGGTATCTCCTTGGTTGTTGTGAGGCTGCATCTAGGACTCATGAATTTACTTACCTTGGGCTTAGGTGCTTTAGTCAACCTACTACCAATGCCCCCAATACTACCCTCTGAACTTTGTTCCACCCTGACTATCTCTACATCTGGACCCTGCACCCGTCACCTAGTTTAAAGCTGACCTGCGACCTCCTCATTTATATACAGTTCATCCCTGCTAAAGAGCCGGTAAACGACTGAGAAGTTGGCCCAGTTCTCCAGAAACCCAAACACCTCATTTCTACACAAGCTTTTCAGCCACCTTTTACTTCCCTAATCTCCCACTGCCTTTCTGGTGTGGCTTGAGGTACTGGAAATATTTATGAGAATACTACTTTGGAGGTCCTATTCCTCGATTTAGCTCCTAAGTCCTTAACATTGTTTTTTAGGACACTCCATCCTCCTCTGAATTTGTCATTGGTGCCAACGTGCACCATGAAGAGCTGGGTCTTCCCCGGCCCCTCTCAGTAATCTGTCCACCAAATTTGTGATGTGCCGAACCCAAGTGCCCAGTAGACAAACATACAGTTTGGCACTTCAGGTCTTTGTGACAGATTGCTCTCTCTGTCCTTCTAATAATTGAGTCCCCTACCACCAAACTCTGTCTTTTCTTTCCTTTGACGTTACCCCCGCCCTCACTGGAGGAGTTTTTCCCCTGGCAGCTAGGGCGTCACTCTGCTCCAGCAATGCTTGTCCCTGAATGGTTTCCGCAATATCACACAATGGGGCATACTTATTGGGATGTTCCAGCCCAGGATCGGCCTCCCTGACTCTTTCTCCTCTACCCTTCCTGACTGTCACCCATCTACTATGCTCTGGTGCCTGCACCTCTTTGTCTCCACTTGCCTCTGTGCTGGCACCTGCTGGGTATGATCCCAACTCTCCTTTAGTATAGTATAGTGTTGACAGTTGCTTCCCTAGATTCAGAACCTGGGCTTCCAGGGAAACAACGTTCTTACATTTTGCACAGCAGTATTCGCCCTCGATCGGATGATAAAGGAACCCATAAATGGTGCAAGATGTACACGAGTCACATCTCCATACCCGCCAGTCATCGTACCCACTAATTTAATGGGGATTGGGATTTATACTCTGTCCAATTAACTAACTACTAGCTTCCTGACACTAATACTCACAATATACGGGTATTCACAGCCCACGGGTACTCACAGCACTCGGGTACTCACAATAGACGTGTATACACCGCTCCTACAGCGCCTCAAAGATGTGGCTGGCAGGACTTTTTTGAGCGTCATGCCAGCACACCGCTCCAGTGTGAAAGCCCTCTGGCTTTCACACTGGAGTGAAAGGAGCGGCTCTTTCAGGGCGCTTTGCAGGCGCTATTGTTAGCGATATAGCGCCTGCAAAGCGCCCCAATGTTAAAGTAGCATGAAGGTGAGATGTCCAGGGCTAATATTTCACCCAAAACCCCCAACAGAGTTGTTAAAAAAATAAAAATAAAAAAAATGAAATAATAAATTGTAATTTTTTTTATTTAATTTGTAAAAAAAATTAAAAGTTAACTGATCTGTTTTGTAAAAATCTTGCACAGCTTGGTTGAAGCAACAGATAAAAGGTCCTTCACTACCCTTATAAGCATTCCAGATAATATTCACTACCATTATTAGCATTCCAGATAATACTGGGGGACAGCTTCCGTTACCAAGGATAGGGTCCCTTCTTTATAAAGGCAGAGTATGTTTCTGTAATTGCACTGGCTCCAAGCCTTCGCACTGTTTGAAGTGAAGAAGGATTTTTCCTTGAGCTATCCTTCCTTGTCTGAAACCTGACCTTGCTAAGCACTGTCCCTGTTTCTTCCCTGTATATAATAAAAAGGCTCATTCCCTAATTTTCTCTAACCGAAAGAAGTAGGAGTGCCTAATGAAGGAGTTTGTCTGCTTCACAGTTTGTCCCAGTGTTGTAATACGTGAAAAAAACTGATTGCAAAAAATAAATAACCAGTAAGAGACAGTTGCAAGTGCAAGAAATTAGATACAGTATCTGGGGGTGCTTGGTACAGCAAGGTGACATTTACTATTCTGTTTTAATACATTTTGGCTGGCTGCATATTGAAATTGGAAGCTAATGCTTAATAATATTATATTACAAAATTACTTTGTGTAGCAATTGTATAATGTATATCATATCACATAATGAAAGTAGAGGTTTCCTTAAAGGAGTTCTCTAAGCTAAAACTTTTAACCCCCGCTGTGCCCGGGCTGTAAAACTATACAAAATAAACTTTCACTTACCTGCCTACGATCCCCCGTTGTTCCGATATCGCCGTCCCGTTCTCCGGTCCCGGTCTGTTCCACTTCCTGCGGGTTGGTGACTCACAGTGCGCTCAGCCTATCAGCGGCCGTGACGGGACATTGCTGCGGCCGCTGATAGGCTGAGCGCACTGTGAGTCACCGACCCGCAGGAAGTGGAACAGACCGGGACCGGAGAACGGGACGGCGATTTCGGAACAACGGGGGATCGTAGGCAGGTAAGTGAAAGTTTATTTTGTATAGTTTTACAGCCCGGGCACAGCGGGGGTTAAAAGTTTTAGCTTAGAGAACTCCTTTAAGTATTGAAGATTGTCTTCCTGGCGCTGATGAAACATTCACTGTTAGGTGGCAATAGAGTTGTCATATCATATGCACTTATTTCTTTGGGAGTTTCATGGTTCATCCACTATTGTTTTATTCACTATTGTCTATTGATATTATGTATATTGGGCCAGATTCACATACATTTGCGGCGGCGTAACGTATGTCATTTACGTTACACCGCCGCAAGTTTTCAGCGCAAGTGCTTGATTCACAAAGCACTTGCCTGTAAACTTGCGGCGGCGTAGCGTAAAGCCGTCCGGCGCAAGCCCGCCTAATTCAAATGGGGCATGTATCATTTAAATTAGGCGCGTTCCCGCGCCGAACGTACTGCGCATGCTGCGTTTTGAAATTTCCTGCCGTGCTTTGCGCGAAATGACGTCGCACCAACGTAATTTTTTGAATGGCGACGTGTGTTACGTCCTTTCCTATTCCCGGATGTCTTACGCAAAAAAAAAAAAAATTTTAATTCGACGCGGGAACGACGGCCATACTTTAACATGGCCTGTCTATTTTACACCACCTAAATAGCACTCGCAACTTTACGACGGGAAAAGCCGACTAGCGACCACGTAAGAGAATGCGACGAACGTGCATACCTTTGTGGATCGCCATGAACAGCTAATTAGCATATCCGACGCGGAAAACTACGCGAACTCCACCCAGCGGGCGCCAAAGTATTGCATCCTAAGATCCGAAGGCGTACGAAGCTGTACGCCTGTCGGATCTTAGCCAAATGCCGTCGTATCTTTGTTTGAGAATTCAAAATAAAGATACGACGCAGCAAATTTGAAAGTACGCCGGAGTATCAGCAGATACTCCGGCGTACTTTTTCTGTGAATCTGGCCCTTTATGTACAAAGTGTTCGTATCATTCTTAAATCTTTAATTTAGCATGTCTTGTATCCAGATTGTTCTCTAGGTGCTGCAGCCTTTAATTTATAATATTATTTTATACCGTGCGCAAAGTTATTTTTTGGTTTTTAGGTGGCATGGAGGGCCAGAGCTGATCACTACTGGGCCAACTTGCACTATACAGATATGCAGTATGTGGTGTATAGACCAGTGTTTCTCAACTCCAGTCCTCAAGGCGCCCCAACAGGTCATGTTTTCAGGCTTTCTATTGTTTTGCACAGGTGATTTGATCAGTTTCACTGCCTTAGTAATTACCACAGCTGTTTTATCTCAGGGAAATCCTGAAAACATGACCTGTTTGGGGCGCCTTGAGGACTGGAGTTGAAAAACACTGGTATAGACACTGAAGCCAGTCCCCAATGTTTATATGGGGCTCATTTGTCCCACAAATGTTGGTACTTGGCGAATGCAGTTTTATCCCACATTATGAGCACTTGGCCCATGTTGTTTAGGAGAAGTGATTTAAACTAGAAAATGCATTCCCTGAGGAAAATGCGAGTGGGAATGCTGAATTGCTGAGCCCGCACCAAAGCCATTCACCATAACCACTACACTATCTTTAGGACACACAGCTCCTTTCTCTATCTGCAAAGTAGAGAGTATCCTGACTTCCTGGTCGCCCCTCCCCCCTCAGGAGGTTTCCCCCCCTCCCCCAGGTCAGTGAGGAGGAATATTGCACTGAGGTAAGGAAAGCTATTTATGGAAAGAAATAACATTACAAACGCCTTTTAATTCACAGACCAATACATGAATTACGCCTTCAAACAAAAGTTAATAAATCCACAACCGTATATGCGATCGATACAGCGACTTCACCGTTTGAAAGACACGGCCCTTGTGAACGCATCGATATGAAATTTATGTTGATAAACTTAAAAATGTGGCCATGTCAGCGATTTAGAAAAGAGCGTCGTTGTGTGTTTTGCAGAAACATTTTTTAGACTTTTTAACATGTCTCTTGTCCTTTAGAAGCTCCTGGAACTAAAACTAAAATACGTATCACAAAACTGATCACATTGCCTGAAACCAGACAAGCATACCTACGTTTTGATATATAAATTGTGTATGACAAGTAGATCTTGTGGGCGTGAGAGCAATTTGTTCCCCCTTTTTTTAAATATAATATTTTTTGTGGATGATCTCCACTCTAAAGGTCACATGACACACTCTAAACCTGCTCCATAGGATTACATTATAACCGATAAAAAAATCACTAAACGTAAATTGCGTTTTCACAAAAACCGTAAAAGATATCAATCTAAAAAGTCATGTTTGGATAGCTGAATATTTTGTGACCGCTTTAAAGTTTGTTTGGTGTCTGTAAGTGAAAGTATGAAGGAGCTGAAACTTTTGGCAGAACGTGTGTTTTGAAGCAGGAAAAAGGATGTTCTCATTGACTTCAATGTTAAAAAAAAGTGTCTAAAAGCTTAATATTTTAAAAAGTATAAATAGTACAAAAAAACTTGAAGAAGTCCCATCGTTAGCTGAACGAGATGAACATTTTAAAAGTTGAATGGTCTCAATAGCTGAAAGTATGCAGGAGTTACGCAGAGCCAAAAAACGTACGGAATAAAATTAAAATTAAGAATAATAAAAAACGAATATCAATACTGGGAATGCTTATGAAAGCATTCCCACTAATTAACACCTGGGGAGCATGGATGGCCTTTAAATCTGCTCTTTTGGCACTTTTAAAAAAAATAAATGACTCTTCAGTATTAAATCCCACTATACATATCTCAAAATTCAAGCCATGAGTGGCCCTGTCGGCAACCATCTGTCTCATTGGAAGTGGATTGAGAAATTGAAGGAGGCAGTTGGAGAATTGTGTCTTCATCCAGTCAGGCACAGTCACTGTTTGGAAAGTTCCTCCATTCTGGCTGTTTAGCTTAGATGGGGAATGAACAAAAGAAAACAAAGTATACAATTTTGTCAAAAGTATTGGGACACCTGCCTTTACTCGCACATGAACTTTAATGGCATCCCAGTCTTAGTCCCTATGGGGTTCAATATTGAGTTGCCCCACCCTTTGTCGCTATAAAAACTTCAACTCTTCTGGGATGGCTGTCCACAAGGTTTAGGAGTGTGTTTATGGAAATGTATGACCATTCTTCCTGGCTCGCTAGCTCGCAGTCTCTACTCAAATTCATCCCAAAGTTGTTCTATCAGGTTGAGGTAAAGACCCTGCAGGCCAGTCAAGTTCCTCCACCATCAGTGGAGGAACTTGACTGACCAGTGCACAAAGCAAGGTCCATAAAGACATAAGTGAGCAAGTTTGGGGGGGAGCAACTTGACTGTCCTGACCTCAACCCGATAGAACACCTTTGGAATGAATTACAGCGGGGACTACAAGCCTTCTCATCCAACATCAGTGCCTTACCTCACAAATGTGCTTCTGGAAGAATGGTCAAACATTCTCATAGACACACTCCTAAACCTTGTGGACAGTCTTCCCAGAAGAGTTGAAGCTGCAAAGGGTGGGCCAACTCAATTGTGAAACCTTAGGGGCTAAGACTGAGATGCCATTAAAGTTCATTTGCGTGTAAACGCTGGCCTCCCAATACTTTTGGCAGTATAGTGTATGCATGCTTATCCTTGCTTTTATCTTTGTTCTCACAAGAAGAAGCCAAATAATCTTCAACATCCAACATGCTTTTACTTGTTTCATAAGTCTGCGTCCCCCTTTGCATGCTGTAATGTTACCTGCCAATCACTGTCACAACAGTACACAGTAGTCGCAGTGGGTGGAAACACAGCATGCAGTAGGGGTGTGTATTGAGGCTTTTTGCAGCTGCGGCTATGGGGATTTATTGAAAGTTACCTTTAATTTTAGCATTTTTTTTAAATATAAGATAATGCCAAGAGCAGCATTTGTTACAAACTTGTTACTGCTTTTTCACTAACTACTTCTTTTTTTTTCACAGACTTTTATAGTGTTGAATAGAGGGAAGACACTCTTCCGTTTCAGTGCCACGTCTGCCGTGTACATTTTAACCCCCTTCAACCCTCTTAGAAAAGTAGCTATTAAAGTTTTGGTACATTCATATCCTTTATCAAAACATATTAATATATGATGAGAATGTGCTTTTTTATCAAATGTTTAATTTAAAATTGTGAAAATGTGAAAGGGCAAAAAGCAGACACCCATTCTAGCCTTGCCTGTCCGAAGTCTTTCTGTTTTCTTTCTGCTGAACTGAAGAAAGCATATATACCTGTCATGAAATACATGGTCTAATTGTAGCATACTATGTATGTGCATTGACATTCAAAGTTAATTGCACCCCAATGCATGTGTACAGTGTGTTGCAAACCACCTGCATTATAGGGCACTGCAGTGCATATGCTCCATGCATTGTGTTGACCTGTGCTAAACACAATGTATATGGCCTACTTTGTTTGAGTATCAAAGTATGTTGAGAGCCCATTTAAATAATATGTTGCATGCAGGATATATATTCATATATACTACCCATAGCTCCCAACTGTCCCTGATTTGGAGGGACTGTCCCTGATTTGGAGCAATGTCCCTCTGTCCCTCTTCCCCCTCATTTGTCCCTCATTTTGGATTGATCTATATAGTTGTTTATAAAATGCACTTTTTTAGTCAGATTCACAAAGAGTTACGCCGGCGTATCAGTAGATACGCCGTCGTAACTCGGAATCTAAGCCGTCGTAAGTTTAAGTGTATGCTCAAACTGAGATACACTTAAACCTAGCTAAGATACGACAGCCTGCGCCGTCGTATCTTAGGGTGCAATATTTCCGCTGGCCGCTAGGTGGCGCTTCCATTGAGTTTGGTGTAGAATATGTAAATCCCTAGATACGCCGATTCACGAACGTACGCTTGCCCATCGCAGTAAAGATACGCCGTTTACGTAAGGCGATTCCCAGCGTAAAGTTAGTCGAACAAATAGTTGGCGTAGTCAATGTTAAGTATGGCCATCGTTCCCGCGTTGAAATTTGAAAAATGTACGTTGTTTGCGTAAGTCGTCCGTGAATGGGGCTGGACGTCATTTACGTTCACGTCGAAACCAATACGTCCTTGCGCCGTACTTTGGAGAAATGCACACTGGGAAATGTCCACGGACGGCGCATGCGCCGTTCGCAAAAAACGTCAATCACGTCGGGTCACGAGTCATTTACATAAAACACGCCCCCCTCATCCTCATTTGAATTAGGCGCGCTTACGCCGGCCCATTCACGCTACGCCGCTGTAACTTAGGAGGCAAGTGCTTTGTGAATACAGCACTTGCCTCTCTCACTTACGGCGGCGTAGCGTAAATACGATACGCTACGCCGCCGGAAAGATGCGCCGCCGTACCTGAATCTGGCTATTTATCTTTCAAAAAGTGTTTCCCAGTGCTAAATCTTTTATCCAAATTATAAATGACTGCATTTGTAAATTTTAAAAGCCAATATAAAGGAATGGTAGTGGTAAAAAAAATAGTCCCTTGTGGATTTAATTAACCTTTTTTTTTTATGGTTAATTCTTCTTTAAGGGGGTGTGACAGGGGGCGTGTCCTATGCCTTCATACATTTGCTAGTAGGTGTCCCTCATTCCCATCATAAAATGTTGGGAGGTATGACTACCTTTCTTTTTAAATTCCAAAATATGCCGGATTATGAATCATCTCCAAGTGGGGATTTGATTCAGTCTATCGCTTTATATTCTACCTGGAAGGACAGAGATGCAGCCCCTTGGAGTGACATAACATTCTGCTCTTTCTAGTACAGAGCTGCCATATAACAAAGATTTACAAGCCGTAGCTCACATTATGCCAAGAAGCTGACACGACTGCTTATATAAACGCTGACATATTCCATTGTGATGATACTTGTCAGAAGTCTTGCAGTAATTCGTTATAGTTCAGTATAAATTGCAAGTGGAATTATTATTTAATTTTTTTGATGTATGAATTCGGCACCCTTAATAAGTGATGTGTCACCCTCTGGGCCTGAAGAGGAATGATGTCGCATGGAATGTGGAGATTAGCGTTCCTTTCTGTTATTCCCAATACTTGCAGAATTACATTCTTTAACTGCTATCAGTTATCAACAAGTTTAAATGGTCAATCCACCTGAGACTGATATGGGTAACATGGGTAAATGTAATGCCCCGTACACACGATCGGAATTTCCGAAGGGATAAACCCAGATAGAATTCCGTTCAAGCTGTCTTGCATACACACTGTCATACCAAATTCCGACCGTCCAAAATGCGGTGACGTACAACACTACGACGAGCAGAGAAAAATTAAAGCAGAGCTCCACCCTAAAGTGGAACTTCCGCTCATCGGAACCCCCCCCCCCCTCCGGTGTCACATTTGACACCTTTTAGGGGGAGGGGGGTGAAGATACCTGTCTAAAGACAATTATTTGCACCCACTTCTGGCCACACAGTCTGCGGGTAGACTGCGGGCAGGACGTCAGACCCCCCCCCCCCCCGTTGTGTTCTGGGAAACACATGGCTCCCAGAACACAGCGGGGACCAGTGAGCATGGCGCACACGACTCGCACATGCGCCGTAGGGAACCGGGCAGTGAAGCCACAATGCTTCACTTCCTGGTTCCCTCACCGAGGATGGCAGTGGGGGAAGCAGAGTGACGAGTGATCGCTCGTCCTCTGCTGCCGACGGCACTGGACTCCAGGACAGGTAAGTGTGCTAATATTAAAAGTCAGCAGCTGCAGTATTTGTAGCTGCTGGCTTTCAATATTTTTTTTTCGGCGGAGATCCGCTTTAAGTTCAATGCTTCCGAGCATGCATCGACTTGATTCTGAGCATGCATGTTTTTTTCTCCATCGGAGTTCCATACAGACAAACGGAATTTTTACATCGAAAAAAAAGAGAACATGTTCTCTTTCTAAGTCCGTCGGAATTTTCGATGGAAAAACTTAGATGGGGCACACACACGGTCGGAATGTCCGATGAAAAAACTCAGTCTGACTTTTTCCATCGGAAATTCCGATCGTGTGTACGAGGCATTAGTGTATTAAACCATCCCGTGGTTTCTATATATCCTGAGGGCCCTGGTAAAAAGACCTTTGCATCTGTGTTCCAAGCTTCTCCCACCTGCTAGAGCTGTTTTGAAGTGGAGGTTTGCCCTAGAATACATCTATGAACAAGTAGAACTATAGGGTAAAACTTTTTTTCATTTTGGATAGAGCATTGGAGAGGGTTTTATCCCCTGTCAGATTTTTTTCCCCCCATCTGCATCCCATTTCCCTTCACTTCCTGACCCATAGTCAAACAGGAAGTTAACAGAAAAACATGCAAATGAAGGGAATTCTTTGTGGACCCTCAGGTCAATGGAACTAGTGTCCCCATTGGAAGATGTCCCCTCTATTACTTTCCTGGGGACAACCCAAAATTTGGGATTTTCGTATACTTCTAATGATAATGGTAAACAGAGATAAATAGAGAGTGCTGTCTGTGCCCCTTAACAGGGGCACAGACAGCGGGAAAAAAAACCTGACAGGAGTTCTAATCTCTCTCCACTAAAAAGTTTTGCCTTTAGTTATACTTTAAACAGACATGTAACATTTGTACCATGATAAGTGCATAAAACCGTGTTTGACTTCTGTCCATGTTATTTTGATCCAGAAATCAGCACTGGAAACTGCCAGCCATTTACCATTGACACCATGCAATTTATGGTGTCGGCCAGCCCATCTCATATAATCAACATCTTTGACAGCTTCAGAGCACAGAGGAAGCATTTCCCAGTCCGACTTTCCGAACACAAAATGTAGATCGTACAGAGGGTCGGAGTGACACCATAGGGTGGATTTACTAAAGGCAAATAGTGAACTTTGCAAGTGCAGTTGAACTAATTTTCCCCAGAGCGTGGTGAAGGGTCACTTTGTAAAGAATACCCAATCAGGTGCAAGGACAATAAAAAAAAATAGAATTTTTGCTTGCACATGGCTGGATGATGGAAATCAGCAGAACTTCGACCACACTCATTAAGCTCTGGGTATAATGAGTGCAACTGCACTGACAAAGTGTACAGTCTATTTGCCTTTAAGAAATGTATCCCCTTGGGTTGTATGGTGCCACTGCTAAAAAGCTGTCAGTTTCCAATGCTGAATAATAGACAGCTGAAAGAGTGCATGGAGGATCATTCAAAATGAAGTTATGTGCATCTTTTGCATTGCAGAAGTGTAAATGGGTCGTTAATGATTTACTGCACATTCTACAGAGTCCTTAAAGCGGGGGTTCACCCAAAAAACAAATTTTTAACATTAGATTGAGGCTTATTGTGGGAAGCAGAATCGGGTGTTTTTTTTAAATCAATGCAGTACTTACCGTTTTAGAGATAGATGTTCTCCGTCGCTTCCGGGTATGGTCTTCAGGACTGGGCGTTCCTATTTGATTGACAGCCTTCCGAGCGTCGCATACAGCGCGTCACAAGTTTCCGAAAGTAGCCGAACGTCGGTGCGCAGGCGCCATATAGAGCCGCACCGACGTTCGGCTTCTTTCGGCAACTCGTGACGCTCTGTATGCGACGGTCGGAAGGCTGTCAATCAAGTAGGAACGCCCAGTCCCGAAGACCATACCCGGAAGCTGCGGAGAACATCTATCTCTAAAACAGTATGTACTGCATTGATTTAAAAAAAAAAACACCCGATTGTGCTTCCCACAATAAGCCTCAATCTAATGTTAAAAAAATGTTTTCGGGTGAACCCCCGCTTTAAGCAAGTAGAGTGCAATGCATAGTTGTAGAGAAGACAGCCGTACTTTATAAATGTGTACCGCACCTATAAGTGCTCATTTATGAAAGCCTACATGATAAAATGACCCATTTAGTGTGCAGGCTGGTGTCCAGTGTGTATGGGGTGGTTTGTGCGTGGGGGTTGATATGCCATGTTACATGGCATTTCATTCAGTCGTGGTGACCAGCATTGACTTCAGGTTAGCTCTGGGGTGATGAGAAAAATTGCAGCATGTCTACATTTTCGTGGCATGCTTACAACCAACAAAGGCAGCATTGTGGTATGAACAGGAATATGAAAAAAATATTGATTTCTGTGTTCCCGTTTGGCAAGAGAGCCATCTGAAAGAGAGGTGACTAAGTCTTAACAGCCGAATAACATAAATTATCAATTTCCGTGCACAGGCTGTATAAATAGCAAGATCTTATGTTAGAATGTGCTGGCTGTACAAATATAACTTACAGAAAGCACCTCAGGCACCCAATAAAGGGTGTTATAATAGTACCAGTTCCACTGGAAAGGTATGTGTGATATGTTATTTTTAGGTTACTATTAAGAAGGAGGCAAATATAGCAATATAGTATAATATACATATACTTTATATTGTCAAATGTATTGCTCTAATTCATCCCAAAGTTGTTCTATCGGGTTGAGGTCAGGACTCTGCAGGCCAGTCAAGTTCCTCTACCCCAAACTCGCTCATCCATGTCTTTATGGACCTTGCCTTGTGCACTGGTCAAAATCACTTGGTGGAGGAGGGATTATGGTTCGAATTTTTTTTTCCGGGGTTGGGCTTGGCCCCTTAGTTCCAGTGAAGAGAACTCTTAAGGCATCAGCATACCAAGACATTTTGGACAATTTCATGCTCCCAACTTTGTGGGAACAGTTTGGGGATGGCCTCTTCCTGTTCCAATATGACTGCACATCAGTGCACAAAGCAAGGTCCATAAAGACATGGATGAGAAAGTTTGGGGTGGAGGAACGTGACTGGCCTGCACAGAGTCCTGACCTCAACCCAATAGAGTGGAGACTGTAAACCAGGCCTTCACGTCCAACATCAGTGCCTGACCTCACCAATGACACGGGCCCTGGGGGGTGAGGCCAAGTCCGGCATTCTGTGTCTATAAATGCAAATGTTGGATTTGGGGGCGCGTCCACAAGGTAAACCCCCGGGAGAGTGCTTATCCCAGGGAGTTAACCGTTGTGAGGAGGAGCCGCGAGAGCCGCTGAGGGACCCCAGAAGATGAAATTCGGGCCTCACTGTGCACAGTGGAGTTAAGTGTGATATGTTTGTTATTTTAAAAAATTTAACAAGCTGAAGTTAGAAGCTGATCGCCTAATTTGCGCAGCCCAACCAGATTTTGCACTCTCCAGTTTTAGTAAATCAACCCAACTGTGTCTTGCAGCTAGAGAAGGGCAGAGAAGGGCAGTATGTTAGCTTATGTTGCGTAAGTCAAGGTCTTTTTAAGTTAAGGTCTTTTTAAAGGGCAGCTCCAACTAATTTCAATTACTAAAATATACATTGTATATCTTTATAAAACGTAGCTGTATATTATCTTCCCACAAACTATACACATCAGAAATCAAGTTAAGGAGGTTATGTGCTGTGACCTAATTTGTCTCTTTGCATTGTACAATGTTGCTAGGAATATCTATTCTGTTAAGGCTCTGTTCACACTGCTGCAACCTAAAAGTCGTGCGACTTACGGTACGAATTTGCCAGGTGACTTCCTGGTGATTGGCTGGCGACTTGAGTACTACTTGATGTGACTTGATGTGAATTTGAAGCGACTTTGAAACAACTTTGAAGTGACTTTGAAGCAACTTTGAAGAGTCTTTGAGGCAACTTTGAAGTAACTTTCAGGGAACGCCTGTGTAATCTTTTTCTGTAATGTCGGATCCAAATGGCATCAATATAGGTGAGTATCCAACTTGGAGGCGACTTCAATTAAAGTTTATGGGCACAAGCCGGATAGAACTCCCCCCCCCCCCAGTCAGTCGGGGGCAGCCCCCAGACGGTCGGTCAGGGGTAGCCCCCCGGGAGTACGGTCGGGACATCAAAGCTGGCGAGCGGCAGCTTTCTTTCTTCCTCCTCCTGTGGATCATGGCAGCTTCCGCCATGCATCTCCCTCCTTCTCCTAGGCATCCAATAGGATTGCCTGTCCTTTCAGCCAATCTCGAAACAGGTATTAGACCTGCGCTTCCTAATTGGTGGAGAGGCGATCCAGTGTTAGAAAAGCGAATATTCATTTGCTTTTCTAACACACCTGGGTGGGCTCTGAGCGCAGTGCACCACGAGCCCACCCTATTTTGAAGCCTATTAGAGCCTCTAGCGCTAATCACATGCTTCAAAAAAACACCCACCCTGCTGTAATTTAACGGCCTAGCGTCCTGAAAGGGGGCAAACGCACGAATAGGGGGTGGCAGCGGCAATGGAAAGGGAAGGCGGTGCCTGTGCACCCTTAATAGCCCCTGTCTTAATGATTAATATGGGATTTCACATGTCACATGTGAACACATTTCACATGTCACGCGACTTGGGGTCTCACAAGTCAGATACCAAAATGTGGCAGTGTGAATTTAGCCTAAATGTTAAATTTCTAAACACTTTGTATCTTTGTTATAATGTTATATAATATAATGTTCATTATGAATGCTGGCTCTGCTTTCTACTTTGAAGTGCTACACATTGATTGTACCGTACTGTTGTCTTTTACAATGCAGTTGTAAGACTCAGCTAATGCAATTAAAACAATGCAGTCTTTGCCCTGGTTCACACTGGTGCGATTTGACATTCGATTTGACTGCTGTCTGATAAGAAATGCATTGTTGTGTGTAATTTTCAAAGTAAGCTAATGTGTTCTTTAAACAATAACTATCTTTCTTTTTTTCCAACAAAGGCGCAAATAGAGATAAACATGTAAAAACGAGCCTAAAACTCCACCTGCTGTTTCAAAAAGAGAATACAAAACATTAATATGCAATATTTTGTATCAACATGATTATATATTTTTTTTATTAATTTTGTTCTTACCATGCTAAAGAATTTAATAAGTGTACAAAATCGTACAATTAATTTAAGCTGATTACTTTCACATTAAAACAACTACTGTTTCCCTTATAGTATGAGACATACTGTGTAATGTAAAGTGATTTATGAAAATGTTATGTTTTTTTCCTTAACAACGTCTTACATTATTCAGCATGCTCATTATGTTCACTATCTTGACCAACTGCGTGTTCATGACCATGAGTAATCCCCCGGAATGGACGAAGAATGTAGAGTAAGTATTTATTTTTTCTCTTCTAATAATGGTTGTCCAGTCGTTAGTGAGTAAACTGTGTAACTTACATCAGCCTAGTTTCACATAGTAAAGATAGCTTCTAGTTCTACAATATAAACATATAGGGATTTTAGACGATATTTGCAATCGTTTTCAGTTTTGTTTAGAAGTAGATCAGTACATTGTATGCCAACTCAAACCATTGCTTTGTGCTATAGTTTTTTTTAGTCTTAGTTAGAGTAGTAAAGTGTTAGCAACCCTGTCAGGATTATATTGTTGGAAGTAAAGGGAGGTGTGGGAAACTGGATCTCCTATAGCAGTGGGTATTTTCAGACAGGTTGGCTCTTTACTCGAGTAGAGATTAGATGTACAAGGAGGAAAGCACCAAAAGCAGAACAAATAAAGTCCAGATTTCATTTTGGTGCTTTTCTCATTTTACATCTAGGTTTTTATTGTGTCCCAACAGGTGAGATTTATTGTTTATATGTCCCGTTGACCATTGTCACTGGTACTAAGAGTGATGAAGAAACCATTTTGCGCTTTTACCGGAATAGGTAAAGAAAAGGACATTTTTCAGTGGGGACAGTTTTTGTGTTGACAGCTAAAACCCCGTACACACGGGCCAAATGCCAGGTGACAACGGCCTGTTTATTAAAAAACAGCCAACACTCAGCCTATGTGTATGGCAGCCGGTCCGACAGAAGCTGGCCATTTGGCTGGAGAACTAGCAGCTTCCGATCAGCGTTGATCAGAGTGTTCTAACAGTTCCCTGTTAGAATACAACAGCTCAGCAGGGGAGATCACTGTACTAACATTAGATCGTTGGGTTGATTGGAAAAAAACTCATAGTGTGTACCAGGCTTAAGAGAGGTTTTCCCCTTACTTTAGAGAGATTTCTACCAAGCCTAAGGGCAGCGGTTTACCCAAAAAGCACTGGGACTGCACCAGGCGAAGTCGCCCTAATATGGGTTCTCTGTGGTTTGATCTGTTCTTGATAGTCTAGAGAAGAGGGGGCTATGCAAACGCATAGGTGGGACTTTGAGTGAAGCACATGTCTGCGCTTCCATCCCTAGTACAAATGTAGAACAAGGAGGTTGGGACTTTAAATGAGGTTCAAGACAGGGTGGGAGTGCAAAAAGGAAAACATGTTTATTAACATGCATAACAAAGTGTGATATACTCTCAGGCCCCGTACACGCGACAATTCATAATTCGCATAATTCAGCCAGAAACTCGATCGGAGCTGAATTCTGCCGAGAAACTCGGTCGTGTGTACACTTTCGGCCGAGGAAGCCGACGAGTTCCTCGTCGAGCCAAATAGAGAACATGTTCTCTATTTCCTCGTTGTTCAATGAGGAAAGTTGGCTCGCCGAGATCCTCGGCGGCTTCACACAGAACTCCACGAGCAAAACAATGAGTTTTGCCCGTCGAGTTCCTCGGACGTGTGTACGGGGCCTTAGAGTCACAGGGGCTGAGCATGTAGACAGGGACATACAATGCCATCAATAATTAATATTAATATTAATTATTGATGGCATTGTATGTCCCTGTGTCCATGGTTCATATGTAAACCCATATGTCATGAGTTTCCTGGTTGACATCATTATGTATCTCTATTGTCCTTTACTGTTATGTCTACATGCTCAGCCCCTGTGACTCTGAGAGTATATCCCACTTTGTTATGCATGTTAATAAACATGTTTTCCTTTTTGCACTCCCACCCTGTCTTGAACCTCATTTAAAGTCCCAACCTCCTTGTTCTTGATAGTCATGTCAACCCACCCGAAAATCCAGAGATCATCCCATTTTATACCCCTCTCACCTTACTTTATATACAGATCTTCCATGTTTCCTCTCATTTACTAGAGACCTGACCTGTTCTCTTCGCATAGATGCCAAGTTCCCCGTATTTTGCATGATAGTCTTGATATGTTCATTTATGTAAAAAATATTATCCTAGAGTCACATCTACATATTACACACACACACACACACACACACACACACACACTGAAATTGATGGAAATGCACTGAAGCCCATGTCAACACTCACCAATGTGTTCACTTTGCAAAATGCGTTTGCTCCAGAGATTATTAAGTGAGGTAAAGCCTCACTTTGCAAAGAATACCCAATCACGTGCAAGGAAAAAAAAATGTGCTTGCCTGTGATGGGATAATGGAACTCAGCAGAGTTCCTGCTCATTTACTAAGCTCTGGAGCAACTGCATTTTGCAAAGTTAACAGTCTCTTTGCCTTTAGTAAATCAACCCCATTGCACTCAACTGGGTGAGTCTTTATGCCAGCTACTGTCCCTGCCCTCTATTTTTCAACCCTGTTCGGTGTACATTCTATAAGGAACGTGGCATGTTTCTATCAAACATCTGCATGTCTGCCATCAATTTGCAATGCTATCCCAGGGCAACTATCTATGATAATTGCATTTAACAAAAGAGTTATATTACTGTGTATGGTTCCCCAATGAACACAATTATCATTGGTCTTTCACATGCGCACTGTTTTAATAATAGGACTCGCTGGTAGGGCTATTAATTAACAATAGATTTGATTTACAACAAAGTGATATTGATATATCAAGCCTTGTGTAATGTGCACAGTCTATTTGCCTTTAGTAAATCAACCCCAATGTGTCCTCGGCTAGTATAAAGGTTCCCGATGTGTACTTTCCGTGTTGATACATTATAATATTTTTGGTGTTTTTGGATATAATGAATACTAAATTAGATATACTTTTGTATTTATATTGTCATCTGTATTGGAGTGTTATAAATCCTGTGCATAATTATCTCCAATTAAACTGAAGAATTTTTACATTATAATGTATGTTGTTGCATTGCAATGCACACGGGCAGAAGTGTAACAATGACCGGGTAATTATGGCCGGAGATATGAATCTCTGTCTGGATCTAGATGCCGACTGTACGTCGCGTGTACAGAGGGGAGGGAACGTACAACGGAAATTACTAAAAAAGAAATTACATCAACACCAATTAATGGATGTATGGAGAATTCAACATCCAAAAGTACAGGATTATTCATTCCGCTCCTCTGTACACGGGACGTATTCCAGAATTGATTTATTTTTGGTGGATCATGAATCTTTGGAGACAGTCAAAAGTTCTGATATCGGAATAGTAACTTTGTCGGATCATGCCCCAGTATCAATTAATTTAAACATAGCGGGAATACAAAAGAATAATAGAACATGGAAAATTAATGAGGATTTAATGCAAGACGAAGAGGTTGTAGATAAGATTAAAAGGGAATTAGGATTGTATTTTAAAGAAAATAGTTCAGAATTTCTGTCAGAAGCATTAATATGGGAAACTCACAAGGCCTATATCAGAGGTATTATGATCGCAATCGGAACAGCTAAAAAAAAAGAAAGTAGGAATAAACGAGATGACTTATATAAAACAATCCTTGATCTGGAACAAAGACATAAATTAACAGGTGATTGCGTAGTTGGACATTCGGTTATTCTAAAAAGGGCAGAACTAAGGGACCTTATTGAACAAGAAAATAGATCAGCCTGTCTTAAAGTTAAGAAAGAAAGGTACCAATGGGGGGATTTGTCGGGAAAATATCTAGCCAAAATGTTAAAAAAGGAATCTACCAGAAATTTTATTGAAAGTATACAAACTAGTAAAGGAAATAAAGTATTTACAACCCCTGAGATTGCGGGAATATTCCAAGAATACTATGGGAGGCTGTACGCTATATCTCAAAATGATCCCCCTGAGAAAGCGAAAAGGAGATCAGAATACCAAAAAAAATTCTTAGAGGAAGCAGGTCTTAAAAAAATACCAGTAGATAAACTTCGTTTTCTAGAGGACCCTATAACAGAAACGGAAATTAGGAAAAACTTAAGTGAGTCCCCATTAGGGAAAAGTCCTGGCCCGGATGGGCTAACAACTGAGTATTATAGGAAATTTAGCGATATCCTAGTTCCTAGGATGTGTGCTTATATGAACGTCATCGGCACGAATTGGGACATTCGTCGTGAGGCACTTGAAGCTGCAATTACGATTATCCCTAAAGATGGTAAAGACCCTTCATTGTGTTCCAGTTATAGACCAATTTCCCTATTAAATGCGGATGTAAAGTTGTTCGCCAAAATCTTAGCTGGTAGAATTAAGAATATCATGAATAAATTGGTATATAATGATCAAGTGGGCTTTATCCCAGGTAGGGAAAGTAGGGATAACAGTATCAAGACACTGTTACTGATTTAGAGAATAAAAGAAGGTAAGTCCCCAGGTCTACTACTGTCGATAGACGCCGAAAAAGCTTTCGACAGAGTAGACTGGGGATACCTTCAGACTACTTTAGAGTTTTTTGGGGTAGGCCCCAAGATGTTGGGGTGGATAAAAGCTCTATATAACCACCCTACGGCAAGGGTTAAGGTAAATGGGACGGTATCCGGGCTTTTTGAGATGTTTAATGGGACCCGTCAAGGCTGCCCCTTGTCTCCCTTATTGTTTACTTTGTCCTTAGAACCTTTACTGTCTACGATTAGAAATAATCTTGACATCGAGGGGATACAGACAGATGACGGAGAACATAAAATTGCGGCTTACGCCGATGATATTCTGTTATATATAGTGAACCCGATTACCTCTCTCCCTAATCTTTTAAAAACTCTTAAAGTCTACGGTGAAGTTTCTAATTTCAAAATTAATCCCTTAAAGTCCGAAATCTTGAATATTACTGTGAAAGCACAGGATGTAACCAGATTTAAAAAAGACTTCCCATTTATTTGGAGAGATACTGTATTAAAATACCTAGGTGTCAATATAACAACATCTTCTGAGTCAATTTATCAGTATAATTTTATTCCATTACTGAACGATATTAAAATGGACTTAAATAAAATTGCTTCCAGACAGAGGTCCATATTAGGAAGAATAAATAGTTTTAAAATGTTAACTTTGCCCAAGATTCTATATAAATTACAAATGTTGCCGATTGCAATACCAGAAGTATATTTTAAAACGTTAAAAAAATTATTAATTAGATTCATATGGCGGAAAAAGAAAGCGCGCATTGCCATGTCTATACTCAACAGAGACAAGACGCAGGGCGGGTTGGGGTTACCTGACATTAAGGCATACTATACGGCCATTCACATGACACGGGTGGTTGAATGGGTTAGAGAAAATAAAGAAAAATTATGGGTTAAATTGGAAAGTAGTTTAAATAAAACTAGGTTAGGAAAGGAGATTTGGATTCCGGCACAATTTAGACAGTCAAAAGAGCACTTGTACACGATTACACGGACATCTATGTTAATATGGGATAGGGTTCACAAAAATGAAAAATGGGGATACAATTCCCTATTAATACCACTATACGACACAAATTATTTTGCACCAGGGAAAGTAAGCTTGTCTGGGAGTTCGATAAAGAAAACTGACGTAAAATTAAGGGATATACTGAAAGATGGCAAAATCTGTAATTATCAGGAACTTGGGGAACACAAAGAAATGTTTGAGTTGAATTGGCTGAGATACCAACAGTTGAAACATTTTGTGGACTCCCTTCCTCGTCCGATCAGGCTAGAGGGAAATTTGCTCCCACTAGAGCGTATGTGCCTGGCCTCGAGCGGACGAGGCGGGATCTCACGGATTTATAAAATATCGTCGGGACTAAAAAATAAGGGGCTACCTCCGTAAATTAAAAAGTGGGATGAAGAGTTGGCAACAGGGGACACTGAGAGAGATTTTGGGAAAATATTGAAGATGACGCATATCACTTCAACTAACTGCGGGTTGATAGAAATGAATTTTAAATGTTTATCAAGATGGTATATCACCCCAGATATTGCACATCGATTCCAAGGGGAGACTTCCGGATTCTGTTGGAGGGGTTGTATGGAACCCGGAACCATGTCACACCTTTGGTGGACGTCCCCCAAAATCAACAGATATTGGCATAAAGTGGTATCAGTAATCAAGGAAATCACTGGAATTAAAATAGCAGTAGACCCGTGGGTGTGTTTGTTCCACGGGACAAACATGACTAGTAAACAGTATATGAGAACCTTGCTCCCCCATATCCTGAATGCAGCAAAGAGCCTGATCCCTAAACAGTGGAAAGATCCCGAGAGCCCAACAATGAAGAATTGTCTTGATAAAATAAATGATATTTATTACATTGAACAGCTTAAGTTTATGGGGGAGGAAGGTGAAAGGGGATTTAAACTTAAATGGCAGGACTGGGTTGACTATAATTCATCACAGAGTTATCTAGTCCGGATGGTATAGGACAGGAAGTGTAGTGAAGTAAAAGTTGACAAACTAAGAGACTGAGGTTCGGAGAGAAAGGGGTGGGTCAGGGTATGGGGGGGGTGGGTTTGGGTTAGTCGACTTGGGTAGGGGCACTTTGGTTTTATGATGTAATTTTTTTTTTTTTTTTTTTTGTACTTTGCCATACTGTGCCCACGCTGGCTTAATATACACACATAATGATATGTCATTATGTGTGTATATTAAGCCAGCAAAACAAAGCAAAACAAAGCAAAACAAAGAGAAAAAAAAAAAAAATCTATATAATAAGAAATAACCACATATGATGCAAAGCCACAAATGAGACGCTATGGGCGGTTATACCGTGAGCAGGTCTCCCTGTCCTATGTCAGGGTAGTCTTTTGTTGGCGAAGTCTGAAGTGGAAAAAAAAAAAACAATGACCTGATGACGGGCAGGCCAGGTGGGGCCAAGTGTCTTTTCTTTACAATGGAGACAGATGGTCAAATTTACTGTTTTTTAGAGTTGCCAGTGGCAATGAGTTATCATTTAAAAAAAAAAAAATCAGCAATGTCAGTCCTTATTTGATTTTTGGTACCAGTTTCCTTTGAATAGGACTTAATGAGTTAAGCTGCTCAATGAACCACAAGTTCCAGCATGCTCTGGTGTCTAGGCAACATTGATTCAAGCGATCTATTTATTCTTATATGATTTTCACAGTGTGTGTTATCTACCGCTTTCGCACACTAAAGGATAATGGCTTCTCAGCAATATAGCAAGTGGAAAATCCCTTGTGGTATCTATTTATATTAGCGTAAGTGCTATTGGCCATTTCATTTCATCTGCTTTCTGTCATCTTCCAGAAGACACTGTGAGGGAGAGCGGAGGAAGTGATTCAGTAAAGTTTGTTGCCCTTCAAAGCTTTCTCAAAGCCAAATGGCGCGGGGAGGGCTGGGTAATACATTAAGCTATCAGTTTAATGACACATCTGAATCTCATGGTCTACATTGGAAGCATATTACATGCTCTGTTTATTAAAATGCACTTAGCATGCAGTATTAAAAGGAAAGAAATTTTAATAGAAATAAATTAAGGCTAAAATTATATAAATCAGGTCTTGGCAAATTTGCTTTGAATCTAGGAGCCAGCTAAATAAGTTAGGAGCCATTTTTTTTAACTAACAAATCTTACAGTGAAACATGTTTCTGAAGGTGAACTTATCCTTTAACCTTTTCACAGCCAGAGCTGTTTTTTGCATTTAAAAAAATCATTTGAGGCCTGAAGGCCCATCAAACTACCAAACATTATATATTTTCTGAAAGCAGACATCCTAGAGAGTAAAATATCGGTAGTTTAAATTTTTTATGTCACATGATGTTACCGCAAAGGTTTCAGTAAAAAAAAAAATTAAAAGTACATTTTGGGGGCACAAAAATGCACTAAATTACCCAATTTAATGGTAAAATATAAAAGCAGTGGTTGCACCAAGTAAATAGTTACCCAACATGTCAAATCTTAAACATGTTAGTGCCCTATATTTTCTTTTCTATAGGCAATGCTTTAAAAGCCCCGGTAAGTCATCAGTTTAGTGTTACGAGGGAGGTCTGGTGCTAGAATTATTGCTCTCATTCCAGCATGCTCTGTGATATGTAATGTGTATCACAATTAATGTTTTCAGGCATAGCCCCCCTGCGCCTTTACATTTATACGTCCGTATATGTGGGGGTGGGGAACATGAATTTTTTTCGGGAAGGGGATTTTATGTGCTTGGGTGTACCTTTAATTTTCTACAATTCAAAAAAAATATTTTTTTTACTTAACTTTTTTTTCCATCACATAGGGGGCAAAAGTCCCCTATGTGATGATTTCTTTTGGTCACAGGCTCTCTTTAATGAGACATGCAGGGTCTATAAGGCCCTGCATGTCTCCCCTGTGCTCCACTAAATGGAATGCAGTGCACATTGCATTACATTACATTCTTTCCTGGCCTTGATGGCCAGGGAAACTTTCAACCGGGACCCGGAAATTACGTCACATGTCACTTCCAGGTCAACAACTAGAAGGGGAGGAGTGGACGTGCCGGTCCCATGCCCAGGTCTGCAGATGGGCAAGCAAAGCCTGGGATACATAGCGGGGGGCACGGCATTCATTCAGGCGTCAGCCCAGGCACTAGACATGTGCACAGAATTTTTTTTCGTTTTTTTTTGTTCTGTTTCGTATCGTTCCGTAGGTTCGTTCCCGTTCGTTTTTCGTAAGACGCCCGTTTTCCTGTTCGTTCCCGTTCGTTTTTCGTACGACGCGATTTTTTCGTATTCCGATCGTTTCGTATTTTGGTTACCGTTTTATTTTCGTACATGCGGGATGGTTCGTTATTCTGTTTAATTCATGTTCGTTACTTGTTAGACAATAATTTTCGTGAATTTTCATAATTTTGTACTTTCGTAAATATATCGTGGGATTCGCGGCACTTTCAACACGCGGCTCATCCATATTAACTATTGTTAAGCCCCATACACTTGGTCAGACTTTTTTAACAACAAACATAAAAACGATCGTTTTACCGAACGTTCGTTCGTTTTTAAACTCCATCAGAAAACCATTTTTGGGTTCCAGGTTCAAAAGTCTAGCCAACTGATCTCTCCCTTCAGACGAAAATCCACAGAAAAGTTTATTTGGCTTTACTGTACTACTCAGCACAAAAGAGAAGCTGCTTCACTTCAACTAACTACACTCACTGCCCATTCAAAAAAACGAAAATTACATCTTATAACAAAAGATTTGCATTCTGTATTTTGAAACCAAATTACGAACAGAAAGAAGGAATTCAGAATACAGAATACAAATCTTTTGTTATAAGATGTCATATGAACATACAAACAGAAAAAGGAATCAAACAAAATACAGAATGAAAATCTTTTGTTATAGATGTCATATGAACATACGACTGAAAATCAAAATACGAACAGAACAAAGATTCAAACAAAATAAAGAATGCAAGTCTTTTGTTATAGATGTCATATTCGTTCTTTAGCCGTTTTAGTTTTGTCGTATTTTCGTCCGATCGTTCGTTCGTATTTGCGGTTGTTCGTTATGCGACTCATTCGTAATCCCGTCGTTTTCGTATTTTGGTGCTTACATTTTTTCGTATGTACACATTATTCTGCGGGTACGAAAATGAACATTTTCGTACGAAAATAACATTCGTACGAACGGGAATGCACATATCTACCAGGCACCATGTCAAAACTTCTGGTCACCATGGTGACCTGGCGCCTGGAGTTTGTCGAGCCCTGATATATATATAGTCACTATTAGACATACCTATAATTATACAGGCCAGGTAAAAATTCAATGTTGAGATTTACGCATCAACATAAATAAATAATATGTGGTGTAGCGCTGCCAAAACAACTTTAAATGATTATATGTGAACGTATGTGGAGTGTAAGTATAATAATACACAATGTACAAAACCAAAAGGATCTAAAATAACACCTAAACATACAGTACAATAGGTGCACAATAAATGTCCATTAACCTTCCTGGCGGTGTTCCCGAGACTGACTCGGGGTTAGATTTTCCTGCTACGATCGGTAACCCCGAGTCAGTCTCGGGCTTGCCTCGCTAGATCCACAGGCACTTTTTACTTACCTTGTCCCTGGATCCAGCGATGCCACCGCGCTGTGTGAGCGAGCGGGACCTCGCTCGATTCACATAGTGCCTCCGTGTGACGCCGATCTCCGTTCCCTGCGACGTTACGACGCACGGGGACGGAGAACGGCGCCAAATTCAAAAACGTAAACAAACACCTTACATACAGTATACTGTAATCTTATAGATTACAGTACTGTATGTAAAAAAAACACACCCCCCTGTCCCTAGTGGTCTGTCCTGTGTCATGCATGTCATTTTATATAATAAAAACGTTTCTTTCTCCCTGCAAACTGTAGATTGTCCATAGCAACCAAAAGTGTCCCTTTATGTCAAAAATAGTTTTAGATCAGCTAAAAAACAGCGATAATAAATTATAATCACTTGCAGAATTGTGCGATAGCGATTTGTGGGGAAATTCGTCATAAAAAAAAAAAAAATAATGACAGCAACAATTCTGCAACTGAGCAAATTTCAGTGATTTTAATTTGATTACATTATTGAATAATTTTTATTATAATTATATTATTAATTGGTATAATTATTTATAATTATTTATTATATTATAATTTATAATTTTGTTTTTAAAAAAATGTCTTTCCCGGGATGCCTATTAGAATCTTGTTTGGTCAGATTTAAGTGAGTTATTTCTAAAAATTACAGACCTACAATATAAATTTCCTTGCAAATAATGGTACCGCTTTCAGCATGTTTTTTCTGAAAGAATCATACCGCCAGGGAGGTTAAAGAAATCAATCTATGAAGAAAGTACCTCCAGTCTTATGGTGCTGGTGACCATAAGTGACCCCTGAAAGTTTCCTAAATTGTTGTGCTAATATTGTGTGACATAAAAATTGGAACTACCATGTATATATATACTGTATGTGTGTGTATGTATATATATATTAAATCCATTAAACCATTTTGTTTGAGAAGTGTATGATGTTATTGGTACTAATATCCTGTGTGATCACTTCTTGCAGATACACATTTACTGGAATCTATACATTCGAGTCTCTGATAAAAATTCTCGCAAGGGGTTTTTGTCTAGAAAAATTTACTTTCCTAAGAGACCCATGGAACTGGCTGGATTTCAGTGTAATCGTTATGGCGTAAGTATCACATTTCGTTACTTTTGAATGAGGCCTCACTTAAGAACTGACTAGGAGAGAAAAAAAAACATGTCAGATGCCAAGCAGACATGATCATATATTGCAACAATTAGGCTGCTCACATCCACAAGGCATAATGGCCCTAAAGGACCTTACAAGAAAAACATGGTACAGCAAACAGTACTCCAATCTGAAGGGGCAGGACCTTATACCTGACAGAAAATGATGGGCAAATGCTTTTTTTTTTTTAATACTTTTTTAAAGTTTGCTGTAGTCATAGCCAACGTGCTTCGGGATTAAAATATATTTAAATATATTCATATATTTAAAAACAATATTAGAAACAAATATAAAAAGGCAAAACATTTTAGGAAATTAAGTTTCATGATAAAATGTTTAGCAATAACATGCTGAATATCATAAATTGTAATACATGTCATGATTGATCTAAATCGGTAGTAACCTCCACCAATAAAATGTGTAAAAAAAATGGGCCCCCTGCAGTGTTGTGCCGTAATTTGCTAATATGCACCACATATTAACACATTATGGCGGACTTACCTGTCAAATGAAGCCGTTCAGTGCTGCGCTGTCAGTGCTTCCAATGGTCCTAGGCATTTTCATTAGTGCTTGGTCTTCTTTCCAGGTTCTTTCTCTTTGATCGGTTGAATGATTGGGCTGTGATGACGGCACTCCCACACATGCACATGGGAGTCACATCACCACAGCACACAATGGATGCCGTAAATATGGTTTGAGCTGCACATGGAACTCTTAGATCATATTACTATTGACAGGCAGGGGCAGACATTTATAACAGAAGAAACCACTAGGGTCTTTTCTGTTATATATACCCTGCCTGTCAGTAGATTGTTGAGTCTTGACTTTAAGGCCCCGTACACACGACCGGATCTATCTGCTGGGATTGATCCGCGGATCAGTTCCAGCAGATAGATCCGGTCGTGTGTACGTCCGAGCAGACATTTCCCAGCGGATAAAAATCCAGCCGACGGATTCCCAGCGGATAAAAATTTCTTAGCATGCTAAGAAATCTATCCGCTTGAATCCAGTCCAGCGGACTGATCCGGTCGTCTGTACAGACTCACCGGATCAGTCCGTCCGCTCCCATCCCTCGCATGCGTCGTAATGATTCGGCGCATGCGTGGAAGTATTTACCTTCAGGGTCGCGCACATCGCCGCGTCATCGTCGCGGCGACGGCGCGGCCACGTCACCATGGATGTATTCCGCGGGGATTTCGATCTGATGGTGTGTACAGCCATCAGATCCAAATCCGCCAAAGGATTTATCCGCTGGAAACGGTCCGGCGGACCGTTTCCAGCGGATATCCTCTCGTGTGTACAAGGCCTAATACTGCTTTAGTAAATATCTGGATTGCTGTATGATACCTGATTTCTAGCACAATATTTTTTTTTCAAGTAATTACATTTTTTATTCTTTGTTGACTTGTTATATATGGTTCTGATATTTGTTCATAGCCCTGATGAAGAAAATATATTAAAACCCTGAAACATGGCCCTGAATACAACAATCCAATATAGCATGTTTAAAAGGATTGTAAAGTCAGAAGGTTTTGTATCTTAATGCATTCTATGCATTAAGATAAAAAGCCTTCTGTGTGCAGAAGCCCCCCTCTAATCCCCAATAATTATCTGAGCCCCATGTCTGTCCAGCGATGTCCACGAGTGTCTCGGATATCCGGGACTCTCCCTCCTGATTGGCTGAGACACAACAGTGGCGCCATTAGCTCCCACTGCTGTCAATCAAAGTCAGTTAGCCAATCAGGAGAGAGAGGGGGCGTGGCTCAACCGCAGCTCCATCTCTGAATAGACGCGCGGAGCTGCAACTTAGCTTGGGTACCCCTATAGCAAGCTGTGTGCTGTGGGGGCACTCAATGGGAGGGAAGGGCCAGGAGCACAGAAGAGGCACCCGAGAAGTGGAGAATCAGGGCTGCTCTGTGCAAAACCACTGCAACAGAGCAGGTAAGTATAAAATGTTTGTTATTTTTATAGAAAGAAAATCTGACTTTACAATCACTTTAAATAAAAATAATCAATCCATACTTTGCTATATAAAGCTTTACTTTGAGCCTCATGTACATTGGACATTATTTTAAATCTTCTTGACTCCTGACAGCAGAATTTTGGCATAAAAAATGCTTGACCCTTGTAAACTTGTGTAACGTGTTTAGGTGATTTTAGGCAGGTCAAACACTTGGGCATCACTTCAGTTCACTGGCTAGAATAATAATTTATTTTGGCCATTGAAATAAATTAACGCTGAAGCACTAAACGTGAATAGCCTTAGGTGCTTCAGAATTTTTTTCTGCCAAAACTCTGCTGCTCCTGGACACACTGGCTTTGGGTTATATTTTCCGCTCCTAAACGCCCCTGCCTCCAAACCTCTCTAAACACCTATGTGTGCATGGACACATAGGCTAACATTTAGGAGCATTTAGAGGCCGGAAAAATGGCAAAGACCCCCATGGGCAGCAGCAAAACGTCCAGTGTGTGCATGAAGCTTTAAGGTAGAGCGAGAGAGATTTACGAGTGTAGCAGTGAACATTCACTTTAGCAAATCCTACCCTTTAATTTATGAAATGTAAGGTGTTAATAAAATACTTTTTTAATGAATTCTCATAAATCAGCTTCACATTTTAGAAGTACCTTTCTGAGAAGTAGAGCATAGCTATATTTTCTGTTCAGTCCTGGCACCTGCCATCAACTGTGCCAAAAATGTGATAGTTCCAAGGCAGGGACGCTACTTTTCATTAGGCATGTTTGCAAAAAAGACACCTAAAGTACCACTAATCCTGAAATATAAAGTTAAATGAAAAAAAAACATTGGCACATTATTATGATGTTTTTATTACATATAAATTGTCAGATACAAGGGGAACTTTAAAATACTTTAAGAGAAGTGCTTATGGGTGGTCCAAAGACACAGTTTAGTTGCAGAGGAGCTTCCAAATATGGCCAACCACGAGGCCAATAGAAGATTGGGATGCAGATATTTATCACACTTGATGTGTGTGTGTGTATAGCTATTTTGTTTTCTAGTTTTGGATATGATGGGAAGGATTAGAGCCCTGTCAAGTTTTTTTTATTGCTGTCTGTGGCCATGGCTACATGTAGTATCGAGCCAATGCTATGAGTATGCATGTTTGTTATTTTGAAATCCCATACTTCTCTTTTACCGTAATTTTTTTGCTTCCCTATTCAAAACAAAGGGAAAAATAACTTTTTAGTTATACTGCACATACATTTTAGGTTATGGCAGTGAGACAAAAAATATAGTTCTTGCCTCTTGTTAAACATTCTTATTTTTCACATAGGATGCCTTATTTATTCCAAAATGAAAGAAAAGTGCAGAATAAATGTATTTGTGTTTAAATTTATGCATATTTCCACGTTAGAACGTGTGTTTCTATATACTAAGTGGTAACTATTTTTTTAAGTGCTGTTTCTAACCTTTTTGTCTTGCTGGTTTAGCTAAATTTAGTCCAACTGTTCATTCCCCATCCCCAAATATCTTTTGTTTACAAGTGTCAGAATGAAAAAAAAAAAAAACTATAGCTCACTGTACCTTAAAAGAAATCTGCAGGATTGAAGTGTGCAAAAACCTCTACTAAATCAAGAAAAGGGAAATGTTTTCATAAAGTAGTTGTGAACATACAATGTTAAAGGGACTTTCTAATACAAATATAATAACTCAGAATCCATAAGTGCCGGTTCACACAGGGGAAATCTGTCAGGCGACTTAGTCGTGCTCCATGCATTGCAATGGAACAGTTTTAATAGGAGCGACTCAAGTCGAAAAGGGTCCCTATACTACGTCGGGGCGACTTCGGAGTGGCTTGCCTTGGCTTCTATAAATAAGTCGTTTTGCAAGCCCCGATGAAGTCGCTCTGTACGGGATGGCTTCAGAGTCAGAAGACTTTTTTCCCTCTAGTCAGAACCCCTGATTATGTTTTTTTCTGAGTCAGTGGCATAAAAGGAAATGTAGCCAGAGGCAGCCAAGTATTTTGGAAGGGGGTCAGCAATGGAGTTATATGTATATCCCTTTCCTCCAACTTGAATATCATGTGGGGATAAAACAAGTACAAGACTACATACATAGGCAGAGGTGCTTTTAAAAATCTGGTTTCTTTCCTTCTTAGTTGATACCCAAGTGAGTTAGATTTGGTCAGGATAGACAACTTTAATTCATACATAGGTAATGTACTGACATTTTGAAGGAATATGCCGGCATTTTGCACTAAATGCTGGTCTGCTCTGCACTAAACAACTGAAAAAAATACTGTATGTTAAGTACAAAGACTAATTTAATTTTTTGTAGTGTCGCTGGCCTCAATAGAATTGAGGATAATAAATACATTTTGACATCACTTTATTATAAGTCCCTTAGCTTTAAACTCTACTCACTAGAGGCTTAAAACAAACTTATACTAAGCACTAAGTAGGTTAACTGCCCAGTCTAACTAAAACTGATATTTATGTTTTTTAAAGATGATGGAGTGTTATTTCAACTGAAAGTTTTTTTATGTTACATGGGGACTTATGAGAGGTTATGTGTGTGCACTAAAGTTCATGTATCTGAATACTGTTGTGGCCATTATGAGGGGTTTCCACTCTCCTTGCTGTTTTTTTTTAAATTTTGTTTACATCTTGGGGAATGTACCAGGAGGACCTGGACATACAGTGGTAACCAGGGACCTCCAAAACTCCTAGGGACATTGGCAAGAATGATGGCATGAAGATCCCACTCTTGGGGTATCCAATAAATATAAGAAGCTAGGAACTGATTCAGCACTCCAGGCTCCAGCTTTTTATACATCACTTTTGGGTTAATGTTCAGTTTAAATGCAGATATAGGGATGTGCACACAACTCTTTTTTTGCTCCAGAGTTCTCCAGAAGCCCTAAACCTTGGGGACTCAATCTGCACATATCATCTTGAAGCTTGACCTGCCTACATCAACATCCTTACTGTTGGCCAGTGAGGCTGTCTGTCTTCACTATAGAGTAATAATCAGATGTGAGAGGTTGTAGGGGGTGCACGAGAGCTTAACTTCATATCAGTAGTTGCCTTGTGCATTCCTTTTGGGAAGCTCACAATGTGCAGCAAAATCTGAGTAATTTCAGTACAGGAGAGAAGCCAATAAAACTGGAGTTCAGCTTATTTTTTTTTATTTTTATTTTTTGCTGTCTGTATCCCATTGGGGGATTTTCCTTCACTTTCTGTAACAAGACACAACATAAAGTAAAAATATATTTCCCAAAAGTAAGGGAAGGTGTACCTCAGTTGTCACTGGACCAATGTCTCTGTTGGAAGATCTTTATATCCATTCTAGTGACAACTCAAAATTAAAGGTTTCTTTCAGGCCCCGTACACACGTCCGAGAAACTCGACGAGCAAAACACATCGTTTTGCTCATCGAGTTCCTTGTGAAGCCGCCGAGGATCTCGGCGAGCCAAGTTTCCTCATTGACTAACGAGGAAATAGAGAACATGTTCTCTATTTGGCTCGACGAGATCCTCGTCGGTTTCCTCGGCCAAAAGTGTACACACGACCGGGTTTCTCGGCAGAATACGGCTCTGATCGAGTTTCTGGCTGAATTCTGCCGAGAAACTCGGTCGTGTGTACGGGGCCTCACACAGTGCTGCTCTGCTGCATTTAGCAGGGGATCCATAAAGATTCCTGAAGATGATGCTGAACTGGAGATGAAGTAGATGGGTGATAGTTTTGTGACATTCGTGCTGTTCAGTTCGTTTGTCTGTATTTTGACAACAGACTGGCAGACAGTGTTGGATCTATAGGCAGCTGGATGTTTAATACAATCCATCATGTTTAGGTCTGGAAAAACAAAGAACAACGCAGTTCTTCTCAATTTTTTTCTGGAACTGGATAGGCTTGGAGGTAGGTGGATGTCAATAAACACGAGTTTGTTTATATCCAGTTGCCCATAGACCCGCATGGAGCTTCTGATCATATCCACCTGAACAATTGACAAGTGGACCTGATCGATACATTCACGTGAAAGGGGGTGAAAGATAATGACCAGGATAAATAGCCTGACTTTATCCAAAAGGCACGCAGACATCAAGAAATGCCTGACAGCGGTTCTAAACTTTCCCTACGCTATCCAAAACCCCAAAAAATGGCTTTAGATACACTTTAATTAATATATAAGACTGATATTTATTACTTGAGCACAGGGTGGATTTGATTTAAATCAAGTCGATTTAAATCACAATTAAAATCATGATTTAAATCACTAGTAAAAAGGCTTGATTTAAATCAATTTGATTTAAATCATACATTTTAAAGAGCAACTGTCAACTCTGTCCTGGAGCGGCTCCTCCTCTGACCTGCGGTTGACTCACCGACAGTCCCATTCACTTTAATAAGATGGCTGGTGATGCGGCAGTGACACAACAAGGTGAGGGACATGGTGGCAGAAGGTGAGTGGATGCCCGCTTACAGGCACTGCCATGATGGATCTGAAATGATAGGTGCTCTTTAAATGTAAGGACTTATTCTTGCTGGTAGTTGAAATCTTTAATATTTACAAACAAAATTAAGGTTTCCTATTTAGAATAATAAGCTGTCAGGTTAGTAAAACTGCGATCTCAGAACCGATTCAATCATACAGTTTGTAGTGTACATAGGTTTGCAAAACAATGGGATAAATGAATATTCCTGAACTTTGGTTTATCTCCTCGTTACTGTGAAATGGTGTAAATGCATCCATGCAGTTCATGTTATCTCAGCTTGCAAAGCTTGGATTCATTGAATGAGCTTACCAAAAATGTAAATATTGCAGAATATACAGCCTCATGCTACATAACTAAGCTCCATTTCATGCTGAATAAACTAAATTATTAATGTATCTTAAATAGAAAACTATCTTTAGATAGATTTTTACTCCAAAAGCATTTTATTAAAATATATTTGATAAAAAAATATTTAAATAAAAAAAATCGGATTTAAATCCCAAAAATCGGATTTTGTTTTAAAAAAAAATCATTGATTTTTATCCACCCTGCTTGTACACAGTCCATATCTGAACATTCTAATCAGATGTTCCGGGGAGGAAATTGTTACACAGACCGCTGAACGCTTCAGTATCAGTGCATTGTTTTACATTAAATTGCTCTCTCAGAGATGTCTCTTGGAATCAGTTCTGCTCTATTGGCTCCCATAAAAGTGCCCGTTTTACTGAATCTTCAAAAAGTAGGCCACATATATCACTATTTCTATAAGGATTCCCTTTTCACCTCAAAAAACGCTTCTTTTTTTTGCCATCTACAAAATTACATCATTTAAAGATATTAGGTGATTTCACGAAACTGTACAGTTTAAATGTGGAAAGGCTGAACACTGAAAGAGGCCTTTTTTACATTTGATTTAAACAATATAATAAAAATTCAAATTGAATATCCAAGCATTCTACATCTGGGACAGAATAACTTACAGCTTTCCAGCTGTTGCACTACATCAGCCAAGGCCTTAGGCCACTCTGCCACCGTTTCAGTACATTGTAAAATGTATTTATTTTCCATTTTCTGTCTTATTTAAATCAGTTCAGAGTGTGGTGACTATTGTGAAAAATGTTACATAGTGTGTTATATAGTGTTGAAATCTGCATAAAAATCAGATTACAACTTTCTACAGATTTGTGAATGCTTACCTTGAGTTTATAGTGGATGTAAATCCTAACAATTAACTTAAATTTTCTAATTTGCTTCCTTTTAGTCTGGTAAATAAACAATTAAACATGCTTTGTTAGAACTATGCAATGAGTGCAAAAATATATATGTTAATTCTATCATAAACCACATAAACTTGTAATTTCCTATATACTCCACCTTTGCTGACCGTTGTCATACAACATTGTTATCAGCCTTGTCCACTAGTCTTTATTGACTACAGAGTGCCACCATCACCTACTAACCAACCAACCAGCACTCTACCACAATCCAATACTTGTACAAGAAACTGGGACCATGGTTAAGGGTATAGTCAATAGTCCTAGAATACATGTGACATTTTATAGAGGGAAATTATATCAAATATGGAAACCAGTAGAGAGGCAACAACTGCCCTTGATTTACCCCATAAGCTATACTATGCCAGCATATAAACTGCATATAATGTATACCTAGTAAGCTATAAATATTTAAATTGGTTTTCTATAATCCATAGCAAAAAACAGAAACTCCTATCTTTGTTTCCACATGCGCACCAAGGTCTCTCTACTCAGGCCTCGTACACACGACCGGTTTCCTCAGCAGAATCCATCAAGAAACTTGGTGGGAGATTTTTTTTGCCGAGGAAACCGGTCGTGTGTACATTTTTCAGCGAGGAAACTGTCGAGGAACTCGACGAGCCAAAAAGAGAGCATGTTCTCTTTTTCCTCTACGGGAATGGAGAAAATTGGTTCGTCGTGTTCCTCGACAAGCCTAACAAGAACTCGACGAGGAAAACGATGTGTTTCGCCCGCCGGGTTCCTCGGTCGTGTGTACGAGGCCTCAGTCCTCCTTATGACTGTTAACCTTGTGTTAAAAAGCAGGTAAAATATTGCTGGAGAGCTGTTTAGATGGGGGTTTTTTTTTTTTCATCTTACTGCACTTTTCACAATACTCAGGGGAGAAATCCTTTTTGGTAGTTTCACTTGTTAGGTACCTCAAACTACTAGGAACATTACTCGGGTTACATAGTTCCTCATGCTCCATGCATATAATTTACTTCTGTTGGGCATACTGCCTCTCGGGATAGTCTAGTATAATACCGCTGTTGGTGACAAGCTGTCTCACCTTAGCTTTGCAGCTGTACTTCACACAGTTCCCTGAAGCCAGGAGTTGAAAGGAGAACTTTGTATCTAAATGTCTTGCAAAAGCACTACATTGACACAATTTGCACTGTGACAGAATGCAATGATGATTTGAAAATCTAATAGACACATATTTTATTCACAATTGAAATTAGAAAATGTATCAAATATTTAAACAGGGAAAATGTACCATTTTAAGAAAAAAAATATTTTCAATATTAGCTTTCTGTAAAGATTTCTCCAGATTCTCTGAATCTTTTGATGATATTATGTACTGTAGATTATGATATACTGGCAATTTTACATTGAGGAACATTATTTTGAAATTGTTCAACAATTTTTAGGCACAGTTTTTCATTTCTGAGACACTGGGGGTTATTTACGAAAAGCAAATCCACTTTGCACTACAAGTGCAAAGTGCACTATAAATTGCACTGAAAGTGCACTTGGAAGTGTAGTCGCTGTAAATCTGAGGGGTAGATCTGAAATTAGGGAAAGCTCTGCTGGTTTTATTATCAAATCATGTGCAAGCTAAAATTCTGTTTTTTATTTTCCTTGCATGTCCCCCTCGGATCTACAGCGACTGCACTTTGCACTTGTAGTGCAAAGTGGATTTGCCTTTTGTAAATAACCCCCTCTGACTCTCTAAGATGTTCTTTTTCTACCCAATCATGTTATTGATCTGTTGCCAATTAACAAAATGAATTGCGTAATCTTCCAGCTCTTCCTTGTTAGTACCGCTTACTTTGCCAGCTTTCGTTGCTTTGTCCCAACCTTTGAGACTTGTAGTTCCCATCAATTTCAAAATGACCTTATTTTTTTCTTAAAATAGTAAATTTAGTTTAAACATTTGACATGTTTTCAGTTTTCTATTGTTAATAAAATATGTGTTTATGAGATTTGCAAATCATTGTATTCTGTTTTTATGTAGATGTCACACAGCGTCCCAACTATTTTGGAATTGGGGTTTTATTTATTAACCTGCCTGGCGGTATTCCCGAGTCTGACTCGGGGTTAGATTTTCATGCTGCGAGCGGTAACCCCGAGTCAGACTCGGGCTCGCCTCGCTGGATCCACAGGGAGTGTTTACTTACCTTGTCCCTGGATCCAGCGATGCCACTGTGTGAGCGAGCGGGTCCTCGCTCGATTCACACAGTGTCCTCCTGTGCCGCCGATCTCCGTTCCCTGCGACGTTACGATGCACGGGAGCGGAGAACGGCGCCAAATTCAAAAACGTAAACAAACACATTACATACAGTATACAGGAATACCCCACTTTTAAGTACACAATGGGGTGTATTTACTAAAGCTGGAAAGTGCGAAATCAGGCTCACTTCTGCATATAAACCAATGAGTTTCTAACCACAGCTTGTTCTAATAAGCCTGGTAATAAAACCTGGAAGCTCATTGGTTTCTATGCAGAAGTGAGCCTGATTTTGCACTTTCCAGCTTTAGTAAATAAACCATATTGTGTACTTAAAAGTGGGGTATGCCTGTACTGTAATCTTATAGATTACAGTACTGTATGTAAAAAATACACACCCCCTTTGTCCCTAGTGGTCTGCCCAGTGTCCTACATGTACTTTTATATAATAAAAACTTTTCTTTCTGCCTGCAAACTGTAGATTGTCCATAGCAACCAAAAGTGTCCCTTTATGTCAAAAATAGTTTTAGAGCAGCTAAAAAACAGCGATAATAAATTATAATCACTTGCAGAATTGTGCGATAGCGATTTGTGGGGAAATTTGTCATAAAAAAAAAATGACAGCAACAATTCTGCAACTGAGCAAATTTCAGTGATTTTGATTTGATTACATTATTGAATAATTTTTATTATAATTATATTATTATTTGTTATAATTATTTATAATTATTTATTATATTATAATTTATCATTTTGTTTTTAAAAAAATGTCATACCCGGGATGCCTATTAGAATCTTGATTGGTCAGATTTAAGTGAGTTATTCCTAAAAATTACAGGCCTACAATATAAAACGCCAAATTTCCTTGCAAATAATGGTACCGCTTTCAGCACCTTTTTTCTGAAAGAATCATACCGCCAGGGAGGTTAAGCCCATAAAATGTTAACTAAAAAATTGCAGCCTCCACCTTGCTAAGCCCCCAGACAAACCAAAATCAGAACTATTCTTTGGACTTTCTGTCAGGAAGGAGCTTTTTTGCACACTTTAACCTGTAGTTTTTTGGTTCACCTCAGTTTTATCAGTAACACCAGCAAGGTCTCCAACCTTCGTGGGAGGTCTGTGCTCAGTAGACCCTTCCTTAAATCCTGAATAACTCTGATTTAATTCTACAGGTATGTAACAGAATTTGTAAACCTAGGCAATGTTTCAGCTCTTCGAACTTTCAGAGTACTGAGAGCTTTGAAAACAATTTCTGTAATTCCAGGTAAGAAGTAATTGGTGTGAGATGTTAGGCCCCTTTGTACATCCAACTGTTTCTTTGTGTCTGTCATTGTGTTTGTGTGTGAACTCCCCTATTACAGATATGTCACAGAGTTTGTGGACCTGGGCAATGTTTCAGCACTGAGAACATTCAGAGTTCTCCGAGCATTGAAAACAATTTCAGTCATTCCAGGTGAGAGACAGGTTAAAACACGAAGGCTTGATTTTGCTTCATTAAGTACAAGCCACGTCTTTTGAGCATAGAGCCTTGATGTTTGCCACTCATGCTGCTGAATAATCAGAAAAAAAGCAGGAATCCTGAGCAAAGCCTGAGAGATCCAAAAGATTCCTAGCTTTTTTTAGCATTAGCTTTTCTTTATTTAAGTTTTTAGTTCAGTTTTTCCAAGTTCTGAACACTTCTTGCATGAGACTCTTCTATCTTCAATCTGTGTAATTTGCATTTTAAGATTTTTTTTATTTTTTTTTGTCCACCGAGGTAAATTTGAATTTTTTTTCTTTATTGGTATCCATGCCATATGACTATAAAAATGGCAAAGCTAAAAATATATATATCAATATATATATATATATATATATATATATATATATATATATATATATATATATATATATATATATATATATATATATATACAGTTTATACAGTATAAATTGAACATCATTGCCTTTAAAAAGCTAACAAGTCATATAGTCACTTGACCAATTAAAGTTCTGATTTAGTCTTGATTTAGAAGTAGATTATGGCTTTTAAATGCATGTTAGCTGCATGTGACATCTTTTTGGAAAAGATTTTTCTTTCCAAATTAGATAAAAAACTTTTCTCATAGATAACCTTCTTAGAGCAGTGGAAATATGTGTGAAATAGACATGAAGTGGTTAAGTGAAAACTATACATAAAATGTAAGTGTTTCCTCTGTGATAAAATAAATAATATATTACATTCACAACAGTGTATGCTATAGACATGAAAACATAATTTTTTGACTCAAGGAAAAGCCCAAAGGAAAAAATGATTTATTGCATCCTACTATAACTCCACCAAATGTTCATTATTTTGCATTGCAGCTTATATTAAATAAGAGGATAGGGCAACATCATCCATATAAAAATAGTAGACATGTTAATGAAGGACTGTTAACATCCCAAACATACAAACATTCAGTGTGTTATACCTCAAAATTATTAAAATGAAGATCAATCTAAAGCCTCATACACACGACCGAGTTTCTTGGCAAAAACCAGCAAGAAACTTGCTGGGAGATATTTTTTTGCCGAGGAAACCGGTCGTGTGTACATTTTCGTCGAGGAAACTGTCGAGAAACTCGACAAGCCAAAAAGAGAGCAAGTTCTCTATTTCCTCGACGGGAATGGAGAAACTTGCCTTGTCGAGTTCCTCGACAGCCTAACAAGGAACTCGACGAGGAAAACGATGTGTTTCGCCCGTTGAGTTCCTCGGTCGTGTGTACGAGCCTTTAGGCTTAGCAATATACCCTTGACTGCATGATAATGAAGCAGTAGAAGCCCATCTTTCTCATTTTGTTGCCCCACCCGCCAGGGCTAGTTCCAGTAGTGGTATGCTTTATGATTAGGCATAGTGCCTTAACCGTACACCTCCAAGTAAATCCCCATCTTTTATTTTGCACTAAAATTAATGTTTACCTTTTTAAAACTGCACATTTTTATTCTCTGTCCTTGGGGAGTCCCTTGATCACAAAAACACACATATAAATTCAGTTCTCAACTCCCTTGATTTCATATGCTGCTCTGATGTCATTATGGCTAATGAGAGGGATGAAATTGCAGTTGAGATGCTCTTGTTATAAAATGGAAGGAACAAGAGGGACAATGGCTGAGGAGGTAACGGACTAAAATGTATGCCGGACTCTAAGCCAAGGAGTTTGAGGGCCATTCAGTCCCCTCCTTTCAACTTTAAACCTAGCTAGTTTTTCTTCTTTGACACCAAAGCTCTATCATTGGACTTGGATTTTAACTTTCTATATAACTGAGAACTGGTGGCACCTTTTTTTGCCACTCATCATTAAAACCTTAACTATGATTCACTATGAATCATAACATACATGCGGGTTTAGCCCTGTATTTTTTTTTTTTCCGGTTGACCTACCAAGTGCTCTCTGGCATGTGAGCTGCTATTGATGTAGCATGGAGCCCCCACACATCATATATTCATATGACAGCCCATATAACTGTAGGGATTCTAGCTTATATGCTTAGCTGTTGAGCATATACTTATCCTAGAGCAGTGGTTATCAACTCCTGTTCTCAGGACCAACTAACAGGCCACATTTTAAGTATTACCTTGGGGGGATGCAGGCTAGAATACTGCAATCACTAAGCAGCAAATTATATCACCCGTGATGTATTTCAGGTATCTTGCAAACCTGGCCCATTAGTGGGTCCTGAGGACAGGATTTAAGAACCTGTCCTAGAGTGAGTTGTGGGGTAATTTCTTTTTATATTTTACCAAATACAGAGGAAATACTCATGGGTTGCATCATTACCTGTCAAGTTTATAGACTGCTTGAACAGGTCCAGTCAGTGTAGGATTTGAATAAACATGACAGGGTTAGCTTATCTTTATTTTTTCTAGGTCCATATTACACTGTTGAACTTACAGATATTTTTGAATGTTCTAAAATGTTTAAGACACTGGTATCAACTTGCATTTTATGTTTATGTTATCACGATGTGACATGGGATCCCAGAAGAGAAACATTTGCTGACTAGATATAAGTTAATACATTGCCAGCGACAGTTGTGTAGAGGGGACTCGCCCAAAAAGATACATAAAGTTCCTCCAGCCATTTTGTATGGTGTGTCATCTGTAGGACACAGAAAAGTCACTAAATTGTCCACGTCTCCTCAACCATTTCATTGTTTTCACCAGCTTCCGGCTGTCCATTCAGTTATCTGCTTTGTGTCGGTGTTACTGTGTTTGTCTAAGCTTCTGCATGCCAAAATGTCATCATCATACAACAATTATACATTTTTCCTGTGCTACTGGTGTGCATTTGGAACAAATGCCATTTTGTGGTTCTAATTCTAGGCCTGAAGACCATTGTGGGTGCCCTGATTCAGTCGGTTAAGAAGCTTTCGGATGTGATGATTCTCACAGTGTTTTGTCTGAGTGTCTTTGCACTAATAGGACTACAGCTTTTTATGGGACACCTACGGAATAAATGCTTACTGTGGCCTCCACTATACAGCGGTTCTGAAATGAATATCACATCCTACATCAATGGCACAATGAACAACAACAGCACGTTTTTCAATAGAACCTTTCCTGAATATGACTGGCAGGAATACGTTGAAGATGAATGTAAGAATATATAGTATTTTTTAGGGATTTCTTGTGTTTTTGCCCCTGGAACACTGTTGTTGCATCTCCCCCTCCCACAACCTCTCACAACTATTTTTTACTGAAAGAACATGGAAAATTAACTGACAGAGCACATTTTTTTTACGACAACCTGAAAAAATAACAGTACTCCTATTAGAACTTAAAACAATTGATATTTAAACAGTACAAACATAATCTGTAAACACTGACAATATCCATAACGGGTAATTGGCCTGGTTTACATTTAAAAAGTCAACACAGCATGATAAATTATCCCTGTTGGGATTTATTTGAAAAACAAGTTCTGTTATGCATACCAAAGAGCATGACCACATTGCATCGAATACTGGGAGTGACCTAAAAGAGAATGATTAAACAGAACCGCTCCCTGACCACCTACCTCTAAAGGAACATAGCAGCTGCTTAGGTGAGTACACATTGCCATGGCCTTGATGCTTAGCTTCATAGTGCAGCAATTTTAACTCAACATAGTTAACTCAACAAGTTTCACAGGCAGTATTGCCTGTCAACCTTGCCCGTTGAGCTCAATGGGGCTGCACAGCAGCCACAAGCTAAATGCTTGGCTTTTGGTTGTGACACAGTATTTCAATGCAAAATTTCCATTCCGCTGGGAAAGAAACACACTCAGAAGGTAGCAGTATCACCTCCTGCACTAACCGTGGGAGGGTCCTAAAGGACATGAAATACCAGGAGTTTATGTTAAGTATAGAGTACAGGGTTCAAGTGTGCATAACATACAGAATGCAGGGTTTAGGAGTGCATTGCATACAGAGTTCAGGGGTGTGCTGCGTACAGAGTGCAGGGTTCAGGGGTATGCTGCATACAGATTACAGGACTGTCCCCCTTTGCCCCCAAATCACTGCTTCCCCCAGTATAGTGCTCTACTCCCACCCCCAAATCCCACTCTTGACAGTACCTGATAGAGAACTGCAGCTGCAGAAGAGCAGAATAGGTTTCTGAAGAGGAGAGTGTAGTGTAACTGTGGGGTCATGGGCACAAGCTTCAGGAGCTGTTGCCACCAGACAAAGCACCAGGTTCCAACTACCTATCTATGCAGAGAGGTGGCAGGGTGGAGCACAACTGAGATCACTCCCCAGCCGGAACTAGAGGAGCAGGATTGTTGAATGCGTTCACCTGCTCCTTTCTTCTCCGGCTCCAGTCTGCTTTTATTTAAAAATAATCCCAACTGGCTCCAAACTCTGCCTGGATAAATGGCTGCTGGTACTGCATCAAGCTGTCAAAGGGTTCTTTTTAACACTTGCTGAGCCAACACTAACCCGCCTGAGAAAAAGGACTGCTTTTTACAGATATACATTTCTCTAATGGACATTTACTGACAGATGTAAAAATCTAATATTTTTACAAACTGTCAGTAAATTTACTGACGGTTGGCAATCCTGGTTTGGCTACACATACACGTTAAAGATAAGTGTACCTTTTTGCTGCTTCTAATTACTAGATCAGTGCCTTCAATTTCAATTTTCTATATGGACTATGCTTTAAATAAGAATCTCAAGGCATGTAGAAAAAGAATGCCCTGATAAAAATAAGTTAAAAAGGGCAGTTGTATCTTAAAGCTGAACTCTAGGTAAAATACAGATTGCTAATCTCTGCGAAGTAATAAGGTCAGTAGATCTGCTTTTTCTGCCCCATCCTAGACCAAAACAAGTGTTTAACCCTTGCAGTGCGGGGTAAGCCCCAAGGAAAGGTTTACATTACATTTTTTACAAGGGTTCTGCTTTAATCTCGGACAGAGAATCTTTTAAGATGCACACCTAAACTTGATCAGTCATTTTCTGTGCAATAGATTGGATGCAAGACTTTTGAGCCAGAGGATTGGGGGATTGCTTTTTAGTGCTGAGATTTTGTAGAATGACTTTTGGATAACTTTTATTGCGATATTACAGTTTACGACATCATTTTTTCTGAAGAAAATGCCCAAACTATTGTTCCTGCCAACAGCAATGAGGAACAGCAGTCTTTTCAGTGTTACTTTTGGTCCCTATGATGCTTTGTACAAGCTATTCATTTTATTACTGCTGTTTAATGTGTAATAAAATATTTCTGTTCCTTTCTATACAGCACACTTTTACAAGCAAGAAGGTCAGAAGGATTTTTTGCTGTGCGGTAACTCATCAGATTCAGGGTAAGGAATTTTCTTATACTCATTTTCTTAAAAAACTAGTATGACTTCCCATGATTTTGTAATGTTTTTTATTAAATGATATTGCTGCTAATATGTATTTTCCTTTAACAATTTTTAGTCAATGCCCAGAAGGATATATGTGTATTAAAATTGGGAGAAACCCCAACTATGGGTATACGAGTTTTGATACATTCAGCTGGGCGTTCTTATCCTTGTTTCGACTAATGACTCAAGACTACTGGGAGAACCTCTATCAGCTGGTGAGTATTCAAGAGATAAATTGCTGAATTTAAGCAATGTAAGTAAAGTAGGGAGAAGTTGCCAAAATAAAATATTCAAATAAACATTGTGCACACTTGTGCAGGTGGTTGATGCTGCGGGACTACACCTGTTCCCTCACCCGCAACACCCTGCAGGCAAAAATGCACTGCAGTTTAGGAGATGCCTGGGGGTGGCAAAATTCCTAATGGCACCTCCAGATACAGTAAAACCTTGCATTGCAAGCATAATTCGTTCCAGAAACATGCTTGTAGTCCAAAGCACTTGTATATCAAAGCGATTTTCCCCATAAGAAATAATGGAAACTCAAATGATTCGTTCCACAATCATATATTCATAAATCCTTCCGTTTATAGTCCATATAAAAAGATTATATGAAAAAACTTATATAGCGCGGCACATGCGAACTGAATCGCTTCTGGGCGATTATAGCAATGTGATAGGTTGTATAACCATAAAATGTTCATCCACAAATGGAAGCCTCCACAGTAAAATCCAGCAAGAGCTACAGAGTATAAAAGAGAAGAGAGGTGCCTCTACGTGTCGCAATATGTTGCTAAATGTTGTACCTTCATTAAATGTAATCATATTGCTATAATAAGAGGCGCCTCTCTTCTCTTTTATACTCAGTTGTGACATGACGCTACTTGTATATCAAGTCAAATTTTTATTAAAAATGTAGCTTGTCTTGCAAAACGCACTCAAACCAAGTTACTCTCAAACCAAGGTTTTACTGTACTGGAAACTGCACTGCACTTGTGGTTTTCGTGAGGGACGCTTTTTCAGAATAGGTGCCTCCCTGTGTTTTCAGGACGCTCTGCATGTCACGTAAAATGTGACATGCAAAGCAACACAAGTGTGAGCTTAGTGTAAATAAATAATTCTTCTTCCCAGAAGAATATTGGTTAGTTAAGAGGCAGCCCAGCATATGCTGCCTGCTTTGGGGCTTTGTGATTGAAGCTTCTGACTCAATTATCTGACTGGGGTGACTCATGCACTTGCATGTGCAAATTTCAGCTTGAGCTACTGATTTCTATAAAAAAAAACACTTGTTTTTTATCACAGGGACAAAGTGATAGCTTTAACCTTTTTTAAAAAAAAAAAATTGACAATTTGTATTAAGTTTTGATTGTTTCAATACAAAAATATAAGGCACAAATACAAAAGGGGGTAATAAAATAAAACAAATACAGAGGAGGAGAGAGGTGGAAAATAATTAAGAAACATACCGGGGAGTTTAGGAGAGATAAGGCTGAGTAGGAACAGTTTAGGAAGCTTTAAAGTTTTAAAGGGACCTAAAGTCCCACCTACTGGTTCATATAGAAAATAACAAATCTTAAAGCTTTTGCCCTCCTCAATTGCCGATAGCCCTGCTCCCTCTGCCACTGCTCCCTCACCGCCATTTCTCTGACGTTATCCCAGCACCTTGATCCATTCTCGGGACAGTACAGTTGCTGAGAAGTGACATAGTGTACATTGTGCGTCTGGCAATATATACTGTACACAAATACATTGCTAGAAGCATAGGCATGTGCACGGGGTAGGCCGGATGTGCCCAAGCACATTCTAATTACCCTGTGCGCATTAGTGTTATCGCTCTGTTTAGCAATAGGAACATGGGAAAGATCTCCATTTTATCAACTCTTCCATAAGAGAAGCGTTTATGCTCTTCTCTTTCACTGTGCCAGCAGGGAGATCAATGTGCCGGGGTCATATATATGTAGATACATACACATGCATGTGTCTTTGAGCTTAAGGGTGCACACCCTAATTATTATTATTATACAGGATTTATATAGTGCCAACAGTTTGCACAGCGCTTTACATCAGATAAATGCATTAGGCTGAGCACACCTATAGCTAGAAGAAAGGGGAAAGTTTTTTTCACAAAAGAAACATACTGAGGTTGATTTACTAAAACAAATAGACTGTGCACCTTGCAAAGTGCAATTGCAGTTCACAAGAACAGTTGCTCCAGAGCTTAGTAAATGAGCAGAATCTCTGCTGACTACCATCATCCAACCCTTATGCCACGTACACACGACTGTTTTTCGGGTTCTAAAAAATACGTTTTTAAGGGTCTAGAAAACACGAAGTTTTTTTCAACCCGATCATTAAAACGGCCTTTCCCACACACGATTGTGAAAAAAAAATGCTCTAGCAAAGCGCGGTGACGTACAACACATACGACGGCACTATAGGTGAGGGGAGGGGAGGGGAGGGGAGGTTCCATGCGGATGGCGCCACCCTTTCGGCTGCTTTAGCTGATTTTGTGTTAGTAAAAGACGATTTGCGCTTTTCTGTCTGTTACAGCGTGATGAATGTGCTTACTCCATTATGAACGGTCGTTTTACCAGAACGAGCGCTCCCATCTCATATCTTGCTTCTGAGCATGCACGGTTTTTTCACGTCGTTAAAGCCCACACACGACCATTTTTTACAACCTTAACAAACGACAACGTTAAAAACGTTATTAAAAAATAGAGCATGTTCAGGAAAAAAATGTGCCCATTTTTTAGATCGTGAAAAATGCTCTGAAGCCCACACACGGTCGTTTTTTATGAAAACGTAATTTTTTAGAACCCTAAAAACGGTTGTGTGTACGTGGCATTACATGTGATTGGGTATTCTTTGCAAAGTACAGTGATTGGATATTATTTGCAAAGTAAAGCTATAACTCGTTTACTAAGCTCTGGAGCAACAGTGCACAGTCTATTTGCATTTAGTAAATCAACCCCACAGCCTCTTCTACCAAAATATCTTTATCTCTTAGCATTTTTTTCAGACTGTAATTCTGCTTTAAAGTACAGTATAACTAAAGGCAAAACCTTTTTTATATTTGGATAGAGTGGTAAAGGGTTAGAACCACTGTCAGGTTGTAATTGCTGTCCCCATTAAGAAGATTCTCTCTCTCTCTCTGATTGCCCTGAGCACCAATATCACCAGGAATACAATTAAGGGTAAACCCAAAACTTTGAATTACCATCGGAACAGGAATAGGGGAAACATTTTTCACTGGGAATATATGCCCCCATGACAACTGTCTAAGACTAGAGGAGATTGAAAGGATATCACCACGCTTTCTCTTACTGATACACAGTAATAAAGGAGGGCAAAAAAAAACTCACAGCAGTTCTAACCCTTCTCCTCTCAGTCCAAAATTCAGGTTTACATATACTTTACATATATTTATGTTATTAAGTTTAGGACCAAGTATCATTTTGTTGCAATAAAATACGTGCTTTTTGCTGCAGACTCTTCGAGCCGCTGGTAAGACCTACATGATCTTCTTTGTGCTGGTGATCTTTTTGGGCTCCTTTTATCTGGTCAATCTGATCCTGGCTGTGGTAGCTATGGCGTATGAGGAACAGAATCAGGCAACATTGGAAGAAGCAGAGCAGAAAGAAGCTGAATTTCAGCAAATGTTGGAGCAACTTAAAAAACAACAAGAAGATGCTCAGGTACGATGTATCTTAGCATTGTGACTGACAAATTTTTACAGTTAAAGATATCAACTAGTAAAGTTATACTTTTAAACCATAATAGTTTCTATACAGGTCTATGACTGGGTGAACCTTCCTTTTTTATCTGGGCTTTTTCACAAAGTTGGGCCATGATAGAACCTTTTAGAGATGGCATGAGTAATAAAGTTTTAGCATGCAAAATGATTGCCTTATAAGTTGATAATGCTCAGATAGATATGATAGTTAATTCTTTCTGTGTGGCTTATCAGGCAGCAGCTATAGCAGCACTAAATCTATCAAAAGAGTACAGCGAAGATGGTGGCTTTGGACCACTTTCTGAAAGTTCATCAGAGGCTTCCAAGCTAAGCTCCAAAAGTGCCAAAGACCGACGGAACCGGAAGAAGAAAAGAAGACAGAAGGAGCTTGGAGAGGATGATGAGAAAGGGGACAATGAGAAATTTCCAAAGTCTGAATCGGAAACAAGTATCAAGAGGAAAGGTTTTCGTTTCTCTATTGAAGGAAACCGGCTGACCTATGAAAACAAGTTCTCTTCTCCGCATCAGGTATTAAATAGAAAGTTGATTTGAGTCTTGTATTCTGTTAGTCTTTCTGTGCTCTGATTATCCCTTTTGCAAAACATTTTATTAGAACCCCCTCTATTAATGGCTATTGCTATAAGATTAAATAGCACTGGTGCTTTTAATGAATAACGTCGCACTGACACTTACTGACAATTAAGCTCTAATAGGTTTAGTAAAAAATGTATAAAGTGTGATATTCTCCTTCAAACATAATTCTGGCTTTGTTAATATCATTTATAGAATAAATGGTTATAGATTTACTGGCTACATTGTAATTTATTGTTATTAAAATGTCTCCTCAATCCCATTTGTAGCTATTCAAAGCTTCCTACAACTACTAAAATAAAAAAAATTCCCTGCACAATAGCAAGCAAGTACATTTTGGAGCCAAGGTTTCTCAAAATCCTCACCTTTCTACACCTATGATTTGACCTTCAATTCTGTAAAATAACTTTGGACAGAGCTTGAGGTTGAAGCATAGCAGACTGTTGTATGCCATGCCTTTAAATGTGATGGTTAAAAATATAGTTCGTATCAGTATAATATATAACCTTCAATCTCCCATGTGTTGTTGTGCAAAATTGTAAATTAAATCAGTAATCCGAAGTTCATATAATCCATTAGTAGTTCAAAAGAAGCCCATGTACTTATTCGAGCTAAAAGCTTCAAGCAACACTATGCTCAGGTCTATGCTCAGCAGTGACTTATAATTTTAAAGTGTTTAAATATGAAATCTTGAAGTGCAGTCTGTTATATAGCCGGGACACAGTTGGCAAATTATGCACTATGCAGCTATTGAGGACCAGCAGAGCAAGATAAGAAATATGCCCAAGAAGAGTCCCGTATCCCCAGGGGGTGAAGGTGCATCTGCACAATCTGTCCAATGCAATGTTCCCGCAGACACTCCACTGTCCTGGGGACTTTCTGGCCGCATTACCCTGGTAGATACTCCTAGCCAGTCAAAGGGCCTCTGGGCCCATCTCTTTTTCAGGTGTTGATTTACTAAAGGCAAATACACTGTGCACTCTGCAAAGTGCAGTTGCACCCTGCAAGTGCAGTTGCTTCAAGACTTAGTAAATTAGGTAAACTTCATTTTTCAAAGAATACCCAATCACGTGCATGGAAAATAAAAAAAACAGCATTTTTCCTTGCCCATGATTGGATAATGGAAGTCAGCAGAGCTTCTGCTCATTTACCAAGCTGTGGAGCAACTGCTCTTGCAGAGTGCACAGTCTATATGCCTTTAGTAAATCAACCCCAATGGTCAATGCTCAATGCTCTGACTGAGAGAAGCAGACAAAATCCCTGGTCTTCTCCATGGGCTATAATCAGTGGATAGAAGGCTAGCCCATAGTCCCCTCCAAAAGCCCCTGTCCCAGGTGGGTCTGTCACAGTGCCCCCTTGTAAGTAAGAGCACATATACAGTCAGTACATTTTCAACAAGAATAATAAAAGTTGTGTTTTAGCCTAGTTTTGAAGAATTTCAGATACTGTACTGCCATGGTCAGATATCAGAATTAGTATGGTATATGTAGTTATATGACTGGTCACATCATTAGTATTAGGAAATACTTGGGCTTTGGATGAAAGTCTCTGAATCTTAAAATTTTGTGATAATTTACTATACGTGTGGCCAGATCTGCTAAATATTTTGAACCTTGCCACATAAGCAGCTGTCTCTAAACAGATAAAGAAGAAGTTGAAATGTTGTATTAGTTTGCAATTCTGCTGTCCTCCATTAGCTGCCAGTTCTTGGTACACATATTTCATTGATTCAAGATAACATTGCAAAATAGTAATACAGTTTTTTTTCCTTTTTAAACAGTCATTGTTGAGTATCCGTGGATCTCTATTTTCTCCAAGACGTAACAGCAGAGCCAGCATCTTCAGCTTCAGAAACCGTGCAAAAGACATTGGGTCAGAGAACGACTTTGCAGATGATGAACACAGCACTTTCGAGGACAATGAGAGCAGAAGAGGTTCTTTATTTGTACCTCACAGACACGGAGAAAGGCGAAACAGCACTATCAGCCAAACTAGTAAATCGTCCAAGGCAGTGCTTCCAGTGAATGGGAAGATGCACAGCACAGTGGACTGCAATGGAGTAGTGTCTCTAATGGGAGGTCCATCTGTCCCGACATCGCCTGTTGGACTTCTTCTGCCAGAGGTGATAATAGATAAACCAGCTTCTGATGACAATGTAAGAAAGTTTTAAGTAGTCTAGACAAGGTGGAGCCTTAATACCCACAAATCTTATTTCTCTGAAGGTGGATCCTGTAGCACTATGGTGGTTGGTTTTTGTAAAATATATCTGGACAGCTTTAAAAAAAATTGGGCCAAAATAGATTTTTCTCTTCCTTGCCTCTTTATGAACTCCCTACTTCCTATTACAGGCCATAGAGCCAACCCAGCGGGTTGAACAAAAATAAATGAGCCGATTCCCACATCAACACATTCAATGTGGATGCAGGAATCCTTCCCACTGAGCTCTATTGTATTCTGCCAGCGGGGAAGGAAGACTACAATGACCAGGGCTGCCCGACAGGCTGTTTGTACACAAGCTGATTGATTGATTGACTTGTGTTCAACCAGCTAGCCAATACATGGATCGAAATTTGGCTTAACCACCCGAATTTTGATCTATGTATGGCCAACTTAGCAGTCAATGGTTATATTTATCATACAATGATAGATTTTCTGCCACTAAAGTGTTTAGAGAAATACCTAAGTCCCTGTCTGATCTGCCTGTAATACTCATACAAGCATCTTGTATGCTTGCATGCTTCTTCAGTAGTTAAAGGAACTCATGCTCCTTTTTGTAAGATTCCAATTGTAAGGTAAGGAGCTGCATCCACCAAACTTATATTGGGAAAGTTTACAGTATATACAGTATGTGTCTCCAACCATAGTTTCAGGTGGATTCCAGCTGCTAATGGAAGACATCATCATAATGATGGGTCAATTGGCATTTGAGATGGTGGAAGGGAGCAAGCAAGTTCTACCACTACGTAAAAGGATGGAGCAGGAAATGGTTAAAGCCCCTGTACATTATATTATTTTTTATGTCTGTGTCTCATTAGGGACATTTTTCTTTCCTTTTTCATTTTCTTTTTTTCTTTCCTTTTGAGACCCAACAGTAAATAAGAAAAAATCTCTCCAGACTACAAACAAATATAATGCCCCGTACACACGATCGGAAATTCCGACAGCAAAAGTCCGATGTGAGCTTTTGAACGGAAATTCCGACTGTGTGTGTTCTCCATCGGAATTTTGCTGTTGCCAACAAAAGATTGAGAGCTGGTTTTCAAAAAAAAAATCCTATCAGCAAATCTGATGGTCTGTAGCAATTCCGACATGCAAAATTCCGACGCATGCTCGGAAACAATTTGACGCAAGCATTGAACTTCATTTTCTCAGCTCGTCGTAGTGTTGTACGTCACCGCGTTCTTGACGGACGAAAATTCAGAGAACTTTTGTGTGACCGTGTGTATGCAAATCAAGCTTGAGCGGAATTTCAAGGTTTTTCCGACGGAAAATCCGATCGTGTGCACGTGGCATAACAGGATTAGATGTTCCTATTTAAAAATTGCCCTTTTTGTCCATGTTCTGGGAAACACATCTGGTTTGGCTTTAGATATACTTTAATTGCAAATTAGTACATTCCTGAAAATATTCCGATAATTTCTGACCTAACAGAGGAGCAGTTATTAAAAAAAAAGGGGACAAAGGAGGTTATAGTGAAAAAAGAAAGAACAAAGAAGGTTATGCCTGTAAAGGTGATTTAAAAAGGTAGAAAGGAAAATAAATGTTTATTTTGGCTAACTGACTTTTTTGACGAATGACAAAATAGACTGAATGCCACGGTACAGAATATAAAACCATATGGTCAATCTTTGGCCATAAGAAATATGGAACTTGCTCACATTGTTATACTCTGCATATAGTCACCATCCCTAAAAGTGCTCACTTTTTGCCTTCACCCATTGTTGTTGCTTATACTGTTTTGGCAAATCAGATGTTTCAGCTTCCATCCCAGCAAATCTCTCCCAAGCTTCCTGTATCATTGACAATTTACAGTATATCTAAATATGAGCAAATTTTTAGTACAATAAAATATATTTGTTTGGGATCAATACATAACTGACCAGTATGGGGTAATTCCATGATCAAGAACAGAAAAATGTAAAAAAAATTATGTAGATAGTAAGACCTAAATGATAAATAGCTAAAGGCTGCTTAAGGCCCAAGGGCATCAATAAACATAGGTCAAGGGGAAGGGGTTGGGACTTTCATGGCACTGATAGGAGACCAAGTAGGTATAAAAAACAAAATGTATTTACATAAAACAATATTACAGTATAAAAACATTTGGGAACAGACCCCACAGATCAAAATTGGGTATACAACCAACTATATCTAATGGGTGGAGCCAATGACCTCGACCGGTTTCGCGGTAGTGCCGCTTCTTCAGGAGGGTCTAAGCTGGTCAGAAGGATCAAGCAATGGGTCTCCTGAAGAAGCGGCACTGCCGCGAAACCGGTCGAGGTCATTGGCTCCACCCATTAGATATAGTTGGTTGTATACCCAATTTTGATCTGTGGGGTCTGTTCCCAAATGTTTTTATACTGTAATATTGTTTTATGTAAATACATTTTGTTTTTTATATCTACTTGGTCTCCTATCAGTGCCGTGAAAGTCCCAACCCCTTCCCCTTGACCTATGTTTATTGATGCCCTTGGGCCTCAAGCAGCCTATGGCTCTTTATCATTTAGGTCTTACTATCTACATACTAAACGGGATGCTGGCACATTTAAAATGCTTGTACTATTAGCTTAATAGAGGCAATACTCTCCCTTCGTGGGTAAAAAAAATGATGTATTGAGAGAATTGGATCAGTATGACAGTAAAGCAGTTAGCAATGAGAAGTCAGAGATGACAGCCTTCCCTCATTTATAAGCTGTCTCCTTAAAGTGATATCATAATTTGTGATGGATGTAGGGTTTAATCATTCTCTGACTGATTTTATCTCTCAGCAGTATGAACTGCAGACATAACAAGAAACAAAAACAAAAAAACACCACGCATTTAAAGAGCACAACAGTTTGCTGTATAAATGTGCATTATACTCTGCTTGCTTTGGGACTCTGAAACTTGTGCAGCGCCTGGTCTTGTGACCTGTCAAAGTCATGTGACCGGCCTCTCTTCCATCAGACATGTGAGGAGACCTACGTAGCCTTGAGCCCTGGTTCACACTGGTATGATTTAACATGCAATTTGACATGTCAAATCGCATGTAAAATCAGTGGCAATTGCCGGCAATGGCACTGCCCTTTTTCTGTACTACTTTCTGCGATTTCGGCCTGGGATTTACATTGACATCTGTGCAGAAACCGAAATCGGAACTGACAAGCGGGAGTGAAATTGTGCGAGTTCAGCTGAACTTGCACAGCTTCACTCCCGCAGCCCAGTGTGAACCTGCGCTGAAACATCACAATTTACAGGTGTTATGTGAACACTTTTATAATTTTTTGGATGCTATTGGAGATCCATGGTGTGCTGGCGATATGTGTTTTGACTTGTGTTGATACCAGTTCTCAGTTGGTAGCTACCCCTTGTTCCCCTGCAGCTCTTCAGCTTCCCCATCTCCCCTCTCTCGCCAGCTACTGCTACAGCAGGGGATGCGTCATGATGGAGAGCAGAAGGGGCCAGTAAATATGTAATTGACTCTGTTTATTCATAACTGAAGCATAGTAAACTGTGCTTACTATGCTTTATTTTATGAATGAATGGGAAGCTCTGTATAGAGCTATTCCTGTTCATTCATTCTGTGCTGTGGAGGCTGCAGAGATGGAGATTGAGGGCTGTATCCTCAATCTTTTTTCTCTGACTCAAAGATGAAACATCAGAGGTCTGTTTAGAACCCATGATATTACACCAAAGCCCTCCCACGGGGCTCCTAGGAAAATTGTAACAAATAATACAAAATAAAATTAAAAAAAAAAAAAAAAAAAAAAAATGGTAAAAATAAATAAAAATTCAAATAAAAAATAACAAAAATATATGACTACTGACACCAGCGGCAGAAATACCAGGGTTGCACTTGTGGCCAGGCCCTGGTGTTCTGCCAACAGGCTCAGAGGAAAGGGCCCCAGTGGTCAGGGGAGCCCTCCATGGCTTCTTGTACCAGGGCCCTGAATGTTCTAGTTACACCTCTGAGTTAAGTAATACAGAAATGGGGTGTTTTACAATAATAACAAATGGGGCTTTTTTAACAGTCAATCACGCAAAATGTTGAATTTGCTCATCTTTTTGGATGCCTCGTCTAAGAATGGCTGAAGAAGGAACACGATTTGGAAAGATTGGAGGAATATTCTTTATATAAAATGATACCTGTCAAAGACAGGTATCCTCCCCCCCCCCCCCTGAAAGGTGTCAATTGTGGCACCGGAGGGGGGGATGAATCCGATGAGCGGAAGTTCCATTGTAGGGTGGAGCTCCGCTTTAATTAAGTATTTGCCTGTTGGTATATTAAAGTAACAGTATAGTTTATTAGTTAGGCTTTCCTGAAGAGATGGGTTTTCAGGGATCACCAAAAGGCAGACAGAGTAGAAGATAGTCGGGCAGATTGGGGTAAGGAGTTCCAGAGAATTGAAGTGGCTCTGGAAAAGTCCTAGAGGTCAGCATGGAAGGAGGTGACAATGTTGCTAAAGAGCAGGAGGTCTTGGTGGGAGCCAAGAGAATGGTTTGGGTGGTATTTTGAGACAAAGTTGGTGGGCAGAGTTGTGGGTGGCTTTGTAGGTTGTTGTTGGTATTTAGAATTGTATTCTTTTGATGAACAAAAGTCAACGGAGGGATTGGCAGTCCTTTAGTGATTCCTGTGGATAAGGTTATGTTTACTCCTGACAGAGTTTAATACGCCCCTATCACATTGTTGCTCAGTAGGACTCTATCACCTTGATGCTAATTTGTTACTGAAAGCTGCATGAAACAAGTGTGCAAAAATGTTTCTCAAAAAGTATTTGAGCTCTAAGGGCCAGATCCTCAAAAGGGATACGCCGGCGTATCTACTGATACGCCGTCGTATCCCTGTTTCTATCTTTGGAACTGATCCACAGAATCAGTTTCCCAAAGATAGGCAGAAGATCCGACATGTGTAAGGGACTTACACTGCCGGATCTTAGGATGCAGTACCGCATCCGCCGCTGGGGGCATTTCGAGTCGAAATGCCGCTTCGCGTATGCAAATGAGCACTTACGGAGATCCACGAAGCGGTTTAGCTTAGTGAAATCTCCGTAAATACTTACGTTGCAATCGTAAAATTAGGGCTGCTTTTACAAAGTGTAAACTGTTTACACCTTGTAAAAGTAGACCCTTCTTTGCAGCGACGCTGATTTATTTATTTATTTATTTATTTTTTCCCGCCGTATCTTTTTTTTTTCCCGACGCAACTTTTTTTACCCGGTGCGATTCACAAAATACGGCGTAATTTCGCGCTATGCCCGTCGGGAAAATGACGTCACGAGCATGCGCAGTACGTCCGGCACGGGAGCCCGCCTAATTTAAATGGGACTCGCCCCATTTGAATTGGGAACGCCTTGCGCCGGCCGGATTTAAGTTACACAGCCGAAAATTTCTAGGTAAGTGCTTTGTGGATCGGGCACTTAGGTAGAAATTTTGTGGCAGTGTAACTTAAATCAGAATATTTAAGTTACGGCGGCTCTTTGTGGATCTGGCCCTAATAGTCTTACGTCTTACTATGTTGTAAGACTATTAGAGCTCAAACACTTTTTGAGAAACAATTTGATAACTCACAAACTTGCTGCTTGTGCTCTATTCACTGGATGCTGAAACTAGCTCAAACCCAAAGCACCACTGGAATAGGAAAAGCCACTGCTTGCATACCCTAAGGGAGATTTTGCCCTGCACAGTACTGCACAGCTGATGTTCATTACATGGGAATAATGAGTTATGGAAATGCCACCCCTGAGAGTTTAATCATAACAGCAACAATTTGACTTTATTTGATTTTACAAGTTCTGCATGTTTATTCAAAGATCCTTGTATTAAAATATGATTTTATTTTATAAATATATTACAACTATTGCAGAAAAATTACTTTTATTAACACTTTCCAATATTTGAGAGGTTATGTTCAGAAATATCTGCCTCAAGGGAAAGTGAAGCAAATAATTATTTTCTATGGAAGTGATTAATTGCTCATTTCTGCAGAGCTTCAGTGTTGCTAAGCAGCTGCCACAGCCAAAGCTTAGAGTAGTTGCTATCAGTTCATTTTACCACAATGCAAAAACATGAAAATCAAACATGAAAATCTAGCGTGCAGAGATGAAAAGACAAAAATGTAATCAACTTGCCTTTTTTGGGATTGAAATGTAGCATAGTAATTCCTCTTTCTAACTGTCATTTTGCAGAAGTTGTAAAGTATAGACAAACAAGGTACAGAACTCCTTGGGAGTGGGGGTGGGGGTGGGGGGTTAACAAAGATGCGCGTACACCAAAAATGCACCATAAGCCTGCCTAATTAGCGCTTCCTGCAACAAATTAATAAAATTGACCTATGCCAATTTGTTAATTTGTCACATTGAGATGGTGCTCCATATTCAAGCGTGCCTACTGACAAACATGACCACCAACAAAGCAAGAATAAAAGGACCATTTCATGGCATCTGACCTCCACACCAGCCTAAATGACAAACACCCATTATTATTTACACAGGATGTTTCAGTGGTAGGATTGTACGTACCAATATTGATGTATTTAGTGCACAATAATGGTAATGTGCCACCCTTTTTGTTGTCCTCAACATTATTATAAGGGAAACATTAAAGCCCAGTTTCATGTAGTTAACCCCCCAGACACACGCACTGCAAGAGTTATTGCTCATTATGTCTAGGGGATATCAGAACAGGCTCTATCACATATCTTATACCCTGCTCTGGTTGGCTCTGGTGCCATCCTTCTCCTCCTATTCCTGAAGCTCCTGTCTGTGGCCAGAGCCCTAGCATAACCCTATATTGTATGTTTTGGAGGCAGAAGTGCAAGCTGAGCCAGTTGCAGCTTACAGAGGAGCTGCAGGGGACCAGTCACAGTTCTGGAGAGACCCTGCTAGTGTGAGGAATAGGGTAAGTAGTTCCTGTTTAATCCTCTGCTCTTACACATAATGAGCAATTAATGTTTGTAGTGTGGGCGGGCCCACTGCAAGAGTGGATTTTTTTTTCATGGAGTTGGACTTTTTAAATATATCTGCTATAATGGCAAACTCCATACAAAATTGTTTTTTTATTTTATTTTTTATTTCAGAAGAGAGAAGGGTTAGAACTTTTCATGTTCTTTTTGCCATCTGTGTCCTCACTGGAAGGTTTTCTGTCAAGCCTACTCCTAGCGTTGGTGGTCAGGCACTATAGTTGACTCTGTGTTTTTCACCTATAGCAGTCCCCTTTCCCATAAGGCAAGCAGGCCTACCAGTATTTAGTTGCCCCAAGGTCTTTTACACAATGCTATAGTGCCTGGCCACCATGCTGGGGCAGGCACAAACTAAGCACATCAAACAGGTACCTGCAGTGGGCAGACAGACAGAGTGGTCTAATGGCAGTCCGGGTTCAGGGCAGGCACATTTAGAGAGTAGTCAGGGTCAAAACCATGGTCAAAAGGCACAGAGTTCACAGAATAGTCCAAAGTCTAATCTGAGGTCGATAATGAGGAAATCCAAAGTAGCTGGCAAGGCAGGGATAATGCGAAGGTAAGGGCAAAGCATGGGAACAAGGCAGGAAAACAGGGAGCTTGAAGCACATATTGCAAACACTATCACAAGCATGACACTAAGGGGTTGGCAGGCTTAAAACAGGTTTGGACTCCACCCAGTGGCACCAAAAACCAGGATGCTGGAATGAGAGCATCAGCTGCTATGGAAAAGTAGCGTTACACGCTCCTGACAGTTTTCCTTTATTTCCTGTATTGCCACCTGGATTGAAAATAAAAATAATCTCCCCAGCTAGGACACAGACAGCAATTCAAGTTTTTTTAGCAAGGTGGAAGAAGAGTTACAACCTGTTTCATTTTTTATTTTTTTTTTTGCTATGCCCGCATGTATGAGATTTCCCTCCATTTCATGTGTGATCATTAGGACATGATGTAAGTGAAAACAGAGAGCTATCCACAGATAATAAATATTATGCTTTGAAGCTGCCCCATATTGCCCTTCTTTCCAGGGTACCTACCCATAAGTGTCTTGTAGTAAATATCACAGTTGTGGGGCTGAACTCCCCCAATTTAGAACTGAAATCAAGAGACCTCTTATTGTATAAATGTATAAAGTAGAGTACTACATTAGTTTGGTAAGAAACTTTATATACCTTTATACCTGTATGCATTTCTACGATCTGGAAACATTTTCATTATTCATTTCAAGCTTCATTCTTGTCGCTGTGTGCTTAATACAACATGCAACATAAACTGTTCTGTATTATATGCAGAGGTTATAGAAAAACAGACCAAAATTTTCTGCAGTAAACTGATGAGGTGTTATCACATAGCAACCAATCAGAATTTGTCATCATTTCTAGTGTGGCTTTGATTGGTTGCTACAGGTAGCACACAATTTCTCTCATTCATGCTTTGTGAGCATTTTCTCCAAATGTAAGTCACTTTAGACTTTGTGACTGACAAATGACGTTAGATTACTGAACATTGTTCTCTGGACAATGGATAATCGACTGGCCTTTTTATTTCAGGGAACTACGACGGAGACTGAGATAAGAAAGCGTAAGGCGAGCTGTTATCAGGTTTCTATGGATCTGTTGGAAGATCCAATAGTCACGAGACAGAGAGCCTTGAGCGTTGCTAGTATTTTGACCAACACAATGGAAGGTAAGATGCAAACTATTTTATAAAGGTGCTTGACCAATGAAACCGGGTTTAAAGTAGTAGTAGACAGTGGATTTATATCAATATATTTATATTTATATTTTTATTTATATATTTATTATTTATTTATATTTATACTCAATATAGTGTCCCAGTTTCCCCTGTTAAATGGTTTAATAGCCTTCTCTAAGCGCTTCTAGACCTTTTATCCATGGCTCCTTCTGCATCGAATAAAAAGAGGCCAAGACCAAACCCTGGGAAACTTGAGCTGTGCCTGCACTATAAGGGTTAATTGCTTGTTTAGGTCTAGGTGACATGTTCAGGTAGATTTACTAGCCCAATTTTCTGCTCCCCATGCTACCAAACTGGTCCCCACAGCAACTTCTCCCCCACGGCCTAAGGTCCTAATGTCATCAAGGCTAGTGCAGGCTCGATTAGATGTGATGATGCTGTGGGACAGTCCACTGCCAAAGCATGGGGGAGCTCCGCCTGCCAGAGTAGAGGATCGGGTAAGTAAATATGCTTTTACTCTCCTCTAGACTAAACCAGCAATTAACCATTTCACAGCCTCACTGCAAGTGATAATTTTCAAGTTTTCCTGGAGTTGGGCATATATAAACAATTAGATTTTTATAACTGAAATTTGTCATTGCAGATCTGTTTGCAAAGAGTATGAGCAAAAACATTCTGCAATACATTTTTTTTAGCTACCAGACTAAGTATAAGTAACATACTGTTCTACAGGAAATGTACAACCATCATGCTGTAGAATATGGTAGCACAGAAGGTTGATGAAATGGGGGTAAAAGGATTAAAGATACAGAGATGGCATTCTCACCTCATCTCCCTGCACTGAACTCTGGGTGAATTGGACTAATGAACATGAAATTTGACCTCCTTTGTTGCCCATGATTAAAAAAATCTAATTTTGGGTTGTATAACATAGTGGCTACTAAAATGGGTGGAAAATTGAGGCAGATTAACCACCTGATAAATTCTAAATATAATCTAATAATCTCAATAGAAACACACCAAAACTTGTTTCTTCCTTTCTCAGAACTTGAAGAATCCAGGCAGAAGTGTCCTCCATGTTGGTACAAGTTTGCAAACACCTTCTTAATCTGGGACTGCTCTGATTCGTGGCTGAGGATAAAGCATATTGTTAAGCTGGTTGTAATGGATCCTTTTGTGGACCTGGCTATAACAATTTGCATTGTTCTAAACACATTATTCATGGCTATGGAACATTACCCCATGACCGAAGAATTTAATTACGTCCTTAGTGCTGGAAACTTGGTAAGTGTGAAATATATGTCATTGTGCAAAATTATTATTTGTATGTGCTGTGGGGTAAACTCAAAGAAAATACTTTTAAGTAGAAGTATTTCTAAATGCAAAACTTTTTTTATATGTGTAGGGAACTATTCTGCATTAAACACTCAATTCGATCAAATATAATACTAACAAATTAAATAGGGTCAAACTATTAACTTAAAAAAATGGCGGGTCTGGCGGGCCTGTTCCCTCGCAAGATGTTCCTGGAGGGATTCAGGAACACCCCTTGTCTTGTGCGTAGCCTTCCTGGGGGCAGGAGAGGCTTGGGGCCGTCTGTACGGGGAGGCCCTAGAGGGGCTTTCCCTGATGGGTGGGAGGGTGAGGGGCTTCCACTGATGGGTGTGGAGGTCTGTGAGGGCCCGGGCAAAAGGGAAGACTCCTCAAAGTAGAGGCAAACCTCTAGAGGGGAGGTGTGGGCACTCCCCTCCACTGCTGTCTCTTGGCTTCCCAGGGGGTCAGGCTGAGCCAGATGTTCCAGGGATGTCATGGGACGGCCACCAGCAGCAGATGGCCCAGCTCCCTCCAGCACATCTGTGGATGACACAAAGCATTCACATGTTGGTGGACCCACACACTTGTCACATATTCCCTTCCACCCCCTCACATGCTACACACCGGATGGGGGATAAAAAACTCTTACCTGTCCTCAAGGCCTGGTCAATGGAGTCAAAGCCCTCCAGGCCCTCCACTTGCTCCCTCTCCAGACACCTGGCGATCACCTCCTCCTCCGGGGTCAACCGCACAGCAGATGGTGGTCCGCCCCCGTGCCCCTCTGGTGCCTTCTGATGGCGGCCACTTTATCCAGGACAAGCCGACGCAAATCATTGATTTTTTTGGTAATGTCCTTAAAGGTCCGGGACTCATGACCAAGGGCATTAACATCAAGGGTGATCTGCTCCAGGATCTGTTGTTTCTTGGCCCTGCTGGTCTGGCCACTCTGTGGAGGAAAACATGATATTTCTCTATGGTAGAGATGGAGACAGCCTTCTCATCTGGGGAGAATTTTTTTTTCCTCCTGTCCCTCTCAGACTCACCATTAGCCATCGCTCAGCAAAAGTACCTTGCTTCAGGGGGGGAAACAAGCAGGATGTACTTTTGCACCGGACGGGCGTATGGCTGGGCGTATTTATGCGCTCGGTGTAAGCCGGTGGGCCGGCGTATCCCAGGAAGTTGCGCCGGTGTAGTTGTGAGCATGCGCACAGGGGTGCGGTCATACATCCGCGTCACTGCACATGCTCCGTTCATGATACACCGGGCGTAAAACACTGCTCCACGCTCGGACCATCATTTGCATAAGATCACACCTACTTACACTTACGCTGGCTTAGGCCTACGAAATTACGATACGCCAGCGCAACGTTGGGAGCATTTGCTTTGTGAATTACATGCTTGCCTCTCTGCATTGCGTCGGCGTAGCTTAAAAGAGATACGATACGGCGGCATAACTATGCGCCGCTCTACGAGAATCCGGGCCATTGAGTTGCTTCCACATGATTGGCTGATTATATATGTTTTTATTTAGTAAATTGACTTAAGAATCTTTTGATTTTTTTTCACCATCCCTTGCCCTGACATCCTTTCTGAGATATTTGTTGGTCAGGGTTCCCGATGGGACACCACAACATTTATTTTAGGCTCCAGGTTTATTAGATGTGTTTTTCAGTCTACAGGGTTCTATAGGGGCCAAAAATTAAATGTCAGCTACAGATACTGAAATGTGTCTTGCTGATTTCTGGGGTCCTGGTGTAAAATTCAGATGGTCAGAGAAGATTAAAGAAAGGAAGGGCTTCGTTTGTAAACTGTGTATATTTGTGCTACCTTTCTTATTCAGCTGTCCCAGGTCCTGTTCCACACGTGCAGACACTAAATGCAGTTCTGGAAAATGCAATTTGCTGGGGGTTCTGGATTCCTCACTAATATCAATTTTTAACTTCAAAAAGACCGTAATCCTGCATTTCTAAATGATAAAACTTCCATGTTCCTTGATGAGCCAGCAGAGTTACAGACATACAAAAGGCCAGCGGTGAAAGGCAAATGAGATTAAGTTCTTAGTGCACATTACTTCTTGAGAACTTGTTCGTTACTAATGAGAAAGAAGGATTAGATGCAGCAGTGTTATAACAGAATCTTTTTAATATTCTTGCAAGATAATGACTGTTGGCTGAATGACCTCTGGAGTAGAGAAAAATATATTACATTTTACTGACATTTCACTGATGAACTTGATATCAAATGTTGTATACATGATATGTGTATTACTAAAGCCTCAGGTGCTCACTTTTCATTTCTTTTAAATAATTGGCTCACACATTCTTATTATATAAGTAAACAAAGCTAGATATTGAGAGAACACGTTTATTTCAGAGTGGCCTTGTACAGTAATGGGCCTATATATATATCTACAAAATGTTCAACATCATAAAATGTAAATTATTACAGATTATTTGAACTTTGGAAATCTTTATTAGTGCTTAAATGCTTTGGTAGAGTGACAGGACCAGATGCTTTTACATAATTCTCCTATAGCTCTAAGGTATTTTCTTGTCTTTCATACATCAGGACTTCTTTGCCCTGTAAAGGATACTGTCTGGATTAATAGTATTTAACCACTTAAGCCCCGGACCATTTTACTGGTCAAAAACTGGGCCACTTTTTGCGAATCGGCACTGCGTCGCTTTAACTGACAATTGTGCGTTTGTGCGACGTGGCTCCCAACCAAATTCAATGTCCTTTTTCTCCCACAAATAGAGCTTTCTTTTAGTGGTATTTGATCACATCTGTGGTTTTAATTTTTTGCGCTATAAACAAAAATAGAGCGACAATTTTGAAAAAAATGCAATATGTTTTACTTTTTGCTATAATAAATATCCCTAAAAAATAAAGTTTAGGCCAATATGTATTCATCTACATATGTTTGGTAAAAAAGAATGCAATAAGCGTTTATTGATCGGTTTGCGCAAAAGTTAGAGTGTCTACAAATTAGGGGATAGTTTTATGGCATTTTTAGCTCATTTTTATCGTGACTGCAACATTATGGTGGACACATTGGACACTTTTGACACATTTTTGGGACCATTGTCATTTTTACAACGATCAGTGCTATAAAAATGCACTTTACTGTGAAAATGACACTGGCAGTGAAGGGGTTAACCACTAAGTGGCGCTGTAGGGGTTAAGTGTGCCTAGGGATGTGTTCTAACTGTAGGGGGGATGGGCCATGTGACAAGACAGTGATCACCACTTTCGATTACAGGAAGCAGTGATTAGTGTCATTGTCACTAGGCAGAGTGGGGAGATGCTTGTTTGCATCAGTATCTCACCGCTAGAGGATCATGGGTATCCCCGCTGCGATCATGTCTGCCCGCGGTCAGGCTCACGGAGCTTGCAGCGCCTGCGCGTCCTCAATGCCGCTTCCTTAAAGGGGAAGTATATATACGTCCTTCTGCCCAGGAGTGCCATTCTGTCAACGTATAAATGCGTGCAGTGGTCTGCAAGTGGTTAAATATGAGGAGTAAAGGACCCCATGTTGTTGCTCATAATCAGATTAACATTAGGTGAAGCAGATAACAATCCACTTTACTGACTTAAGCCTGGTACACACAAACCCAACGTTGGCCGGTTCAACAGAAACCGGCCAACATTTGTCCCGTGTGTACTTCAGCCTGTCGGACAGAAGCTGGCTGGACATCTAGCTTCTGTCCAAAGGGCATACCAGAAAAACATCTGCCAATTGGCATCCCTGATCAGTGTGTTTGGGTGGGGGATTGCAGAACACAATAGCTCAGTGGGGTGATCGCTGTACTAACATCCCAAGCTCCTTAGTTTTTTTTCCATATAGCCCACTGGATTGAAAAAAAAAACTGATAGTGTGTACCAGGCTTTACTATTGTACTTAGTGTGCTGACCATTTACTGACCATCTCTTCTTAGATTAAGATCTTCAATATGGTATTTGTAATGTTGGAAGAAAATTATATTAACCTCTTGACGACCGAGGACGTCCCTGGGACGTCCTCGGCTTTGTGCGGTGATATCTGAATGATGGGTGCAGCTACAGGCATCATTCAGATATCGCTGTCTTCAGCCGCCGATTCTCTGCACCACGAGAATGATCAAAGCGGCGGTTCCGCCGCTTGATCGTTCTTAGAGGCAGCGGGAGGGGACGTCCCCCTCCCGCCGCCATCCGCTGCTTCTCCGGGCTCTCCCGTGCCATCGGGGGCCTGGAGAGCGAATCGGTCGGCGCTGCTGGAAAGCATAGAGATGACTGGTGACCCGATGGTCACCAGTCATCTCTATGACCGTCGGAGGCCCGGGCGCGACGTTATGACGTCACGCCCGGTACCAGAAGTAAACAAAGCCGCAATTGCGTCTGTCGGCATGTGATCTGTGATTTTTTTCCCATCAATTTCATGCTTGTAAGCCTGGAGGAGAGATGTGGGGTCTTATTGACCCAACATCTCTCCATAAAGAGGACCTGTCACACCGATTCCTATTACAAGGGATGTTTACATTCCCTGTAATAGGAATAAAAGTGATCAAAAAAAAATGTAAAAAAAATTAAGTAAAATTTAAAAAAAATGTAAAATTTAATTTTTTTTTTTCAAAACGCCCCTGTCCCCGTTATCTCGCGCGAAGAAGCGAACACGCATGCAGGTCCCGCCCACATATGTAAACGCTGTTCAAACCCCACATGTGAGGTACCGTTGCATGCGTTAGAGCGTGTACAATAATTCTAGCACTAGACCTCCTCTGTAACTCGAAAATAGTAACCTGTAAAAAATGTTAAAGCGTCACCTATGGAGATTTTTAAGTACCGAAGTTTGGCGCCATTCCATGAGTGTGCACAATTTTAAAGCGGGGACCGCCCTGTCAGCCGACGGCTCAGCTGGGATTTTACGGAGCGATCCCCGCTGAGCTTTCGGACACACGGAGGCGGAACATTACTGATCCGCCCCGTGTGAAAGGGCCCTTATTCTCTCTGGAGAAGAAATGCTTGAGAGGAGAGATGCTAGTGATATACTAATACCTCAGTGGCGATCCCAGCATACAAAGAAAACTATTCAGTCTCAGGGAGTGTACGAGGACACAGGGCCACACAATTAGACTGGAGGAGAAGCAGTTAAACCTTAAGCTGCATTGGGGATTTTTCACTGTCAGGGCGATAAGGATGTGGAACTCTCTTTCACAACTGGTGGTATCAGCAGGAAGTATTGATAGTTTTAAAAGACTCTTGGACGTACATCTTAGTGAGCACAACATACAGGGATATGGGAAATGACACACATACACCTACACAGGTTGAACTGGATGGACTAGCATCTTTATTCAACCTTACATACTATGAAACTATTTCCCCTTGCCTTCCTAAAATTGGGTATTTGTAACCAAATCAGGACAGGTGGGAGCACTAGTTTCTCAGCCAGAGTCTATAGATAATGACAGCATTTTAGGACTTTTATCACCTAATATTAGATTTTCATGGTATTGTGTTAAAACGGTGCTATCACTGTCATAAACATATAACTTACCATGTACCATAGATTTGTATCCACCTTAATTTACTAAAAGAGACAAAGCTGCTCATCTACCAATATTTGTGTTCACTGTGGAAGTGTATGCGTGTTAGTAAATAAGGTGAGGTTGAATTCACTTTAAAATCTCAATCATGTTTGCCCTTTTGGGAAGAAGCAAGTTATTTTGTTTTGAAAGTTTGTCTTTAATAGAAGAGGAAATCAGTCAGCTTTGACAAAGAATGATAATTTGAGAAATCATTTAAGTCCAATTTCAACGACTAGATGAACATTTAAATTGTGAGCACTTTTAGCACACATAAGTAAAGACATAAGTAAAGGAACTGATTGTATGAGCTGTTTTGTCTTAATCTGCCATCATGCTGATTTAATGAAAGTTAACAGAAAGAAAGATATTTGAGAGACAAATGCAATAAGAAGAGTTAAAAAGGAACCATGCAGATCTCGAAAGGTGGAATGCTTTGTGTAAAGTGTGTTTCCCGTGGATACTAAAAGATTATGGGAAGGAAGACACATCTAAGCAGAAACAATAATTGTTCTATAAGTAACATGGATCTCTGTAAAAAGTTAAACTTCTTTTTTTGAGTTTGAACTTGATAGACACGTGTCTCTTTTTAACCTATGTAAGTGCACCAGTCACACAGTTTAGTCTGCCACATTATGAGATGTAACTGTCTTATTAGGAATAAAGGTTAAAGATTAACTAGAAAGCTATGACATTTCCTAAAATCTAACCAGCTTCAGTTCTGAGAGTACATTCCCTGATTTAATCACTGGTTTCCTATGAATAACTAAAGAAGCCAGTCAGACTTATGGAATTTCCTGAAATGTCACAATTCTTTACTTTATTTATTGTTTTGAAAGCCACAGGGAAGGTTTTTATTTTTTTGTAGAAATGAGGAGTATTAGGACTTGACCCGCAAAGTAGTGTGCCCACGTGTCCCAGATTGCCCGGGACTGTCCCGCAATTGACATGTCTGTCCTGGGTGCCGGGCACCTTCATTCCGGGACAATACAATGTCCCGGAATGAAATAGAGGACACAGCCACCCCCTACTAACTAATAACTACATTTCCGGAACAGGTTGCTAGGGCCGGCGCTGCCTGGCATCTTGCAACCAGTGACAATTTACTCTTAGACAGTGAGTCCGGGAGTGAGACCTGCGCCTAGTGCAGCACTGCTGTCCCCACCGACCTCTGCACCTCCTCCTTCTCCGGCGGTAAGCAGCAGGGACTGGTGTGATCCTTAACAAAAGAAAAAGTGCAGCGCTAAGTATTATCTGAAACCAATCAGACAATGTATAGTGAAAAAATCAGGAACGTATATTCCATGAAAGGAATCCTGTGATAAATATCATCAAACTCCACTACTCAAAAGAATACCATAGAATGATGATATATATAAATTGGATGTAGTACCATAGAGAACCACTGGAGAGGTTTCAGTATGGGTGATATATGAAAACACACACAGAGATGGTTGCATATATATAACACACTTATAAATGTGTCCAAAGGCCTAAAAAGGTGCAATTGGCCATATAATGGCAAAACAAACCCAAGTGGTAGTGGATATGTAAGTCCAGCAAAAAATATATAAATATGAAAATATAAACAAATGCATGTGAAATAAATCCTAAAGTCCAATAATGAAAGTGAAAAAAGTTCCGTAGAGAGACACTGGATACCAAAATCCTATGGGGTAGGTCTTTCTCAAATACAGGAATCAAATAACTCGTACAGCCAATGGAGGTCTCAGCAACGATCCACAGTAATATCCAAAAGATAAAATTAAGGTGGGGTACTCTTACCAACTGGCGTGGACACACTCATCAGCGACGGTGTGTCAAACAGACATGTACGAACTCCAGAGCAGCAACAAGATCAATGGGAACACCTTTTGATGTGCAAACCTTCGATCGTCAGGAGCCAAGTTGATCCAATGGTGAAACAAACCATGTAGAGAAGACTCATGGATGGACGCATGTGGTAACCAAGCCCTTCATGAGATCATGCAAGGGAAAAACATACTACACATAGTGCGGTTAATCTCAATAAAAAGCCTTTATTAGGCATAAATGGTGATACAAAAAAAGGAACAGGATAAAAATGAATGGATAAAAGATAGTTAAAAAAGTACAAGCCTACGAGAAGACAGGTACAAGTGATCACATAGGTAATATTTAGCGTGGTAGGCAAGTAGCATAAGAGCTATGTAGGGTACATAGCTCTTTTTATTGGGATTAACCGCACTATGTGTAGTATGTTTTTCCCTTGCATGACGGGCTTGGTTACCACATGCGTCCATCCATGAGTCTTCTCTACATGGTTTGTTTCACCATTGGATCAACTCGGCTCCTGACGATCGAAGGTTTGCACATCAAAAGGTGTTCCCATTGATCTTGTTGCTGCTCTGGAGTTCGTACATGTCTGTTTGACACACCGTCGCTGACGAGTGTGTCCACGCCAGTTGGTAAGAGTACCCCACCTTATTTTTATCTTTTGGATATTACTGTGGATCGTTGCTGAGACCTCCATTGGCTGTACGAGTTATTTGATTCCTGTATTTGAGAAAGACCTACCCCATAGGATTTTGGTATCCAGTGTCTCTCTACGGAACTTTTTTCACTTTCATTATTGGACTTTAGGATTTATTTCACATGCATTTGTTTATATTTTCATATTTATATATTTTTTGCTGGACTTGCATATCCACTACCACTTGGGTTTGTTTTGCCATTATATGGCCAATTGCACCTTTTTAGGCCTTTGGACACATTTATAAGTGTGTTATATATATGCAACCATCTCTGTGTGTGTTTTCATATATCACCCATACTGAAACCTCTCCAGTGGTTCTCTATGGTACTACATCCAATTTATATATATCATCATTCTATGGTATTCTTTTGAGTAGTGGAGTTTGATGATATTTATCACAGGATTCCTTTCATGGAATATACGTTCCGGATTTTTTCACTATACATTGTCTGATTGGTTTCAGATAATACTTAGCGCTGCACTTTTTCTTTTGTTACTTTTGCATACAACACTGTCCGTTGTTAGTGCTGGCTGCTATATATGTTTTTTTCCTACAGGTTTAGCGCAACTTTTTCTTTTAAGTTTTTTTGGTGTGATCCTTAGGCCACGTACACACAATCGGTCCATCCGATGAGAATGGTCTGATGGACCGTTTTCATCGGTCCAAACCGATCGTGTGTGGGCCCCATCGGTTAGTTATCCTTCGGTCAAAAAATAGGAACTTGCTTTAAAATTGAACCGATGGACGCCTAACCAATAGGTCAAAATAGGTCAAAACCGATCGTTAGTATGCAAAAGCATCGGTCAAGTCGACGCATGCTTGGAAGCATTGAACTTCATTTTTTTCAGCACGTCGTTGTGTTTTATGTCACCGCGTTCTGACACGATTGGTTATTTAACCGATGGTGTGTAGGCACATCAGACCATCAGTCAGCATCATCGGTTAACCGATGACAACGGTCCTTCGGACCGTTCTCATCGGATGGACTGATCGTGTGTACGAGGCCTTACTCTCCAGATAGTGACTCCACTCCTTTACTTTTACGCATGTGGCTCATGTAGAGGGAGTGACAGCAGCACTGCATCTGGTGGCAGGCTATGGGTGGCAAACGGCACTGCATCTGGTGGCAAGTGACACATTCACCTGACAAATAACCTGCCGCCAAATTCCACATCAACTCCCGAGACTACATTTCCCCTCGCCCCATCATCTTTTTTTGGGGGATGGTCAGAGAGAGGGAGTGTGTCCCTGAATGGCAGTTTGGAAATGTGGTCACCCTACCGCAAAGCCATGTAAGATGACCAAACCAATTTAACAAGGTCTTCTTCATTTTATGGCGTAGTGGCTGTACTGTACTATATTGTATTGTATTGTACTTATGTGTCTTATTACAGAGTGTAAATGCAGCAGCTCTTAGAAGAAACATCATGTTTACTGTTTGTTTTTAGGACTTTGTTCCTTAATTAATGTGCTCATACATCATTACTCACAGCAGATGAGGACTTTGGGTTGATGAACCAATTTAAAGGATTATAGTGACTTGGATCATATATATATATTGTGGTCAACTAAATGAAGAATATACATTTTTATAATATGAACTAGCATAAAATCCTTTAGACCTAGATATATTTAGAGTTTTGTTAAAAAAGAACAAAGCTTTTCAAACTATTTTTTTTCCCCTATTAACTTATTGACTTTATATTACGTGGTTGCATCGTTACGTAGTTACAAAGTAGGCGAGGTTGAAAAAAGACACAAGTCTAACCTATGTGTGTGACTTTATGTCAGTATTACACTGTATGGCCCCGTACACACGGCCGAGGAACTCGACGTGCCAAACACATCGAGTTCCTCGGCCAGTTCAGCCCTGAATCCGCCGAGGAGCTTGGCGGGCCGAGAGCTCCCATAGAACAACGAGGAAATAGAGAACATGTTCTCTATTTCCTCGTCGAGCTCCTCGTCGGCTTCCTCGGCCGAAAGTGTACACACGGCCGGGTTTCTCGGCAGAATTCAGCCAGAAACTCAGTCGGAAGCTGAATTCTGCCGAGGAAACTGGTCGTGTGTACGGGGCCTGAATCTCTGTATGTTGTGGTTGTTCAGGTGCCTATCTAATAGTTTTTTTTTAATTATCGATGCTCCCAGCTGAAACCACTGCCCGTGGGAGAGAATTCCACATCCTAACCACTCTTACAGTAAAAATCCCTCTACGCAGTTTAAGGTTAAACCGCTTTACTTCTAATTTTAGTGAATGTCTGTGTGTCTTATTAACTTCCCTTTCACAGAAATGTTTTATCCCTATTGTGGGGTCACCAGTACGGTATTTGTACATCTAAATCATATCCCCTCTCAAGCTTCTCCTCTCCAGAGTGACCAAGTTCGGTGCTCGAAACCTTTCCTTATAACTAAGGCCCTCCAGTCCATTTAATATGCTCTTAACTTATCCCAATTATTATCTTCTAGCAAGGATCATAGTTTAGGGAAGTTGGCTCTTTTGAAATTCAGTGTCTTTGTATTCCCCTTAAGTTTCCTATTTGTGTGATTTATACTAAAACGAATTGACCTGTGATCGCTGTTTCCTAAATTGCCCCGTATTTCCACATCCGTGATCAGGTCTGTATTGTTGGTAATCAGTAGGTCTAGTAACGCTTTCTAGTTGGTGCATTTACCATCTGACTCATGAAATTGTCCTGCAGCACATTTAGGAACTGGCGAGCTTTAGATGAATGCGCGGTTCCTTCCACCCAGTCTATGTCTGGATAATTAAAATCCCCCATTATAATGGCACTTCCCATTCTTGCCGCTCATACAAATAGGTCCACCTCCACTTCCTCCCTCTGGTTAGGGGGCCTATAGCATACTTCCAGAATTACGTTTCCCTTGGTTTCCTCCCTTTGTAGCTCTACCCATAAGGATTCCACTTGCTCCCTTAGTGATGTCATCTTTCACATTTATTTGTACTACAATTTTGGTTAACATTTTAAATCTATATGTTCTGGCACTTTGAAGTAACCTCTTTTGTAACCTTCACATAACTATGTAAATTAAGTTTATATGTTTACATATGCCACATATTTAGTACGTTGAATAATGGTTTGAACTATCACATTTAATTGGACTTGTTTCCTTTTATTGTAGGTTTTCACTGGAATCTTTACAGCAGAAATGATATTTAAGCTGATTGCCTTAGATCCATACTATTATTTCCAAGAAGGCTGGAACATTTTTGATGGTATCATTGTGAGCCTCAGTTTAATGGAGTTGGGTCTGGCTAATGTGGAAGGATTATCAGTGCTTAGGTCATTCAGATTGGTAAGAAAGTTGTTTTGTACATGTAAAAAAGTAAAAATCTGGTACCAGGACGTCTTGGCATTAACCTCCCTGGCGGTATGATTCTGTCTGGAATTACGTACCAAAAGCGGTACAATTATTTTGCAAGGAAATTTGGCGTTTTATACTGTAGGCCTGTAATTCTTAGGAATAACTCATTTAAATCTGACCAAACAAGAGTCTAGTAGGCATCCCGGGTATGAATTTTTTTTAAAAACAAAATTATAAATTATAATATAATAAATAATTATAAATAATTATAACAAATAATAATATAATTATAATAAAAATTATTCAATAATGTAATCAACTCAAAATAACTGAAATTTGATCAGTTGTAGAATTCTCGTCATTACTTTTATTTTTTTATGACGAATTTCCCCACAAATCGCTATCGCTCAATTCTGTGATTATAATTTATTATCGCTGTTTTCTAGCTGCTCTAAAACCATTTTTGACATAAAGGGACACTTTTGGTTGCTATGGACAATCCACATTTTGCAGTCAGAAAGAACAGTTTTTATTATATAAAAGAACATGTAGGGCACTGGGCAGACCACTAGGGACAAGGGGGGTGTGTATTTTTTACATACAGTACTGTAATCTATAGGATTACAGTATACTGTATGTAATGTGTTTGTTTACTTTTTTGAATTTGGCGCCGTTCTCCACCCCCGTGCGTCCTAACGTCGCAGGGAACAGAGATCGGCGACACACGGGGACACTGTGAATCGAGTGAGGACCCTCTCGCTCACACAGCGGGCAGGCATCGCAGGATCCAGGGACAAGGTAATTAACTTTGTCTGTGGATGCTGCGAAAGGTAAGCCGCGCCGCAGCACGCTCTGCACATCTACCCCGAGCGTGACTCGGGGATACCGATAGTAGCATGAAAAAAACACCCCGAGTCACGCTCGGGGATACCGCTAAGCAGGTTAACAGTGTATACTTTTATTTAATCCATCAAACCATAGAAAGAAATCAATTCCTAAAAATGTATGCATTTAAGCCTCCTACATAGGCCTTAGTCATATCTTATGACTAAGGCCTATGTAGAAGACAGAAACACATAAATTTTTAGGAATTAATTTCTTTTTATGCTTTGATGGTTTAAGTAAAGATATACATTTTTAATGCCAAGGCATTCTGATGCCGAACTTTTACTTTATTCACTGGAATTTGGATGTTCAGTACTACGTAAGTCCGGGCACAGATTTCATCCTGTCTATCCTTATGGAATTTTGGGATTGTACCACTTCCTTTGTTGCTCTATTATTTTGTACATAACTTTGTAAGATCAGCATTCTGTTAAAAGCATACTAGCTGAAAACTATAGGTTGCCCCATAAAAACATCTATAATCTTCTAACTGATGTTTAAAATCTATGGGACAGTAGATCTGTCATTCACTGGATATTCTAGGTTAACTGCCTGACCCTTCAGTCAACCATTGTGATCACCCATTGAATGTTACCCTGTAGAAAAGACATAAACCTCTGAGGTGGGATTTCAGAAACCCACAGTAAAGTTTGCATACACTTTACCTTATAATTATTAAAGAAATGTAATCATGTATATTTTCCTTTAGCTCCGAGTCTTCAAGTTGGCAAAATCATGGCCTACCCTCAACATGCTGATCAAGATCATTGGTAACTCTGTAGGAGCTCTGGGAAACTTGACTTTGGTGTTGGCCATCATTGTGTTTATTTTCGCTGTGGTGGGCATGCAGCTGTTTGGTAAAAGCTACAAGGAATGTGTCTGCAAGATCTCAGAGGACTGTGAGCTTCCACGCTGGCACATGAATGACTTCTTCCATTCCTTCCTAATTGTGTTCCGTGTATTGTGTGGAGAATGGATCGAGACTATGTGGGACTGTATGGAGGTTGCTGGACAATCTATGTGCCTTTTGGTCTTCATGTTAGTGATGGTCATTGGCAATCTTGTGGTGAGTACTCAACAAAATGAAATTTCCTGTATATACAGCTGCATTTTAAATTAAATAAACAATCACATGGGTACTTCAGCAAAATCCTTCAGGTCTCTTGCATGAAATATAGCACAATTGGACTCATGCAAGGATTTGAATATTAAAGTGTATGTAAAGCAAGAACGCTTTCTTTTAGTACTAAATAATGTAGGAAAGGATATTTCAGGTTATTCTTTGCCACGTGTGCCCCACGCTTTAGAGATTTTCCTTCACTTTCTTTCCCATGAGCAACAGGAATTTATCAAAAAAATCTCTCCAAATGAACAGAATTCCCACCTTCGAGCACTTTCATAAGAACAGTTGTTCTAATCTGAGGATTTTCCCTCACCCTTTGCTCTTGTGACAACTCTACAGTTCTGGATTTCTCATCGCTTTCTGTCTCAGTGTCATGTATCACCAGGACAAATAGAGGGGTGAATTTCACCAGCATTGACATAGACAGTAATAAAGACCTGACCGGGGGTATAACCCTTCTCCCTCTATCCAAATGTAAAAATAAAATTGCCTTTACATACACTTTAATTCTTACATTATTTGAACTGTGTACAGGTTTACTTACAAGGCATGAAGTCAGACAGGTGCCAGGGCAGCAACCTTTAATAATGCAGGGGGAGTTTCTCCTACAACTCTGAAGAGTTAAATAAAGGTGCAAAGAAAACTCTCTCTAGTAAAACTGCTCAATTATATGTCAAGGCTACATATTAAGTTATTTTATAGGCCGATTTTTTTAATGTCATCTTTCCTTTGCTTTTATCAAATCTTTTGGCAAAAATGTACCCAAAATTCAACATGATTCTTTACAGCCTTAAGTATAATTTTCCTACCCACTGTGATAAAGTATGTCTCATTGTAGCTCCACACACTTTGTCTTAATTTTTTTTCTAATAGTTTTTATTTCATTTGATACAAATACAGTATGAAGAACAAGAGGATGGCCACACACCACAGCGAGAGGGATAATGCTCAAATCTTCTTTATTGTAGCCTCAATGCCAGAGATATCACAGGAGCATGACTAGTTTGTTGACGCGTTTCACACGATTATTACATGCTTGTTCACAACACAAGTATGGCCTTAACCCAAGTCATTTAAATGCACAGCTCAAAGGAAAGGTGCCTGAAAGGGCTTGAGTTGATTGGCTGACTAATGAAACACTTAAAACACACAGTGATAGGTGCAAAGTTTTCGCCCCCACTTGCCAATCTGTGTATGGGATGGTGGGAGCGTCACTACATTTTTGGAGGTGATAATCCCTTCTGATCCCATATCAGAATGTTCCATCGCTACATAGATGATTTGAAATTCATTGAAGATGACCGTTTTGAAACTTTGGAACAGTTCTTAGAATATTGTAACGACAATGAGAGGAACCTACATTTTAGAGGACAATGTGACAAAAAGGAGATTTGTTTCCTTGATGTACATCTGTGTGGCAATGGGACTGTCATACACACTACTCTATAGAAAGCCCCTGTTAGGCAATACCTTGCTGATGGCCAAATCAGGACATCCACATCATACTATCAAAAGTATTTTGGTAGGCCAATTTTTAAGAATTTGCCGCATATGCAGTGACCAAGAAACTTATGACATGGAGGTTCAGACCCTATATTTACGTTTTTTGCAAAGGGGGTATTCCAGGTGGATGCTAGGTAGGGCTTTGTCTATTGCAGACTCCAAAAATAGGGGTGATCTAGGGCACTGGGCGTGGTGATTGCAAGAATACCAAGAAGAGTTTTAATAAAGAGCGACCCACGTTTAGCACATTGTTTAGTCTGGAGTTTGAGGACACTAAGCGGACTGTGCACAGATACCTTCCCATTCTCTCTGAGGACCAGACTTGTGCCGATCTCCTGAGAGATGGAGAAAACATGGTGACCAGAAGGGTCCCTACACTGGGGAATTCTTTATCTCTGAGCATGTTTAATCCTGTTAGAGAACAGTCTGTCACCTGGCTGCATTTCAGGGGCAACTATAGATGTGGTGCCACTAGTTGTCCATGTTGCAGGCATCAAGGGTGACGTTGTACAGTCTTTTTCTACTGTCAAGGAACACAGATTGCAGTCTTTTTACGTCAACAAACTAGTCATGCTCCTGTGATATCTCTGGCATTGTTGCTACAATAAAGAATATTTGAGCATTATCCCTCTCTCTGTGGTGTGCGGCCATCCTCTTGTTCTTCATACTGGTCATTGACGGTGGTGAAAAAGTTTCCAACACTCCCATTTTAGGGCCAGGCTTCATTCTGATAAAAAAAAGTCTGGGTATATAATCCTATAAAGCATTGTCCCTGTGATAGTTTATATGTAATATCATCACAATGACAGGAATTGTGCCAGCAATGTGCTGGGTACAATAAATAGTAAACTACAAAAATGAGGGAAAAAGGGAAACCAGTGAAGAATAGAGCAACATACTATCTTCAACCCTACTTTGTTTCCTACCCCCTTCACTTTAGGCACTTAAATGGATTCTCCCTTTGGACCACCCTTTCCTGGTATAATTGTTAACATAGATTCTCATAACATTAGCTAAATACTCTAACAGGGCTGTGAACTAAGTACAGAAAAGGAGGTCTACTGTAAGTGTAGGAAGAATCCAGGTAAGTGACCATAAATCAGTAAGGATAGAAAGCCACAACAGATGACCATAGACTAAGGCCCAGATTCTCAAAGGACTTACGATGGCGCAGCGCCATGTACGCCGTCGTAAGTCCTAATCTGGCCCGTCGTATCTATGCGACTGATTCTTAGAATCAGTTACGCATAGATATCCATTAGATCCGACAGGCGTAAGTCTCTTACCACGTTGGATCTAAACTGCAAATTTTTTTTCCCGCTAGGTGGCGCTTCCATCGATTTCCGCGTCGAGTATGCAAATTAGCTAGATACGCGAATTCCCGAACGTACGCGCGGCCGACGCAGTAAATTTACGACGTTTACGTTAGGCTTTTCCCGGCGTAAAGTTGCCCCTGCTATATGAGGCACAGCCAATGTTAAGTATGGCCGTGGTTCCCGCATCGAAATTTTAAAAAGTTACGTCGTTTGCGTAAGTCGTCCGTGAATGGGGCTGGACGTCATTTACGTTCACGTTGAAACCAATGACGTCCTTGCGACGTCATTTGGAGCAATGCACACTGGGATATTTTAGGGACGGCGCATGCGCTGTTCTTTCGACACGGGGACGCTCTTCATTTAAATGATACACGCCCCCTACCCGCCGAATTTGAATTCCACCGGGTGATTTACGCTACGCCGCCGCAACTTAAGGTGCAAGTGCTTTGAGAATACAGCACTTGCCCGTGTAAGTTGCGGCGGCGTAACGTAAATCGGATACGTTACGCCGCCGCAGAGATACGCCCATTGTACAAGAATCTGGGCCTAAGTTCCCAGTGGTCCTATAGTGCCTATGATTCGCCTCAATAAATATCTTACCACACTAATGGTTTCATTATACTGTATTGTAAGTAGAATTAATAAAATATTTTGCACTTTTTTTAAATGCACCTATTTAGTTTGATTGCAATTTAGGAAACTTTCTTTCATGTACTTTTTCAGAGCATCAGAAAATTGCCAGTTGTATACACTGTAGTGCGTGGACTGATAGTCTTACCATATAATGTTAACTTACCTTTGTATGTACTGCATAGGTTTTGAATTTGTTCCTGGCCTTGTTGCTGAGTTCATTTAGTTCCGACAACCTCACAGCAACAGATGATGACAATGAGATGAACAACCTTCAGATTGCTGTGGGAAGAATACATGTGGGAATAGATTTTGTAAAGAAAACAATGCGAGAATGCATGCAAAAAGCCTTTGTGAAGAAACAGAAAGCTCTCGATGAAATCAAACCACTCGAGGAGCTGCACAATCGGAAAGAGAGCTGTCTTTATAACCATAATGCCGTTGATATTAATAAAGACCTAGATTATCACAAAGGTGGCAATGGAACTACAAGTGGAGTAGGCAGCAGTATGGAAAAGTATATTATCGATGAGAGTGATTACATGTCCTTTATACATAACCCAAGCCTCACCGTGACTGTTCCCATCGCTGTTGGGGAATCTGATTTTGAAAATCTCAATACAGAAGACTTCAGCAGTGAATCTGACCTGGAAGAAAGTAAAGAGGTATGCCTTACCAATACATTTATTATTATTACTGATATATTTATTTACTCATGATAACTTAAAGAGGAGTTCCAGTCTACTGTGAAATTTTTTTAAGTCGGTAGCTACAAAAACTGCAGCTGCTCACTTTAAAACAAAAAACACTCACCTTTCCCAGGATCCAGTGGTGTGCTCACCTCAGTCGGTTTTACCCGCTGTCTTCTTTCCTCGGCACTGGCATCTTCACTATGGACACCCGGCTGTAACAGCTTGTGGCTTCCTGGTGGGGGGGGGGCTACTGCAGCGCTGCACATTGTGAATGGTGGATGCAGTCTTCTGGGACCTGTCACGAGTCCCAGAAGACTACAGGCGGAGAGGGGTGGGGACTTCTACTTCGATCGCCTAGGTGGTCAGAGCGAAAGCTCCTGTCAAAATCGTACTTGGCTACTCGCCTCCCCCCCTCCCCTGCTCTGTAAAAGTGTCAATTGTTCAAAAGGAGCAGGGGACTTCCTTAAAGCAGAACTACCCCCTTTGGATGAAGCTTTGCTTTAAGCTAAATTTTTTATTTCTTAAAATGATATAATCATGAAATACAACACTTTGATTTTTTTCTCCTTAATACAATTATAATGATGTAGATGTAGTAAATTGTCATATGATCAAAAAGTGGATAATATGATTTAAGAAATGTAGTTTTTTCAGTTAAAGTGTTACTAAACGCACAACAGTAAAAACAGTCTGTATATGCAGCATAGCATGCTTGTTATACTCACTGTGAAACCTAAGGGATTAATCCTCCGCATTGTGTAAAAAGGCTGTTTGATCCTGTCTTCTCTGATCCTCGCCTTCTTTCACAGTCCCCAATCAATCTCCTGATAGTACAAAACCCTGGGGGCACTCTGCATAGTTTGGTGTGTATTGCTGTATTTTTCTTGGGAGGGTGCATATGGGTGCACAGGGCCAGACAGAGGGTCAGCCTCTAAGGACAATTATGGGGAGAATGAAAACTCCTCCTACAAGCTTTCACCAGGCACTGATAGAAGTAACAAGCTGTTCTGACTGCAGATGAGAAAAGGTATTTAGCTGTAATGTCCATGTTATATGTACTGTGGGAGACCAAATATAGTGAATGCAGGGTCCTAGGTTTAGTAACACTTTAAGTTCTATTGGTAGCTCTGTGATTAAAAATGTATGTACTGTATTCTATATGCGGTACAATACATCTCTGTGGAAGATGAGCTTACTGGAAGTCGCACCAATATGCAGCAAGCAGAATCATTTTTGGGGAAAAAAACACCACGGTACAATACATTGGCCGTAAATAGAACTGTACCATTGACAACAATGGTATAGGACTCTCTAACATGTCTGAACTGCAAAAGTGTGAATGAGCCATATAGGTGTCATTTTGTATATCCAAATTATCATGTTAAATTATAAATTATAATGTTAAACCTGGCTTTGTAACACCCTGGAACCTGTAATTTAAAGCAGAACTCCATGAAAAAAATGTTTTCTCCCATGCAGTGGGGCTGTGCTCACACTGCATGGGTTAACTGCTTGTTTTGTCTAGGGGTGCACAGAAAGGCTATGCTTACCCGATCCATCCTCCACAAAATCCTGCTCCCCCACATCCATCAGTGGACTGTTCCTGCCGTCCTCACGTCCAGAGCTGGTCTATAGGCGTGATGACATCAGGAACAGTTTATTCACAAGACCACTGGTGTGTGGGGAAGCAGGAGCTGCAGAGACCGGTCTTGCACTCAGAGGATCGGCTGATCCCCTAGACAAAAATGAACAGTTAACCCATGCAAGTGTAGGTCTTTCTTTATTTAACAACTTCTTTAAGGTTTAACTTTCTGTAGCCATTATTGAAGAGAATGTTTACAGTATTAAAGGGAGAATTTTGTGTTTTGTATGTATTTTTTCATCATGTTCAGGACTAAAAAAAAATATATAAATTTAAAAATGTTTTTTTACATATTATTAGATAAATGTGAAATATTTTGTATAAGTATGTCAAATTTTAGCCTGCAGGGGACTCTCTAGGCTAAATGGATATTAAGTTTAATTTTGACTGTTCATTAAAAAAAAACTGTTTACCAAGCTCAATACCTGAAGCTCTGATTACAAGCACAGGTGGATGAAACAGACTACTTATTTCCCCTTTGCTCTGCTTTCTTATCAGTTATTTTCTGGTTAGTATAGATTAGCATGTTAGTAGTGGCTCATCATTTGCTGGTTCTCCCTTAAGAGAACCCAGCAATCCCCGGGTAATAAAATGAGTTATACTGAAGAGATAACTATGTTAATGGGAAACTTTTCAAATCCATTTGGTTATAGTTGTAAGAAAAAAAAAGGCAGATTAATCCAATCAAAATCCTCAAACCAGCAGTAGTTTCAGACAAGGATACATTTTGTTATGTCAGAAACAACTCTTTGAAGGAAATGACCTCTACTTCCTTTCTTGACACTAGAAGAACCACGTTCCAAACTTGTCTTTTATTGATAATCAGGTCTAGCAAAGCTTTACTGAGCAGTGCATTTAATGTGTAATGTTGCACAGTACATGTCTTAAATTAATGCAGCCCATTCCTTTAAATAGGCTTCCTAATGAACCAAAAAAGGTGCATGCACTATATTTAACAATGCAGCACACGACAGCGCAATGTTACAGTGGATGAGATGCCATACAGAAGAGTGTGATTTGGAAGGACATCTGGAATGTCAGCTCAGAGTTTATGCTTATAGTCAGCAAGCTGTGAGAGAACTACAAATTCTTTTGTAAGGAGTGACCCTCAATACCAGATTAAGTTTAATTTTAGGAGCCTTGGTGGTGTCTCATCATTTGCTGGCTGCAGATATAGTTTGATAACAGACTTGCTGGTTGGGTTCCTTTCCATTCTCTTCAAACCAATGTTAGTGATTACTGATATTATTTAATGAAGAGTTTACATTTTAAAAGTTTATGTAAAGGTTAACATAATGCAGCATTACACATTAGGACACTGTAAAGCTTCTAATAGGAAAACTAACATTCCATAATGTGTAAAAGAATCACAATTTGGATCTGGGATTTTTCCACATAATTATTAAAGCAGATGTCCGCTGAAAAAAAATATATTAAAAGTCAGCAGCTACAAATACTGCAGCTGCTGACTTTTAATATCGGCACTTACCTGTCCTGGAGTCCAGCGCCGTCCGCAGCAGAGGACGAGCGATCGCTCGTCACTCTGCTGCCTCCCCTGCCATCCTCGGTGAGGGAACCAGGAAGTGAAGCGCTCCGGCTTCACTGCCCGGTTGCCTACGGCGCATGCGCTTGTCGCGCTGCGCCTGCTGATTGGCTCCCGCTGTGCTCTGGGAGCCGAGTGTTCCCAGAACACAACCTGGGGTGAGGGGAGGTGACGCCCTGCCCGCAGTCTGCCCGCAGACTGTAGCCGGAAGTGGGTGCAAATACCTGTCTTTAGACAGGTATCTGCACCCCCTCCCCCCTGAAAGGTGTCAAATGTGACACCGGAGGGGGGAGGGATCCGATCAGCGGAAGTTCCACTTTAGAGTGGAGCTCCGCTTTAATATACAGGCCGAGAATTGCAGAGAGACCACAAATGGACCTTAAAGTAGAACTATAGGCAAAACTTTTTCCTGGTGCCTCCATGGCAGCATACATATGATAGTAGCCCCACCTACTTCTGCCCACAGGACCAGTGCCTAGCTATAAAAACTTAACACTCACACAACAGTCCACTTGCAAACAGTCATCAGCTAGCCAAAGTAGATATACCTAGCTCCTTAGAAACCAACAATGGTAGAAGGCGCCAGCCCACAATTCCTAAAGTTAATTCTAAGGTCCCGCTATGTGTCCGGGCTGCAACCACCGAAAGTAATTGCTGTACGTTCCTCCAGTAGCATCTGAACATCGTGGGCACCTTATGCAGAGGTGTCAGCCAACATGACGGGAGCCAATCCGGTTGTATTATAGTACATTCTTTCAGCAGTACTGATGGGCTTAGTGGTCCTCCCTACACCTGTCTTTGACAGGAAGCCAGTAGCTTACTCACTATCTTATGATAGAATTTGCTGAATCTTCCCACCCTGGTAGCTAGTTATTGATCTATCATGCATATGCTGCCATGGAGGCACCAGGAAAACAGAAAATTGTATCATACTTACCATAATTTTATTTTCCTGGGGCCCATCCATGGCAGCATACCGAACCCACCCAGTTCATTCAAAGCGATGTACAGGGAATGGGCTGTTGTGGGGGTGTTAACTTTTTATAGCTATGCACTAGTCCTGTGGGTGGAAGTAGGTGGAGCTACTATCATATGTATGCTGCCATGGATAGGCATCAGAAAAAGACAATTATGGTAAATATGATACAATTTTTTTTGGGGGGGGGGAATAAAGTAAGGGAGGGTTATAACCCCTGTCAGATTTTTTTCCGCCATCTGTGTCCCATTGTGGCAACTCCCCTTCATTTCCTGTCCCACAGCCAAACAGGAAGTGAGAGGAAATCCCTGCAAATGAAGGGAATTCCTTGGAGACCCCCAGGTCAACAGAACTAGTATCCTCATTGGAAGCTATCCCCTATATTATTTTTCTGGGGACAACCCACAATTTTGGATTTTCATTTCCTTTCATTTTCAATAATAATGGTAAACTTGACAAATTGAGGTGAGGTGAGTTTCCTTAACGGTGGCACAGACAGCAATAAAACAGGTGTTCTAATCCCTCTCGACTCTATCCAAAACTAGAAAAAAGTTTTGCCTTTAGGTATACTTTAAGAAGGCAGAATATTATGGGGTTTTATTCCATTCCCTTGTCTTAGTTTGATTTTGCATTTTATGTAATCCTTTAGGCCTCATGCACACTTTACATTATATTAACGTTATAAAAACGGCAGTAGCTTTGCAGTGAGTTTTTCAACTTTTTTGCATTAGCGTTTTTATAGTTTTTTTTTGCATTTTTCAGAGTTATCGTTTTTTATTTTTTGTTTGTTTGTTTTTTATCAAAAACGTTGAACACTGGTGAGCCCCGTTTTTGAGAGTTTTTTGATGTTAGAGCATTTTTACAGCTGAAAAATGCCTCTCAGAACCCACTAGTTTTTTTTTTTACAGCCAAAAAACGCCCCAGTCAAAAACAGTTGATAACAGCCAATGTGTGCGTGGACACATAGGGTAACATGCTGGAGAGTTTATTGATTGTAGAAACAAATGTCTGAAGCCAAAAACAGCAGCTATAAAAACATCCAGGCCCGGATTCACGTACGAGTTACGCCGGCGTATCTCCAGATACGCCGTCGTAACTCTGAGTCCGAGCCGTCGTATCTATGCGCCTGATTCTTAGAATCAGTTACGCATAGATTTGTATTAGATCCGACTGGCGTAAGTCTCTTACAATGTTAAGTATGGACGTCGTTCCCGTGTCGAATTTTGAATATTTTACGTTGTTTGCGTAAGTCGTTCGCGAATAGGGCTGGGCGTCATTTACGTTCACGTCGAAAGCATTGGCTTCTTGCAGGTTAATTTGGAGCATGCGCACTGGGATACTTTCACGGACGCCGCATGCGCCGTTCGTAAAAAGCATCATTTACGTGGGGTCACATTAAATTTACATAACACACACCCACATCTACCACATTTGGATTAGGCGGGCTTACGCCGGCCTATTTACGCTACGCCGCCGCAACTTTGGTTTGAGAATACGGCACTTGCCTGTCAAAGTTGCGGAGGCGTAACGTAAATAGGATACGTTACGCCCACACAAAGATACGCGATTCTACGTGAATCCGGGCCCCAGTGTGCATGAGACCTTAGGGTAAAATAAAAAAAATGTATGTGGATTACACTTTCATATAAGGGGTACTACGCTGTTTACATACAGCCCCCACATCTGACCAACCCCTGCAAGGCTGTAGGAGCCAGGGACATTATGCACTCTCCTTATTTTTCTGGATTGCTTTTTCTGACAATTAATTCTGTTGGTTCAATTTAAAAAGCAACCAAAGGCTTCACGAATCTCATTTTCAGATTGCTGGTTAAAGGAAATTGGAGTATTTTATGAAGGGCCATTTAAAGCAGATGCAATGTATATTTTTGGCACCAAAAATGTAGGATAAAGAGGTACCTGATGAAAAATTGGACATCTGCAATACAGAAAAAAAGAGGAAAAGCTGCTTTGAGGATGCTTAGCTGTGGTAGTATACTGACTGATATAGGTTAAACTACTGTTTGAGAAGAGTGGACAGCTGGGTCTATGGGATTCTCTCCTACATGGAGCACTCCATGTGCCTGTAGATCCCCATGGAAAACAGCAACATTTGAACTATAACCATGGAAAGGTTCATTTTTTCCACCCTTCTGTATTAGTCACAGTAGCTGAGAATAGCTAAATAAATAAATACCATTTTAATTTCAACAGCAAATAACCACTTTGTTCTTAATTGTCAAAATGAATGTACAGTATCTCTTTTTGTAAATGTAATATTTTTTTATAAGACTTTTTTGTTGGAGAAAGGTTTACTACAACAGTTGGGGTACATGTGCTTTAATATAGAGGGAGGTTGGGTATATAGAGTATATTGAATAACTAGGTAGTTGGGGTACATGTCCTGTAATATATAGGTATCCTTCACTTCTTGCTCTAGGAAGAGTGGTCTCTCTGATGGAAAATGTATTGTCTATATAAAGACACTTTTTTTATCAGAATGGGAAAGGGTTAGAACAATTTCTATAGTCTCTGTTTTTGTTCTTTGCCCCCTGTTGGGGAAATTATCTTACTTTAGTGTCCTATAGACTGGGGTCACCAGCACAGGAAGAGAGGGAAACATTTCTTAAAGCGTACCTATTTAGGGAAGGAAAATAAAAACCTGACATAAAAATATAGTTCTAATTCTTGATATCTCTATGCACTCCAATGGTACTAGGATCTAGATCTACTCTGTTAATGTTAAGCACAATATACTACATGGGAAAATTATTGTGATAAAACACATTTAGAGAAAATAATTGTTCTTGTTAGAAACTGAAATGTTATTATCTGTCAAGAATGTACACTACGAAACATTCTTGTTTTACTAAACAATGTTTAACATATATTTTTTACAAAGGGTCTTGAGTCAATGGTCCTTGTTACAGTTAGTTCTTGTCTATCTTTGAGATGATTGTTAACAGAAACATTTTCAGATCGATGACTCTTACAGATGTTGGGTTGCAGTTCAACTCTCAGTGGTCGTGAGGGTAACAGTCCTAAAATTGCTTAATAAAACAGACTAATCACTATGCCTGCTTAATATGTTTTAAGAAGGCTAGGGGTGCTGTTAATTTGTTTTTTGTTTTTTTTTCTGCTTGCACTTATTTTTACTTCTCACAGGGTTAAATTCAAGCAGAAGTAACCGAGAATGCAACTCTGGTGCTTTTAAACAAGGCAGAGCAACGTGTCACCACTTTAACTAAGGTTACATGACATAATATCTGATTACAATTAATTTTGATTGGCTTGCATGCAAATCAGCTGTGTCCCTTGCCTGTCCATTGCAATTCAATACAGAACATGCACAGCTATTAGGCTTAGGTGGAGTCATAAGACTCTCTTCACAGCATGATCTGCCGAGACTGGCCAGTTATAATGTTCTACTAAAAATATAATTTCTTAATTTTCATTATATTTTATTTTTTAATACTTCCTCAGCATTTACTGCATGCCCTAAACCTATACTGCTTTAAGATCACAAGCGTAAAATTAAAAAAGGAGCATGCATCATTTTGAATGTTAAGTAGTATATAAACTGGTAAGAATGATTTTGCAATATGTGTGTTTATCATAGACCTGCTTTCATTTATGATGTTCCATTGGTGGTAAGGTTGTGTCTTTCAGTGAATTTTTATTTAGGATAAGTTTGTTAAATTATTGCACATCTGTTATTATTGTATCATCTATAGTAAAGCTCTAACACCAACTTTTTTTTTACAGAGTGGGGAAGGGTTAGATCCTTAGCTGAGCGTGTATGTCCTTCTTTGTTCCCGCTGGGATGCTCTTACATACTTCCTGTCACACTCTCACCCAGCACATTGCTGAGGAGTAAATTTCTTGCTTCACCTTCCAGAAGGGTATTTTCTGTGTCTTTATTTGGAGATTCCTAAATAACGATGTTATATCATTGAACTCCAGAAAGCAGTTCAAATTTTATTTTACAGAATGCTTTAAGTGTCACAGGAAGCGGGGAAATGCCCCCAACAGACATGAAGGATCTCACCTTTTCCTACTCTATTCAAATGTTAAAAAATTGCTTTGAATGGAGTGCCACTCTCATTAATTTTAAACTAATTATAACAAAAGCCTAACTGTAGGGGAATAAGATAGGGCAATGTTGTGCTTGTTCTTTCACGTAGCTATTTGGTGGTAGCGACATAGGAGTCGATTTATTAATTTCTATAAAAATAATATACATGTTATACTTACCTCATCTGTGCAGAAGATGTGCACAAAGCAGCCTGCATCCTCCTCCTTTTGGGTCTCCTTTTGGGTCTCTCTTAGCTGCTCCTGGCCCCTCCCCCTGTTGAGTGCCTGTCGAGTGCCCCCACAGCAAGCAGCTTGCTATGAGGGCACCTGAGCCAAGCTGCAGCTCTGTGTATCCATTCAGACATGAAGCTGCCATTCGGCCCCATCCCCTCTTGCTCCTGAGTGGCTAACTGACTTTAATAGACAGACATAGGAGCCAATGGCGCTGCTGCTGTGTCTTAGCCAATCAGGAGGAAAGTCTCGGATGGCTGAGGGACTTGTGGACATCGCTGGAGAGAGATGGGGCTCAGGTAAGTATTAGGGGGTGCTGGGAAGACTGCTGCACACAGAAAGCTTTTTTCTTAATGCAAAGAATGCCTTTACAACTGCTTTAAAGTGGATGTAAACCCTATTCATGAAATTTGAGCTTGGCACATAAATCTGCAGTGTTTATTTCTTCTAACATACCCCAACCATGCAGACCTAAGAGAATTATTATGCAAAATAATTATTAGTTAAAGCGGGAGTTCACCCATTTAAAAAAAAAAAAAAAATCTCCCCTTAGCTTCCTGCTCGTTCGGTCTAGGGGAATCGGCTATTTATATTAAAATATAAGCAGTACTTACCCGTTTTCGAGCTGCATCTTCTTCCGTCGCTTCCGGGTATGGGTCTTCGGGAGCGGGCGTTCCTTCTTGAGTGACAGCCTTCCGAGAGGCTTCCAACGGTCGCATCCGTCGCGTCACTCGTAGCCGAAAGAAGCCGAACGTCGGTGCGGCTCTATACTGCGCCTGCGCACCGACGTTCGGCTTCTTTCGGAAAATCGTGACGCGATGGATGCGACCGTCGGAAGCCTCTCGGAAACCTGTCAATCAAGAAGGAACGCCCATTCCCGAAGCCCATACCCGAAAGCGACGGAGAGGATGCGTCTCGTAAACGGGTAAGTACTGCACATATTTTAAAATAAATAGCCGATTCCCCTAGTAATAACGAGCAGGAATCTAAGGGGGAAAAGTGCCCTCTAAGGGTGAACCCCCGCTTTAAACCTATGAGCTTCTCCAACGTTAAAAAAAATATCTGTGCTGTGTGTATGATCCTTCCCTTTTGGAGGGTGCTAACGGCTTGTGTGCATAATGTTGGCAAGGTCACAAAGAAGATCACAACAGGTCCTGGCAGGAGGGCCAGGAAGTTATTAAAAGTTATTTTTGTATAACTAAGTCAAAGAGCCCATAATGTGTATATGTTTAAAAACATACTTAAAGTTTACACTTTATATATATATATAGGTATATATTCTTTTTAGGAATAGTTGATAGGATACAGTGTGTGGCCAAAAGTGAAAATGCTTACCAAATTGCATAGTAATCATATAGTTGATAGATGACCATGTATAAATTATAGTCATCAAATTGAGGATCAACATGCATGTAAAACTGTTAATGGAAAATCAAAAATGTCTTTCAGGTAAACATAACAATGGCAGCTTGAAAGATGTACATGCTAGATACACTATAATTTTCTTAAGCATGCCATAGATTATGTCAGTGTTGATGGGGGTATCCCTCCCGCTGAGCTATTGTGTTCCTACAATGGGGGGGGCGTCTCTGTGATTACTGCTAGCCACTATATAAATTTGATCCAACTATGGCTGCAGGGCTCAAGTCCTGCTGAAACGCGTGGGAACAGAGTTCCTGTACTTTTTTCACAGCAGGAACTCAGTTCCCTTTGCAGGACTAGAGCAGCCGAGCCGCCCAAGCCAATCCTTCACTAAGTGGCGATGCCCAGCTCAAGTCACTGTCAGGGGCAGGCAAACCTTAGTGATCCTTTATGTAACTGACCACTTCCTGTATATGGATTCATCGGGTAGTGTGCGGGTATTCTGTCACTTCCTCGATGCCGCAATGTCTCCTGGGAGCTTTTGTCATTGTTCCCAGGAGACATTGCGGAGGTCTTCCGTGAGTTTTCCCTGGGATTTAGAAAGAACTTACTAAGGTACACTGGATCGGGAAAAAAAATATGCGGTTTAGTAATTATGCCTATGAGCGTATAATTTTTTTTTTGGTGGGGGAGTGGATCTTGGGTGGGAGTTCCCACACTTTTTTCCCCAGGACTTGACCCCTGTATGGCTGGCTTTAGAAGTGATCATTATACAAAACATATTTGGTTATATATTACAATATAAATGGCATCAGTTGCTATAAGTAATCAGTGTTCTTACTCACAGATAACCTTCCATGGCCAATGTTTTCTATTGCAAAAAGTTAATGCCTGAACTAAGCTAAATTCATTCCAGTTGTTTCAAAATATGTGAAAAGTCTTAAGCCTCGTACAAACGATCAGTCCATCCGATGAGAACGGTCACGCCTACACACCATTGGTTAAAAAAACTATTGTGTCAGAACGCGGTGACGTAAAACACAACGACGTGCTGAAAAAAACGAAGTTCAATGCTTCCAAGCATGCGTCGACTTGATTCTGAGCATGCGTGGATTTTTAACCGATGGTTGTGCCTACTAACGATCGTTTTTTTCCCATCGGTTAGGAATCCATTGGTTACATTTAAAGCAAGTTGGCTATTTTTTAACCGATGGTTAAATAACCTATGGGGCCCACACACGAACGGTTTTGACCGATGAAAACGGTCCATCAGACCGTTGTCCTCTGGTTAACCTATCGTGTGTATGAGGCCTTACAGTTTCTTTGCTTTAGAAAGCAACTACAGAGTAGGAAACCCATCCCCTTGCAGAAAAGGACCTGTGCTCTCTGTGTGTAAAAAGTCCCACAAATCCCCTGCTGGGTCGAAGCTAGATCTCTCCAATTTGGTCTTGTTCACACAGGGTGATTTAATCCACGCCATGTGCAGGGTCATATTTTACCAGCTAGGGGATGCACAGGTGTTGCGTGCACCTCCGTGTCAGCAGTCCTATTACTGTCCTTTGAGATGCAGTGGCTGGGAAAGAGCTGGACCTCCATAAGACTACAGGCATGGGAATGCATGCAACACCTGTGCATCCACGGACCAATAAACACAGCCCTGCATTGGACATAGATTCAAATCCCCAGTATGAATGAGGCCTAACAGGGAGCATAAGCTTTGCTGATTGAAGAGCTGAATCAGCAGGAGGCATGTTGAACCTTTGTAGAGAGACCGCTGTTTTTAATTTTAAATGTTTTTGCATACTATTGAGATCTATGGTCCAACATTTCTCAAGATTTTCTAGTTACATTTTTTTTAATCTGGACCAATATTCTTAAAACTTTTTAAGTTGTGTTTTATAGAAGGGAATCCATGTTTTTTTTCCCATTAAACTGAATATGTTAGGCCTTCATAACATTTTAAACGGCTGTTAATACATTTAATGTAGCGAACATCCTATTAATCATTTTTGTGTGAATGGTGTTTTTTTTTATAGTTAAAAGTAAAATAGTTGAAATATTTTGTTGCTCAGTTTGTAAACTGTTGGTTTTTCCTATTCAAAAAATATTTTGTTTATAAATTTTCTTATTTATTTATTTATTTTAACAACTGATAGTTAAGCATGTGTCATGTGTTTAGTCAAAAAAAATAATGCACTGAACTATCTTATTGGCAAATAAGGTTACAGTTAAATAAAAAATAATAAATTGGCATTCATGCTGGTTTTCATTGGCTCTGAAGAGGGGATAGCCTCCACCTCCTCCACAAGCATGTTAATCTGCTAATCACTGGTTTGGCTGTTGTACTAGATGATTTAATTATCTCTTACTTAAGTATGCTTAATTGAACAAAGAACTATTGTATTAATATCTCACTATTGTACATCGGATTATCACGTTATTGTCATTCGCACTTGACCCAATTTGTCTTTCTTTTCACTGGTTTAGGAAAACGGTGATGCAAACTCTTTCCTGTTCAATGTTCTTTTTAACTTTTAAATTTATTATAACCTTTGCTTTGGCTACAGCATTTTGGCAGGTTTTTTTTATATATATATATATCAGGGTAAATGATGGAAGCATTTAGTTCTACTATTTTTTAAGGAATGCTATAAAACCATACAATTTACTATTACATTTGCTATTATTTCAATTTTGAATATTTGACATAAAACATGTTTGTATTTGTTATTCTCTTTTAAACACAGACAGTTATAAATTATTAACATTAATACTGTCATGAAATTTATTTAGTGTAAATTCAATCATTTCAATTAATAAATGTAGTATTCATAGATTTATGTAACAAATTTGTCAACAATTGTTTTATATATTTTTTTGTTTTTAAACAGTATAAAACTGGAATTTGTATGCCAATAAATATGAACTATACTGTATCAATACCAATTCTGCTGTATACCAATTCACACATTTATTGTGTGTAAAGGACCCACAAATTTTGGCGTGCATACATCATTTTCAAAACTTCTTGCTGTTTGGATAAACAAATAATATTTTGTTAAATGGATCATATTTAATCACGTAACACAAACCCTTTGTATTTTATCTGTGTATTTACAGAGTATCTGAAGTTCAGCTTTAAAATAATTTTTCTTTATCTTTTACTGTTAATACAAACATTAATATGTGTTAATATTTTTTGCATTGCCAAATTTAATTAATTTAAAAAATATAGTTATTACTGCTTCCATCATTCCCTGTGTACATTTGCTACTTATCAACACAGCCATTGATGATGTTATACATAATACAGTAATAACATTACACCAGATCAGAGAATGCGGATTGTGTATGCTACCAGAACAAGAAACTACTATGAAATTAAACGTTACTCATACTTGTTTCGGGTAAATTGATCCTACACAAAAATTACAGAAAAAAAGAAGCACATTGGAAAAACAACATTAAAAATGAATATAAAAAAACAACAAGTAAATCCTGAGCTTTACTCATTTAAATTAGTTGTTGGAGTCCCATCAATAAGTATGAATATCGGGTTGACAAGTAGTTTGAAAATGCACCGTGAAAATGGGGTGCATTGACATATGAATGCAATTGCTTGAAAACTGGTATTTTGCATTTTCTTTTATGATAACACTTTAAATGTCAATATGTGTTTTTAAACAACAGAGAAAGATGAAATTTAGCACCTAAAACTATTAGGATAATTTGTTACTATTTGGTGAGAATGCATTTATGAGCCACTTTAAGGCTTTCACGGACCATAGGGCAAAGGCAAAATTAGCTACTCACTTGATTATGAAAACCCACAATATATACAGTATGTATCATTTTCCTATAGCTACTGAACACATATAATACATATTAAATAATATTACAAGTCAATTTTAAGTTATATTGATATTGAAGGAAATTACACATCAAGAAGATGGCTAGTAATAATTATTAATTAAAAGGATTATTTAAGCACAATAATTAATACATCTTTAAAAATAACTTAGTAAATGTATAAGAAAGTTTTTGGAAAATGTTAATGCTTCTCGTTTTGGTGATCATTTCCCAATAAGGGATCTAATGATGAGGTAAACAATCTATGAGGTTTAATGCAGCAACTTGGAAGACCTCTGTTGGAGTGAAAAAGCTGTCAAGCTCATATATTTTAGCTGATAGCCCATTGTTCTCTCTGTTCTTTCTGGACTGATTGTTCTCTCTGTTCTGATGCAACAAGTCATTGGTGCACATTATCATGTACACCTGTAGAATGGGAGTATTTTATGTCTATGTGCCTCTAAGGAAGTATTTTTAATAGTAGTAGTAATTTGTACTTTCTGTCATCTAAAATCTAGATGTGCTGCTTTAAGAACTCTGCAAAAAAGCTTTACTTGTTTAGGCTTAGCTACTAAGAGTGCCATGCCTTGGTCCTGGCAGATCCAGGACTATGCCCTTTTTATTATTATTATTATTAAAATGGTCCCGAACCACCTTCTTTATTCTAAGCCTGGAGGTGTAATAAATCCTTTAAAATTAAGACTAAATGCCTAAGATTACATTTTGTAGCTAAATCACAAAATATAAAACAGAAAGATCAGTCATGGCTTGTTCTAAAATAAACATATAAGACTTTAGACTTTAACTAACAAACCAAATGCCACTCATTAGCAAAAATATAGGACATTTATACAACATTCAGCATTCTTGAGCTAGCGGTTTATTAATATTTTCTTATGGGGGGGTATTTATTTGCAGAAGCTGAACATGACCAGCTCATCTGAAGGTAGCACAGTGGATATCAGGCCCCCTGGGATAGTTGTGGAAGGAGAAGGGGAGCTGGTGGATATTGAACCGGAGGAAGCTATGGAGCCAGATGCCTGCTTCACAGAAGGTGAGTGGGAGAACATTGCTCATTAAAGCCTTTTTACTTGGCAGTTGGCCTACACAGCAAGATTATATAATGAGACGAACTTTTCAATATACTTGTAAATTAAAAAAACACACATGTTGTGCAAAGAAAAAAAAGATATCGACTTGTAAATTTTGCAGGGGAAGACCTTTGTAATTTTTAATTAACTGATGCCATATTTTTACTTTGACTGGTGCCAGCGTTAAAGCACACCTATGGTTTAGAAGTATACATATTACTGACCATAAGGCAGATAGGGCAGATGGATAATGCATTTGGTTCTTGCAGCAATTATGATTAAAGTGGAACTACAGTAAAAATGTTTAAAAGTTGCTTTAGATGCCAACACATTTGTAATTTGTTATATGTTAAAATTGCATGCTACCTAACAAAGGCTTGAACAGTGGAACCTATGCCCAAAAAGGCAAGCGGCAGACAAAGGATTAGTCAAAAGTATTTCCTATAGGCTTCCTGGGTCTAATCTTTTCTATATTATTGTCTTCTGCCTCAATCTGCAGTGTTTCTGTGCCGAGTTGGCCATCTTGGTACAGTGGCAAGCCTTTGCTAACTCATGTCAGAACGTATCTGTTGATTACTATTGAACAGAGGACTGGTGGGGGAATATTTAAGACTCAGCAGGAAAGTTTCAGAAAGAACAGATTCACAGAATAAATGAAGCATAAGCAGTTAGATCCTTGCACTGCAGGTCCTATAACTATCTTCCAGGAAGAAGTCTAGCAGTAACCTCACCAAGTCTTCAAATTTAATGAGACTAGCCATCACAGGCAGCAGTACATTTAACAAGCATTCAACCCTTGCAGTGGGATGTGGGGGAAGGGGGCACTGTAAAGGTAAATTGTTTTAAATTCTTGGATTTGAGCTTTAAGTCACAGGAGTGCCTAAACACAGGAGATGCACAGCTATTTTTCATGGAAACATTTTCAATCTTCTACAGGGCTCAATTCATACTTCTAGATTTTCCCAATAAGATAGAAAATCTTTACACTTTAAGTTTAGGTCAACTTTAACAATGCACACATTGCTGGCATATTACATAGACTGGATGGTAATACTGTCTACAGTTTTACAACTTTCACTGTTGGTTGTCTGCTTGCTGGATAATAAGTGAACACTTAGCCTGGTATGACAACTATGGTTTGACTGTGCTAGAATTTTTTTATTGCACCTATGTAAGTCCTCAAGTCTGTCCCTCTGGACAAATAAGCCTTAGCTTCTACCAGAGCTAAGCCCCTCTCACATTCACAATTTAATGGTAGAGTGTATGTTGGTCACTGAGACTCTGGCATTGAATTGTTGAAATGAAAGAGCAAGGCTACCTTGCAACATTTAGCTTCATGTTTAAATCAAACTTATGGACCAGGTGCACAGTGGGGTTGATTTACTAAAACTGGAGAGGACAAAACCTGGTGCAGCTCTGCATAGAAACCAGTCAACTTCGATTTTTTTTGTCAAAGCTTAATTGAACAAGCTTAAATTAGAAGCTAATTTGCTACAAAGCACAGGTGCACCAAAGTTTGTACTCTCCAGGTTTAGTCTGTGAACCTAAAAAAGTATTTGCCGGCATTGCTTAGTGTCTGATATTCAAAAATACTACTTCATATTCCAATCTCACACGCTTCTGGATAAGCTCTCAAGGTTACTGGTTCAAGTCACAAAGTAGATATTTCCCAGCACAACATGGATCAACAAAAGTGGCTTCCAAACGGCTTATTTATTGCATGATCACAACACAAGGAGAGAGTGTAACATTTCGTAACCGTTTGGACGCCACTTTTGTTGATCCATGGTGTGCTGGCAAATATCTACTTCTAAAAAACAATCAGTACGTGTAACATTACAGTCTTTATAAACGGAAAAAAAAAAACTACAGTACCTGCATTTCCTGAATTCAGTTATTACAAAACCACAAATGCATATTACGAATGACTATTTGCAATTATCCATGTTGTAGAACTTCACTTAATCTGTTGCCTATGACCCCTCTACAGGAAAGGGATAAGAATGTCCAAAAGCTGTTTCAATATCAAATCTAGATGCAAAAACTATACAACAAATGCCAGTTATATAAGGCCAAACATCTAGTCAAGATGCTAAAAAAAAATTTAATTTAATCTCTTATAATAGGATGTGTAAAAAGGTTTCCAATTTGCACTGTGAACATTGATGAAGAAAATGGCAAGACTTGGTGGAGATTCAGAAAAACCTGCTACACAATTGTTGAACACAACTGGTTTGAAACCTTCATTATCTTCATGATTCTTCTTAGTAGTGGAGCATTAGTAAGTGAATCCTTTGACTTTTAACATTAAATTTCATTATTATTTTATTATTATTATTGTTATTATTATTGTTTTTTTGCTCCCTAAAACAGCTATTATCATTTGATTAAGAAAGGCAGCACAGTGTCTTAGTGGTTAGCAAGTCTTACACCATACATCCCCACCCCAGAAACTCTATTTGAAATCTCTGGTCATGCTTATGGTTTATGTACCTGGGAAGTGTATTCTGGTTCAATGTCAAACAACTCAGCACCCATACTCAAAGATTGGTTTTAAAGACTGGCTAGAGTGGCTAAAATTAAGGAGCTTTTCCATTCAGGCCAAGGCCCTAATCCCCACTCATGTTTAACCTTCCCCACTCTTTTTATCCCCCCAACCTTCCTTTAGCGTCCTATTCCACTATTTGTCTTTCTCTTTTCCTCTCCCTGGGTCCAAACATGACCTCTAGTTTTCTGGTCTCCAGACCACCCAGGACCTTTAAATTTATTCACACTGTAATATCCTAATGATGGTACTAAGGGTCACATCTCCTTCACCCCACTTGGAACTTCCAATTGACTATCCTGTGACCTACTCTACAAACTATTATGTCCATGGAGGATGTGATTTGTCTTGTACTACTTGCTGATGCATCTATCATTCATAATTTATTCTTAATATTTGGATGTACATTAAAACAAACTGTATTTGAAAAAAAAAAAAACACATACAAAGTGATTAGAACACTTTGTGGATGCTGACTTCTGTTTCATGCCTGTGAATGCCTTAAAGTGTATGTATTCCCAAAATAAGTCTGCACTAGAGAAAGAGACCATTTCTAGCACATTATAAAATAGTTAAATTAGAACGAAGCCCCCGCAGTAGCGCCTGGTCACTGCTGAGGGGGCTGACATGTTCCCCTGGCATTTCTTTTGGGTTTGTGGGCTCCGGCGCTGTGGGTGGCTAGAGCCACAATGACGTCACTCCTGCGCATACGTGCGGGAGCCCTTTGTTCTCGCAAGAAGCGCTGAAGTTCCGAACACATGGACCGCTGATGTCAGCGGCTGCTTGCAGGATGAATTTTTCCTAAGCAGTGCACGTTTAGAAGATATTCATTTTACCTACAGGTAAGCCTTATTAGACTTACCTGTAGAAAAAAATTGTGAGGTATACAACCGCTTTAAGAGGCTTCAGATAATTACAGTAGATGATATCTTACAGTGGTATTAAAGTACATTTTTTAAAAACAAAAGAAAAAGGAGGAACGAGACAGAGTGCCACTTCCTTAGTGTAATATGCATGTATACCATGGAAAAGTGAAGCAATAACATATGCACTGACATAAAAATACTTGGGGGCCACATATCTATACATAATCTGTAGGATGTCCAGGGGGCAGTCCCTGCAATATCTCCAATGGGCATGAAAAGAAAGCAAACAACAAACAGAGAGCACACCACTCTCAGTATATTTATTAAAGACTGATGTTGTAAATAGATAAACAATATTGCACTCACATGTAATCAGTAGAGAACTGGCATTATCATAAAGCTCCAGCAGGTGGTCCCAGAAAGCATCCTCCAGTGGATGCCCTCACAGGAAGTGACGCTGAGGGAACCAGGAACCAGGAAGAGACAACTGTAAAAGTGTAGCTAGCTGCCGCTGTGGACCACAAGGCAACGATTGGCTGATGGGATGACATTATGCGTACATGTGGGTGGGCATGGTGTGTTCCCTTGAGAAAGCTCTTTCACTGATACTGAACCACAGCAAGTTTACCTGGGCTGCAGGACCTTTATATTCTGAGCCTCATACATTCTGGAAGGTTCCACCACATCTTTTTGGACACCTTTACCTGTTCACATAGTGTGCATAAAAATGTAAAGAGACAGTGCACCTTACATTATATGAGTTTAATATTATAGTGTAATGGGAGCAAATAAGGTCAGGGAGGTAGCCACAAACCCATGCGGGTGGGCCCAAATGAATTGAGGCCTTTTACAATCTCTAGTGAGCTTACATAGGGGCCACAATTATACACCCTTGGGCCATTCATCTTAGGGGTAAGATACCACAGTTATTCTTTTTGGCGCCATGTAATTTAAGAAATTTTTCCCATTGGTTAGGATTTGCTTGTTGCTGTTCTTATTTTTATTTTTTAAATTGATGACAGGTAGGTATGGCACAAACCTTCTGATTGCCCATAAAAGAAAAAAAGTGTCAGAATGTAATACCATTTTCAAAGCACTTGTCAAGACTATGACCATTATTATGGCACCAACCAATCACAGATACGCATGACGGACATTTCAAGAAACATCATCACATTACTGATTTACATTATCATTACAGTGTGTGAATTTATTCCACTTCCTACTGCAGGCTCTAAATTTTAGTTTATATCACAGCATTCAGACAGTATCTGCTCTAGAGGGATTAATTAAAGCTGGTGTTTGCATGCTTATGCCAGCAACTAGTAGCCTCACATGGATTCGCATTTCCACTGGAGGCGAGCAAATACGTAAACAGGGCAAATTTCTAAATTGTTTAGACAATTGCCAAATAACATGTATTTCCTACAATTATAAAGAGCTAACCTATTAAACAGTGACTTATTAAATACAGAGAAACATGTACATCAATCACTGCATACTGTCACCAGTGCAGTACAACATAATCATATAACTGGTGTGGCGGTGATCAGGGACACTGACTAGTGACAGTACAAAAAATAACTTTTATTTTTATTTAAAAAAATCTTTTTTTATTTAAGATTTTTTTAGCACACTGTGACCAGAGCAATATAATGTTACTATAGTAACATTGTACTACTCTGGGGAACAAGGTAAATGGAAAATGTAGAGCTAAAAAGTTGAGTAAGCAATATTCAAATAATTAAATGTTGCTATACACATGAAGGTAGGTCACAAAGTGTGAAAACATAACATATATAAAATATAACTCATATACGGAAGATTATGGGAAATGTCCAAATGAATGAACCAATCCATGTAGTGAACACATAAAGTCCAGTATAAAATAGTTGTTGCTCAGAAGTGCAGCACAGTGATATAGTGAACATGTGGAAACATTGAGGTGTTGTATCTTCAATCAAAATAATGGGGTATGTACTCTTACCAGAGATAGTGGACTCAAATGTCGATGACAACGAGTCAGTCGAGCAGTGAGATCCAAGATGGGCAGTCTTCCACAATGATCATGGGAACCCAGGTGTTGCCAGGAGCAGCTTCCAGGGGTCTTGTAGGTGACCGTGAGATTGAGAAACCACGATGAAACAGCTGGACGGAAAGGCCAAGAAAAGCTCTCGCTCTCATACGCCCCTGTTGAAGTCTGGACGCGTCGACGTTGGCTTATTGTTCCCCATATTGCTCCTTTTTACTTTTGTGATTACAAATGTTTATATCTACGGATGCCAATCGTTTTTTATTCAATAAAACCTATCCTTTTTGATCTATACCACACACGATTGGTGCTTCCTGACAGAACATCATATGATGTCCAGTCAGAATGAGAAAGCACCTTAAAGTATAAGTTAAGGTTAAGAAACATAGCAGTCAAAAATGTATTAAAATGATCACATGACAGCAGAAAGTTGCCACCATTTAAAGCTGAAATCCTGATGGACATGCATTGGTAAATACGATGTAAAAATGTGGACTTTTCACTTGACAGCCTTTTGATCAATGCAACCTTACTAGAAAACACAGACAGGTACTGAATCCCCCTTCAGTGTGCTCTGCAGTTAAGTATTATAGCCTGGTCCAGGACCCACACCATTCTGTAATTGGACAACAAAGGAGCAGCAGCACACTGATATGGATATATCCCTTTGCTCTTCCCTTTTCTAAGAATGTTCCTTCAAACACTGGAAAACACTATACATGCATGTTGTTCAGCTTTAACCTATCATGCAAACACAAGAGAACAAATTCAATGCATACATTGTTCCTGGTGGGATTCAAACCCAGATTTGCTAAGCAAGAGTTACAACCACACTAATGCCACGTACACACGACGATTTTTCGGGTTATAAAAAATTACGTTTTTTTTTATGTCATTAAAAACTATCGTGTGTGGGCTCCAGAGCATTTTTTATGATGTAAAAAATGGGTATTAAAAATTTAGAACATGCTCTAATTTTTCACATCGTTTTTAACGTTGCCGTTTTTAATGTCGTAAAAAATGGTTGTGTGTGGGCTTTTAACGACGTGAAAAAAACGGGCATGCTCAGAAGCAAGTTATGAGACTGGAGCGCTTGTTCTGGTAAAACTAGTGTTCGTTATGGAGTAAGGGCATTCATCACGCTGTAACAGACTGAAAAGCGCGAATCGTCTTTTACTAACACGAAATCAGCAAAAACAGCCCCAAGGCTGGTGCCATCCGAATGGAACTTGAATGAATGAATGAATGAATGAATGAATGAATGAAAAACTTATAAAGCGCGGCGCATGCGAACTGAATCGCTTCTGGGCGCTAGTTGTTCGTGTCTCATGACATCAAAAGAGCAGAGTTTTGATCCGTCTTCTGAAAGTCAGGTGGTTTTCCTCCAACCGAATGCTGGTTGGTAAAGCGTTCCATAGTCTAGGACCCTGAAAAGCAAACCTTCTTTCTCCTCTCTCCGGGAGATTTGGTACTTTGGGAGTCCGAGGTACAGGGCGTTAGCATAGTCCAGTCTGGAATTCACGATTGTTCCCACCACGACTGCTACGTCTTCTTTGGGGATAAATGGAATAAGTCTGCGTAGTAGGCGCAACAGATGGTGCGCTCCGCTGACTACTGACCCTATTTGTGCGTCCATTGTCATGAAGGTGTCGAAGATGACCCCGAGACTTTTGACTTTGGAGCTAGGGGTGATGATTTGGCCCAGAATGGGCGGGGGTGTCCAGGTTGTTGCCAGTTGACTCTTTCGGCTGGCGTGAAACATAAGGAGTTCTGTTTTTGAACTGTTGAGTTTAAGATAACTCTTAGTCATCCAGTTTTCTATCAAAGAGAGACATTTCTCTAAACTGAGATGATGATCCTTTTTGTTGCAGATGCGAAAATACAGTTGCGTATCGTCTGCATATGAGTGATAGAGTAGTTCTTGGCTACTGATAATATCAAAGAGAGGGCGAAGATAGATGTTGAATAGCACCGGTGACAGGGGGGATCCTTGGGGGACTCCACATGACACTGTGCGCTTTTCCGACGTGAAACAACCCAATTTAACTGTTTGTGATCGGTTTTCAAGAAAGGAAGAAAACCATGGTAAATCACCTTCTGCGACTTCTGCTACCTTGGCTAGTCGCATTAGTAACAGTTTGTGGTCTACCGTGTCAAAGGCTGCGCTTAGGTCCAGCAGAACCAGGAGACAAGATTCTCCTTCGTCTGCGGCCTCGAGGGCATCGTCCCATATTTTGAGTAAGGCCGTTTCTGTCCCGTGTCCGGGACGGAAGCCTGATTGTAATGGATCTAGTAGATTGTGGGTATCTAGATGCTGTTGCAGCTGTTGTACCACTACTTTCTCCATTATCTTGGAGAGAACATTTAGGCCTGTTATGGGACGGCGGTGAGTTGGGTCCTTGGGATCCAGGTTAGGTTTTTTCAAGATGGGCTGGATTGTGCCCTCTTTCAACAGGGATGGCACTGTGCCTTCCTTAAATGACTGGTTTATAAGCTGTGTGATGGGTGGTGCCGGGATGTCGGCACATTCCTTCAGCAGTTTGGTGGGGATGATATCATTGGGCGATGTGCTGTTCCGCAAAGCACCAATGATATTTTTTGTGGCATCGATGGAGATCGGTTCCAGAGTGAACTTTGTTGATTGTAGAGCGTTTCTGTGGGTGTTTTGTGGTTGATTGACGGTGGGGTTGAGGGGGGTATTGTTTTGCATGATGATTTCCCGGATTCTTTCAATTTTGTTGATGAAGAAATCCGATAGTTCATTGCAGAACTCTTGGGTGTCTGAGTTGGGGACTTCAAGACATCCTGGATTCATGGTCTGGGTGACCATCTTGAAGAGTTCGCGGGGGCGGTTTAGGGCGCTGTTAATCGCCATAGAAAAATTATATTTCTTGGCTTTGAAGATTTCTTTATGATATCGTGTTGTTATTGCCTTGTAGATGATGAGGTTATCCTCTGCAGGACTTCTTTTCCAGGCGGCTTCCGCCCTTCTGCGCTCTTGCTTCAGAAGCGACAGCTGGTTGTTGAACCAGCCGGACTTTCTTTTTCGGATGCAGGCTTTGCGTTTCGGTGCTACTAAATCGGCTGACTGTAGCAGGGCTGCGTTTATGGCATCCAGTGTATCTGCGGCTGTTTGATGTGGATGGATTGTTTTGATTCTGTTTCCCAAGGTAGATTTGAAGAGTTCCGAATGGAGCTTCTTCTGAGATCTAGCCCAGTGTATTGTCACCGGCTTGGGTGCTTTTATCACTGGGGGAATTTTGGAGATTATGAAATTAATTGCATGGTGGTCTGTCCATGGCAATGGTTCATTTTCTAAAATGCTTATTTTCAGATTTTGGCTGAAAATTAGGTCGAGTGTGTGACCTGAAGCATGTGTTGGCCCGCTTATAAGTTGCTGTAGCCCTAAGCCCTAAACTTCCCCTTTATAGTGGCGTCGTACGTGTTGTACGTCACCGCGCTTTGCTAGAGCATTTTTTTTTTCACGACCGTGTGTAGGCAAGGCAGGTTTAACGATCGGGTTGAAAAAAAACGCATTTTTTTCTAGACCATTAAAAATGCAATTTTTTACATCCCGAAAACCGGTTGTGTGTACGCGGCATTAGACTGGATGCAAATAGATGATTATGTTATACATTAGTAAATTAGTTGAGCAGTCATGCAATTTCATGTAGGCCTGACGATAATAGCCACTGAAAGTAATTTTTGTTTTGTTTGCTATGTAACTCATTTGGAGCATGTGTTATTGTCCTAAGATTGATTAGGAGGAAGTTAAATCCTGTGCACTGCCCCCCCCCCCATTGGTGTCACCATTTTTGATTGCCCAGCACATGCATAGATGCACTGAAGGGCTTTTCCTTGCCTTTGGGACCTGCCAGAGTCCTGCGGTACAACTGTGTGCGCACCAAGGTCTGCGTGCATGCATAGGCAAGACAGAGGTTCCTGATCTTCTTGACAGTGCCTTCCTCACACTTGTGTGTCAGGGAACCTGTTCATGCACGAAGGTACTGAAAGTCTCTGCTGGGTCTTGAAGGATAGGTAAGGAAGGAGAAAGTGCTGCCCAGCACAATAAAATAAAGAAGCAGTTACAAAAATATCCAGTTATGGGAGAATGAGGGTGCTGGAGACAGGTGCACACACATTGTCTTTTGGGGTGAAAGTCTGCTTTAACTTTGTGACTGACATTGCACTGTTTTCTTATATTGCCTCTCATGTGTTCCAATGGAGGCAATAGATTGCTTGCAACTATAGTTGTCTGATCACACAGACTAAATATTGACCATGTGCCTTAGTTGATTTGTATAAAAAATAAATTCTCGGCAAGAACCAGCAAGAAACCGAGCGTGTGTATGAGGTTTCAGGTTTCTCGTCGGGAAATTTGGCCAGAATCTCGACGAGAAAAATAGGGATCCTGCTCTCTATTTTCTTGTCGGAATTCTTCCTGACGAGAAACCTGAGCGTCTGTATACTTACCTGTTGCCGTGGAAATCTGCGCAATGCTCGAAATGACTTTGACGCATGCGTGGTAGCTTCCACGGCATAGGTAGGGTGAAGCAAGATGGCGGCGACGGCATTGAATGTGACAAGCGCATTCTCGTTGTACGCGATGACGTCACTGCGTTCTTGCCTTTCAAAAGAACCGTGGTTCTTTTGAAACAAGTGTGTGTACACTCGGGCGGCAAGAGATTCTTGCCAAGAATCTCGTCAGGAAAAACAACGTTTTTTTCCTGACGAGATTCTGGCCCGTGTGTACGAGGCTTTAGGAGCAATTATTTTTAACAGGCTGATTTTACTTATTTGTACATAGCATTTGATGAACAGTTAAATAAAACAGGATACTAAGTTAGAAAGAAAAGAGTCTTTGCCTATAATATTTGACTAGGACACTTGATTTCACATCAGGCACCTTTGAACCCTTGTAGGAGAAACTGAATAAAAGTTCTCATCCACCATAACCTGTAGATGTATTTTATTTTCTAATCAAGCAGACTAAATGTCAGATGTAACCTGATTAGCTGCTATGCGCAAACCTTCATTTTTCTAAATCAGCATCCTCTATAAAAAAAAATTATGAATCTATATTACTTAGAACTTTTTAAACCCTCTAACACATTCATTGTGTTTGCTGTGGTACACAAAGATAAGGGGTTTAATATTTGAGTTGGTGATTGGATAACAAACCTGAATAATTGATACATTCAAACTTCCATCGGCAGGCTTTTGAAGATATCTACATAGAACAAAGGAAAACAATTAAAACCATGCTGGAATATGCTGATAAAGTCTTCACGTACATCTTTATCCTTGAAATGCTTCTGAAATGGGTGGCCTATGGATTTGTAAAATATTTCACCAATGCCTGGTGCTGGTTGGACTTCCTGATTGTTGATGTAGGTATTTTGTTTTTATTTTTTTTACGCACAAATGTTTTGTATCAATAATGCGACATGAATTCTTGTTTATAATTTTGCTGTATTGATTGGGCTAACATATTATATGTGAATGTGATCATTTAGCCTGTATTCACATCTGTGCATGTTTGTTAATGCACATTTGTTCTTGAACTGATGCCCGTTGTCCTTAATTAGCCCATTCACTTTGAATGGGTCTCCAGTGAGCCGGAACACATGAAAAAAAAAAAACACTCCTTCACTATTTTTGGGTAATGTAGTGCACTACAACACACAGTGAATGCACATCTGTAAATTGTAGTGTGCTAAAGGGCAGATTTGATATGCAGTTGCCAAGGTAATGCACATGTGATCAGTTACAACACCAGCCATTTGGTGGCTTGACAGTTCAGTTGAGAGAACTTAAACAGTTATCATTCATGGCATGCCTCAAATGTAACTATTTTGAGAAACTGTTAAATTGATGGGTTTAGTTCCGCATTAAAGAATTCCAAAGATAACTTGTAATTTAGTTAGGGATAGAATCATCAGAGAGATCAAATGCACACTAACCCCAAATATTCTCTCAGCATACTTACTTGCTTTCCTGCTGAAGCCATCAAAGTTAGTTTGTATGATGTATTTTGCATATGGCTAGGCCTACCCCCAGCCGCTATCATGCTTGGATGTGAAGCTATAGGGTTCTTGTGCATTTCATTACCACGTAACATGTGACTTGATAAGGCGGAGCGATGCGCTGACGTCACCTCATGTTTTTCGCATTTGTGTCCTGGAAGGACGGGTTTGTCTGGATGTGCGCCGGCCGGCACACCAGACTTAAGGCTGACTTATATTATGGATGTTGTAAGTGCAATACATTTTAATTGAATAAATGTGATTAAGGTTTTACACTATATGGAGCCTTTATATTGTTTATGAAAACCATCCATACACTGTTACGAGTGGGAGAGAACGGGTGTGAGGTAGCTGGATGTTAGATGCCCCTTTTCTGGTCAAAGACCTAGGTTATTATGGGCATTCTGTGATCCTCTGTAATGGGGGGTCTTGGCGATCTGGTAAGGAGACATCTATTTCATTTGGTGGTGGAACTCACATGCGGAAGATGGTGGATGGATTTTGTGAATTTTAGTTACAAACACTGGTGGACTTTGTTATTAATGTACTGTCAAGTTGACTGTCAAGTTGAGATCTTGCCAAGTTGTCTTAGCGTGATTCTATTTTCTATCCAAGAAAGTGTGTAACGTTAAAATCATTTTTGGTTTCATACAATGACTTTGGTAAAAAAGTCAATTGCTGCAATATTACCGTTGCATATCCCAGATGGTAACAAATATTCTTTAGAATCCTGCAAACATGTTCCTGAAGGTGAATTATGTTTAAATGCATTAAATGTCTCAGGAAGAAACAAGGAGGAAAGAGAAGAAAGTCTAAAAAAAACGACACGCGATAATTTTTCTGGTTGTAAAAAAACAAAGTTTTTCAGGCTCTCGAAAAAACAAAGTTTTTTTCAACTTCATCATTAAAACGACATTGCCCACACAAGATTGTGAAAAAAAAGTGCTCTAGCAAAGCGTGGTGATGTACAACACGTACGACGGCACTATAAAGGGGAAGTTCAATGCGGATGACACCACCCTTTGAGCTGCTTTAGATGATTTCATGTTAGTAAAAGACGATTCGTGCTTTTCTGTCTGTTACAGCGTGATGAATGTGCTTACTCCATTACGAACAGTAGTTTTACCAGAACGAGCACTCCCGTCTCATAACTTGCTTCTGAGCATGCGTGGGTTTTTCACGTCGTTAAAGCCAACACACGATCATTTTTTACAACCCGAAAAACAACATAGTTTAAAACGTTGTGAACAAATAGAGCATGTCCGAATTATTATTTTTTTATAGTTTTTCAGAACCCGAAAAATGTTCTGAAGCCCACACACGATCGTTTAAATGAATTTTTTTTAAAACGTTGTTTTTTACAACCCGAAAAATGATCGTGTGTACACGGCATTATAAGTTAAAATTTCTTTAAAAAAACATGCTCATCTTGTAAAATACTCGCATACCAAGTTACTTGCAATCCAAGGTTTTACTGTACTAGCTACCAAGGGTTATTGCACTCTGAAACCAGGGGGGCTCATATAAAATTGATGACCAGCTCTTATGGCCAACAGTTGCAGTCTGACCCCCCCTATATGTCACAGATCACCATTGGTCAGACAGGTTTCATATTATGATTGGGCCAGTATGGATGTGCCACGGGGAGTGATCTCCAGCTCTTGAACATTGGTCTTATTTAATTTTGTGTATATAAGAAAGCTCTGGGTTGTGGGGCTCCCAGGGTGTTCGAGAGTGAGCCTCAAAGTGCTGACACATACATGATTAAGCCTAGTACAGTAACAAGGACAACAAGTTTGAAGGGTTAGTTTACCTATAACTGATTTTTGCTTTTTCTGGAGACTTTTTTGATTGCATTCAAAGGCGAGTAAGCAGAGCCAGGCACTCTGGCAGAAAACATTAACTGTAGAGACATAAGAAAGAGAAACAAGAAGCCAGTGGATGATTATGCTTGTTGTCTTCCATCCATAACTTTGATTTTGGTTTGGCTAAATTAGGACATTCTTTAATCTTAACTTGTAAATGTGAATCGGAAGATCATCATGTTCAGCATTCATTTAGTAGGCTTCAGTAGCTATTTAGTAAACATTTAAATAGAGTTGCCAGCCCAATGGTCTCTCAGAGCTTGCTAAAAGCCTGCTGAAGCCTGGTAAAAAGGTAAAAAAGTTCTATTAATACATCAGGAACCCCTCCTCCATAATAAATAGCAACATCAACGCTGGGATACTCAACATTCCCCATGGAGGGATAGTGAAGTCACCCTTAACTAGGCACTGTGAGAGGAAATCAGGGTTAAGGTAAGAATATTTACTAAAAAAATTCCCCCGTTTTTTTTTTTTTTTACTTTTAAAATGTATCTCTAGGCAGAATTATCTTTTGTAGCCTTGGATAGACCAGAAAGGGTTTGACTGCCTAGCAAGTTGTTAGGCTGTCTGTGCCTCAATGAGGAGATTCTTCCCACATCTTTACTTATAACTGCTGAGAAAGAAAGTGAAAGGAAATCAAAAATGTTGAAGCTTTCATCAGATCAAGAGGTATGGGAAATTCTATCTATCTGGATCCCTGTTCCAATAACGTTTTAACAGAGGATTTTCCTAATTTTTTGAGACTTCCTTCTCCTTCCTCCTTATTCCTTCCTGGGACATTTAATGTATTTAAACATAATTCACCTTCAGGAACATTTTTGCAGGATTCTAAAGAATATTTGTTACCATCTGGGATCTAAGGCCCCGTACACACGAGGGGATCTCCGCTGGAAACGGTCCGCCGGACCGTTTCCAGCGGAGATTCCTCCTCCGGATTTGGATCAAAATCCGCGCGGAATTCATCCGCGGTGACGTGTCGCGCGTCGCCGCGATGATGACGCGGCGAGGTGCGCGACGCTGGAAGGTAAGTAATTCCACAAATGCGTCTAATCATTACGACGCATGCGAGGGAGGGGAGCGGACGGATTGATCCGGTGAGTCTGTACAGACCACCGGATCAATTCACTGGTCCCGATTCAAGCGGATAGATTTCTTAGCATTCTAAGAAATTTCTATCCGCTTGAACTGGTCCGGCCCGAGGAATCTCCGCAGATAAATATCCGCTAGGCCGTACAGACGACCGGATTTGTCCGCTGGAACTGATCCGCGGATCAATTCCAGCGGATAGATCCGGTCGTGTGTACGAGGCCTAATATATGGAAATGTAATATTGCAGAAATTTACTTTTTCATCAAGTCATTGTATGAAACCAAAAATGATTTCAACGTTACACACTTTCTTATCAAGTCTCATGTTACGTGGTAATGAAATGCACAAGAACCCTAGAGCTTCACATCCAAGCATGATAGCCTAGCCATATGCAAAATACATACAAACTAACTTTGATGGCTTCAGCGGGAAAGCAAGTAAGTATGCTGAAAGAAGATTTGGGGTTAGTGTGCATTTGATCTCTCTGATGATTATATCCCCAACTAAGCTACAAGTTCTCTTGGAATTCTTTAAAGCGGAACTAAACCCATCAATTTAACAGTTTCTCAAAATAGTTACATTTGAGGCATGCCATGAATGATAACTGTTTAAGTGCTCTCAACTGAACTGTCAAGCCACCAAATGGCTGGTGTTGTGACTGATCACATGTGCATCACCTTGGCAACTGCATATCAAATAAAGCCTAAGATGGCAGCGTAGGACTACTCCTATACAATACGAGTAGCATCATGTCACAACTGAGTATAAAAGAGAAGAGAGGCGCCTCTAATTGTGAAAAATAATGCATATGCTCAAAGGAGCTCAAAGAAGCTCCATAAAAACTTGCAAAAGAACACAAAAAAAGCACAAGCTTCTTTGGACTGAAATAAAAGCTCAAATCCTGTAAAAGCAGCTTTTTTTTGAGCTGCAGTGTGCATGAGCCCTAAAGCCCTGTACACACGATCGGATATCTCATGGAATCTAGTCCAATTGATTTTTTCGTCGGATATCCAATGAAGCTGACTTTCATCAGTCTTGCCTACACACCATCAGTCAAAAACCTGACTGTGCCAAAACGCGGTGACGTAAAACACTACGACGTGCTGAAAAAAATAAAGTTCAATGCTTCCGAGAATGTGTCGACTTGATTCTGAGCATGCATGGATTTTTGACCGATTTTTGACCGATGGACTTCAATTGGAAAAATTTAAAACATGTTCTATTTTTTTTCACCGATGGAAAACAAACTGATGGGGCCCACACATGATCGGTTTGTCCGATGAAAACGGTCTGTTTTCATCGGACAAACCGATTGTGTGTACAGGGCTAGTGTAGCAATACAGTTATATTTAATGAAGGTACAACATTTAGCAACTCAGGCATCCGGGGTAAAGCTATCCACATAGACCGTCCTCCGCACCGCCACCACCATCAACGTCATCCCTTCCACCCTGCGCTCCACGAGCGCTTCAAGCCTTGCTTTCAAAACACTCAACTGCAAGGTAGTCTTCCCGGTCGAGATTGCAGACTGACAGTGGTGAGAGTCGGCAGGGCAGAGGATAGTCTATGTGGACACCTTTACCCCAGATGCCTGCATACTTACATTTGTCTGTTTTAATCATCAACTATGTAAGTTGCTAAATGTTGTACCTTCATTAAATGTAGCCATATTGCTACACTTAGAAGCTCCTCTTTTCTCTTTTATACTCTGTAGCTTCTGCTTCTAATCCCCTTGTGGAGGTGACCATCTGTGGATGGACATTTTATGATTACACAATCACATTGCTATAATCTTTTTATATGCACTATAGACTGAAGGACTTCTGAATAAATGGTTGTGAATGAATCATCTGAATTTCTATTATTTCTTATGGGGAAATTCGCTTTGATATATGAGTGCTTTGGATTACAAGCATGTTCCTGGAACAAATTATGCGCGCAATCCAAGGTTTTACTGTACTAAAGTACATCATTGTGGCTCTTTTCACTGCTTGATTAACCAAGCACAAATAGTATGCATCAGATATCAGTATGTGTGTTTTTTTCTATCCCAACCAAATCACGCACAGAAGTAATTTCTGTATAAAAAAATGTTTTTATTATTATTATTATTATAAAATGTATTGAAAAGAGCATTCTGAAAAATGAAGCAAACGTGTTGGCAGTTCAATATTGCCTACTCCTGTCCTCTGGGATGTCAGTGTTGAATATGACTGTTAATACCACAGTTAGGTTTCTGTAGATAATGGAAATTATTGAATTACCATTGTGCTATGTAATTCAATTTTAACCTCACATTTTCTTATTCCTTGCTAAGACTTTTGTTAATGACACAAATTGATCTTTCAGCAGGAAGCAGATGGCCGGTCTGTGAAGCAGTGCAGCTACAGTACAAAAATATAAATGTGATGATCTTTTTGCTTTGTTTTATAAAATGTTTTATTCTCCTTGTACTGTAGTCCTCTTGTAGGTAACCTGGAACTTGACAGAAATTGTTTTTGAAGGTATACCCAAATATGCATGGGTTGATCTAAGATTTAGATTTGGATATTTGTTTTTATTTCAAGCACTCATTAAGGGAAATTTTCTTTTTATTTGGAATGAGACATCCAACCCATTTTGTTTTTAGATAGTGTGAGTAAGAGAACCTATGTCTTTTTTTTCATTAGCTGTTTGTGTCGTTCAGGAGGTTTAAATTCTTGTTAACAATAAATACAAACAGAAATCTTACCTAGCCTTAACTCACTCTACTTTAAAAAAAAAAAAAGACTTTTATTTTTGGAAGTGAGAGTTCCTCTCACTTCCTGTCTGGCAAAACATTGTCAGCTTCACAGGAAGTATGGGAAATCTCTTTAACAGAGTCCCAGAAAGCAATAAATTCCTTAAAGGGGTTTAACCCTTCCCCACCTAGACAATGTTTTGGCTGTAAATACATTTTAAAAACATGCAAAAATTCCCACTCATACTGCCATATTGCTCTGAACTAAATTCCTCCAATGCTCGCCACAGGATTTCAAGCCAACATAATCTGGAACCTGAGAAATATGAAAATGTAGATATCAACCCCAAGCAAAACTAGGCAGTGTGGGAGGAGAGGATGGAGGTGTAGAAAATAGGTACAAGATTTCCAGTTAAGATGAATATAACACCCCAGTGCATAGCTTTATTATGCAGGTAAACCCATAGATTAATATATTTGTCAGGCATCTGTGGTACTGAGCCCTTGTAGATTGCCACCTTGGGGTTCCCCAGGGCGCAGAGTCTAAGTCCCAGCTTGCTTCTTCACCAGAGCCCCTGATGGTGGGGATGAACAGCAAACTGGAACCAGGTCGTGGTCCCCAGGTACGCTCAGCTGAGGATGCGGAAGACCATATGCATGTGCAGAGTACAAGCAGCAGGAGACAACAGGAAATCCAGGAGGCAAGCCAAGATCAGGGTGGGCAGCGAACAAGCACAGATAGTAAACAAAGCCAGGATCAGTACACGAGTAGTCAGGCACAGGATACACAAGTGACATGCGAACAGGAGCTCAGAGAACTATGAAGTTGCTCAGGCAATGTGGGTTACATTGAGCATGTCTTATACAGGCAAACAAACTAGGAGGTGGGCCAGGAGGTGATAGAACGGAAGAAAATAAAGCCTGCGGAATAGCAGGCGATGCCCATAGGTGAGCACAGCCAAACCACACATGTGAAAGGAATCAGGGTAAAGAAGCACTGCAGCAAGGAGGTAAGAATACACAAGCAGGAAACTGCAGGCTAACGTGTCACAATATTTTTATTTGTCATATATTGGTGCAGTTGTACCCTCACTATGTTCTTTAGAACCAGCTTTGCTCTTCTGGCATGTTTTCCCTTTTCCTTCTCAACTCATAGCTTTTGGTTATCCTTGCTACTGCCCCATGACATTATACTAGCAGTTCAATCACCGAACTGGTCAATACGGGTTGCCAGGGAGAAGATTCTTACAGCACTAAAAACTGTGCTGTTATATGATTTTCATATACAGGGAGTGCAGAATTATTAGGCAAGTTGTATTTTTGAGGATTAATTTTATTATTGAACAACAACCATGTTCTCAATGAACCCAAAAAACTCATTAATATCAAAGCTGAATATTTTTGGAAGTAGTTTTTAGTTTGTTTTTAGTTTTAGCTATTTTAGGGGGATATCTGTGTGTGCAGGTGACTATTACTGTGCATAATTATTAGGCAACTTAACAAAAAAAATATATATACCCATTTCAATTATTTATTTTTACCAGTGAAACCAATATAACATCTGAACATTCACAAATATACATTTCTGACATTCAAAAACAAAACAAAAACAAATCAGTGACCAATATAGCCACCTTTCTTTGCAAGGACACTCAAAAGCCTGCCATCCATGGATTCTGTCAGTGTTTTGATCTGTTCACCATCAACATTGCGTGCAGCAGCAACCACAGCCTCCCAGACACTGTTCAGAGAGGTGTACTGTTTTCCCTCCTTGTAAATCTCACATTTGATGATGGACCACAGGTTCTCAATGGGGTTCAGATCAGGTGAACAAGGAGGCCATATCATTAGTTTTTCTTCTTTTATACCCTTTCTTGCCAGCCACGCTGTGGAGTACTTGGACGCGTGCGCTGGAGCATTGTCCTGCAAGAAAATCATGTTTTTCTTGAAGGATGCAGACTTCTTCCTGTACCACTGCTTGAAGAAGGTGTCTTCCAGAAACTGGCAGTAGGACTGGGAGTTGAGCTTGACTCCATCCTCAACCCGAAAAGGCCCCACAAGCTCATCTTTGATGATACCAGCCCAAACCAGTACTCCGCCACCACCTTGCTGGCGTCTGAGTCGGACTGGAGCTCTCTGCCCTTTACCAATCCAGCCACGGGCCCATCCATCTGGCCCATCAAGACTCACTCTCATTTCATCAGTCCATAAAACCTTAGAAAAATCATTCTTGAGATATTTCTTGGCCCAGTCTTGATGTTACAGCTTGTGTGTCTTGTTCGGTGGTGGTCGTCTTTCAGCCTTTCTTACCTTGGCCATGTCTCTGAGTATTGCACACCTTGTGCTTTTGGGCACTCCAGTGATGTTGCAGCTCTGAAATATGGCCAAACTGGTGGCAAGTGGCATCTTGGCAGCTGCACGCTTGACTTTTCTCAGTTCATGGGCAGTTATTTTGCGCCTTGATTTTTCCACACGCTTCTTGCGACCCTGTTGACTATTTTGAATGAAACGCTTGATTGTTCGATGATCACGCTTCAGAAGCTTTGCAATTTTAAGAGTGCTGCATCCCTCTGCAAGATATCTCACTATTTTTGACTTTTCTGAGCCTGTCAAGTCCTTCTTTTAACCCATTTTGCCAAAGGAAAGTAAGTTGACTAATAATTCTGCACACCTGATATAGGGTGTTGATGTCATTAGACCACACCCCTTCTCATTACAGAGATGCACATCACCTAATATGCTTAATTGGTAGTAGGCTTTCGAGCCTATACAGCTTGGAGTAAGACAACATGCATAAAGAGGATGATGTGGTCAAAATACTCATGTGCCTAATAATTCTGCACTCCCTGTACAGCTAAGGCAAAAAGTACAATCACTAAATCTAGATTTATTCTTTGTACCTACTGTGTGCAGTAATACAGAGCTTTCCCATATTCACACTATTCCAGGGATGTAACTGAACTCCAACCTGTAATTTCCAGTACTCACCTAACGTGTCACCTCATAGTGAACTCTGGCACTGCTTCTCAACCATGTAATACAATCATTCTCTTTAGGAACCATTTAATTTTTGATGCCAGGCCTTAGGTATACTAATCATGGGAAACAATGAGACCAGTCCCCACTGTTGTCTGGGATGGGATTGTGGAAGTAGAGAACCCTTATGTTAGTCCAAGTAATTTAAATATAAGCCTCTTAGGCCGCGTACACACGGTTGTTCCAAACCGATGAGAATGGTCCGACGGGCCATTTCCATCGGTTCACCGCTGAAGTGGCCTGATGGTCTGATGTGCGTACACACCATCGTTCCAAAAACCGATCAGGTCAGAACGCGGTGATGTCAAACACACGACGTGCTGAATAAAATGAAGTTCAATGCTTCCAAGCATGCGTCAACTTGATTCTGAGAATGCGCGGGTTTTGAACCGATGCTTTTGTGTACTAACCATCGGTTTGGACCGATCAGTCAGCGGTCCATAGGTTCGATTTTGAAGAATGTTTTAAAATTTTGAACCGAAGGAAAACAGACCCATCGGCTATACACACCGTCGGTTTGGACCGATGAAACTGAACCTCGGTCCATTCTCATCGGTTTTGTCCGACCGTGTGTACGCGGCCTTAGTGTAAGCAATAGAAAAAAATTACCATCATCCTAGAAGTCAATTTAGAATAGAGTTAGGGCTAAGGGGACCCCAAAGGCCCAAAAGACCAAAAACAAAAGAAAGGGGCAGGGGGACTATATCGGTAATAGATAAGAGGAAAGTAAAATGGAGAGGTAGTAAGGATAAAATATATATATCAGTTTATTAACATGGTATCAAAAACAAGGGGCATACATAGTCATAAAATACATAAAAAACAGCAATGTAAAGCGGTGGTCTCGCAATATGTCCATCGCTTTACATTGCTGTTTTTTATGTATTTTATGACTATGTATGTCCCTTGTTTTTGATACCATGTTAATAAACTAATATATATTTTATCCTTACTACCTCTTCATTTTACTTTCCTCTTATCTCGTACCGATATAGGGCCAGATTCACGTAGCCCGGGCACAGCGTAACGTAACCGATTTACGTTACACCGCCGCAAATTTTCTGTCTAAGTGCCCGATCCACAAAGCACTTACCTGAAAATTTGCGGCGGTGTATCGTAAATCCGTCCGGCGCAAGGCGGGCCAATTCAAATGGGGCGGGTACCATTTAAATTAGGCACGCTCCCGCGCCAGATGTACTGCGCATGCTCCCGACGCAAATTTCCTGACGTGTTTTGCGCGAAATTACGACGCGCCGACGTTTTGTGAATCGCGACGTGAAAAAAAGACTTGCGCCGGGAAAAATAAATAATTTTAAGAAATTCAAAAGCGACGCGGGAAAGATGGGTATACTTTTACATGGTGGAGTAATTATCCACTTTGTAAAAGGTGCCCTATCTTTGCGACGGCAAACTAACACTCGCGGCGACGTAACGACGGGAAAAAGCTTTGTGGATCGCCGTAACTCCTAATTTGCATACCAGACGCTGGTTTACGACGCAAACTCCACCCAGCGACGGCCACGGTACTGCATCCTAAGATCCGACAGTGTAAAACTATTACACCTGTCGGATCTTAGGGATATCTATGCAAAACTGATTCTATGAATCAGTCGCATAGATAGAAACAGGGATACGACGGCGTATCAGGAGAAACGCCGTCGTATTCCTTTTGTGAATCTGACCCTTAGTCCCCCTGCCCCTTTCTTATGTTTTTGGTCTTTTGGGCCTTTGGGGTCCCCTTAGCCCTAACTCTATTCTTAGTCCAAGTCCTTTGGGGTCCCCTTAGCCCTAACTCTATTCTTAGTCCAAGTCATTTGGGGTCCCCTTAACCCTAACTCTATTCTTAGTCCAAGTAATGTAGTCCAGCTAATTAGTGAATTTCCAAGAAAATGTGTAGTGACAAACAGCATCCTCAAATGAAGAGCTTGCGATTTGTCCTTTGATAATTTTTGTTAACTGTACAAGTCCCATAAGATGTTTTTTTCCAGCGCAGAATAACAGACATCCAAGTGAATATCTGAATAACATGCTAAATTTATGTTCTTCAGAGTTAAATCAACAATACCTGCAATTCCCAAATAGAGAGATGTGTTTAATCACACAAAATGAATAACACCTTGATTATTATATATTGATAAATGTTCATAAAATCTCACAAGCACGATGCCAGACACAGTTCTGCAGGTCCTCTTTTCCCATAAGTATGGTCTTTATCCCTACCTCTTTGAATATCAGAGGCTTCTTTAACGATTACCGTTCAAAGAGGTTTTCCTAGAGATCCTTTTGATGTCAGTTTTCTTCTCATGTAGGATTGTAGGTGGCCAAAGCTTCTTACTGAAGTCAACAGCAGTTAAGATGCAATTAAAATAAATTCTTCTATTATTAGTGATGCTCAGGCAGAATTAGCATTGCTTTAAGGTAACAGGTATTGGACATAAAAACACTACACAGAGAATAGCATCTGGATCTGTTACCACTCTGTAAAGAAAAAAATGATTTAATTAAATGTATTTTATTGTATTTATTTATTTTATTAAAGTATCTCTGTGTGAATAACAGGCATATTATAATATAAGGATGGTATAGAAAAAAATAGTGTAAAAGCATTAGTCATGGTGTGCATTTATTGCTAAATAAACTGCTTCACCTGGCCCTGTATATAGGGAATCTGATTATTTGTCACTGACTGTTACGGTGTCCATAGCCTTCCAAAGACAACATTTAATTGGGAATAGGTTAGCCAAAGAAAAACCCTTTGTGTTGCTACCCAAATAAATCAAGAAAACATACAACATAAATAAATAATTGTAGCTGCCCACACCTCGTGTCACTCTCAAATGTGCAGAAAAAAATTAACAAAAAATGTACTATCATAACCTATATCTTGTTTGTGCATCAATTGTTTCTCAATATTAATAGAAAAACACACAAACACAAATAATATTCCACGCATCAAAAAAAATCTCCCATGTAAAACACAGTCTGTGACAGAGACTATGTTTCACATAAGATCATTTTATTAATGCATGGAAAATTATTTGTGTTTGAAGTTTGAAATTTGTTATGAAGCCAGCCATAGATGGTATGATTTTTGGCCAGTTCAGCAGGCTTAATGTACACAAGTTGACCCCCACCCCCCCCCCCCCAAATGGTTCTGGCATGAGGGATTCCCCCATCAACACTGACTGTATTGATGGGGGAATCAAGTGATTTTCTTTCCTGTAACCCGTGGTTGCAGGAAACAAAAATCGCTCCGTCTATGACCGGCTTTAATATTAGGAAATAATTGACGCACAGCAGCACAGTGGTTAAGTGGTTAGCACTTACACCTAGCAGCACTAGGGTTGTTGGTTTGAATCCCAACCACAACAGTACCTGCATAGAGTTTGCATGTTCTTCCTGTGCCTGCATGGGTTTCCTTTGGGTACTCCGGTTTCCTCCAACACTCCAAAGACATGCTGGTAGGTAAATTGGCTCTAGAATATGAATGAATATGGACCTTAGATTGGAAACTCCTTGACAACAGGGACCGATGTGAATGTACAATATGTACTGTGTTTCCCTGAAAATAAGCCCAGGTCTTATATTAATTTTGGCAACAAAAGACACAGTAGAGCTTATTTTCAGGGTAGGTCTTACCATGTAATGTGCTGCCTTCTCTCCTCCTCTCACTCCCTTCCTGACAGGAATCCCCAGTGTGAACTGAGTTAAAATGCTTGTAAAATACTATAATCCACTTCATTACAGTAGTATATAATGTACAATGTGTGTGTTTCTGTAATATAATTATGCCAAATACCTTCTTTATAGTGCCGCTCTGCGCTTCTAGCTCTCTTCCCTGCAATTATATTACAGAAACACACACATTGTACATTATATACCACTGTAATAGAGTGGATTATAGGATTTTGCAAGCATTTGAAACTAGGGCTTATTTTTGGGGTAGGACTTATATTGGAATCCTCCTGGAAAATAACATTAGGGCTTATTTTTGGGGTAGGTCTTATTTTCGGGGGAAACACGGTGTATATATATATATATATATATATATATATATATATATATATATATATATATGTGTGTGTGTGTGTGTGTGTGTGTGTGTGTAAGTTGATGGTGCTATATAAGTACCTGTAGTAAAAATAAAATACACAAACAAGATAGAGGTTAACATAGTAGTGCTACACCATTTTGTTTTTTCTTAAGTTTGATTTGAAATGTTTTCCTATGGAAAAGGAAAAAACACTTTGACACATGCCACATAAACCAATACAGTTACTAGGGGATAAATGTCATGCTGCACCTTGCATTTGGAAAGCACTTTTAAAGCTGTGTATGGCTAAACCTCTTCTCCAATGTATCACAACTATGAATGGTGGGGACCGTCACAAACACAATATGGCTCCCAGTAACTAGCAGTGGTCTTGTAGTAGGGTGGGCACAGGCAAAAAATTACTCTTAGTGCCTAGTTTTGAAGAAAAAAAAAACACTCAATTTACAAAGTTAACAAGCCAGGATAAGAAGTTTTACTTTAGTCATGTGACTGTAATTTTTTTTTTTCAAATATAAATTTTATTAAACACCAAAAAGGGCAAGGCCCTCACAGTACAAAAAAAGAGTGTGAACATTGTCAAAGGTATACAGCCAATGTACAGTGATTAAGATAGCAGCAAATATCATATAGTTCAGCTCGCATGGAAGTTTGGCACAATAAATCGAGCATTCGCCTCCTAAGAGGTTCGGGTCCACAAACATCAACTTACATGGAAATGTCAGCACCCTCCCTTGCTTTTTCACCTTTTCTTAAAAAATAAAATAAAATTACAATTGGGGTGTGAGGCTAACAGGGATAGAGGAGAGGGACATCACAAAAAAGGGGGGGGGGGCAGAAAAAAGAAAAGGAAAGACATGGCGGAAGTTGAAGGAAGTGATCACAAATCGAGCACGTGGATGATCTATGACCCTAAAAGGCGTTGCCCTTCAGTAGAGAAGATAAAGATATTCCATTTCATCCAGGTCTTCATGTAAGTTTACTGTCTGTGCTGTGCAGTGAAGATTAGATCCTCCATTCTCCTCACCTCCTTCACCTTCCGAAGCCAATGTGCAATGGTCGGGGGGCACTGTTGCTTCCAAAAAAGGGGTATGCATGCTTTTGCGGCATTAAGTAAGTGCCGTACCAGGGACTTTTTGTATGCTTTGGTAGGAATCTTAGAGTGGTGTAAGAGGAGGAATTCAGCATCGTCCGGGATATTATACTCTGTGAACTCCTGCGTGATGCGGCAGACCTCCCCCCATAAAGGCCGCAATCTGGAGCAAGACCAGAAAATATGTAGTAGCGACCCCTCCTCCCTGCAGCGCCAGCAATGGTCCGAGGTAGAGGGGAAGCATTTGTGCAGTCTAGAGGGTGTCAGGTACCATCCGGATAACAATTTAAAATTGGTCTCTTGTGTTTTTGTACACAAAGAAGTTTTGAGAGCAAAGTCAATGATACACGTGGAGAATGTACAGTTCAAGTCTGTCTCCCATCTAGTCAGGCAGGGCAGCTGCGGCTGTTCCTTTGGAGTATTCAGTAAGGAGTATGTTTGGGACAATATGTGGGCTATTGGGCCTGTACCCGAATAGAGGTCCTCAAAAGACGTCAACTGGCACGAAAAGTCTTGGGGGCCAGGAAGGGAGTGGAGGAAGTGGTGCAATTGCACCGCTTTCCAGAAGGGAAGTTGAAAGGTTCCCGCCGCCTCAGTCAGTTCTGGAATGGAAGGCCATCTCCCGTTGGGGACAAATTTAGCTGCATGGTCACAGCCGGAGCTCCGCAACATAGGAAACTCCGCCGAATGTAAGCCTGGCTCAAAATTTGGGTGCCCGAGTATTGGGAATAGTGATTTTCTGGACGTGAGGGATGATTGAGCGGCTACTAGGTAGCTGTGTCTTAGAGTAGTGCCTATTAGCGGGTGTGATTTCAGCTTAGGTGGTAGGTCGTTGTAGTGGCTGTAATTTTTATATCTCATTGGAACTGTCACTGGAAATAACTGTAACTGTCATCCAAAATATGGATTTTTATCCTGGTGTGTTAGCTTTGTGAACTGAGCATCAGTTATACAGCCGTGGCCAAAAGTTTTGAGAATGACACAAATATTAATTTTCACAAAGTCTGCTGCTTCTGTGTTTTTAGATCTTTTTGTCAGAAATTGTTTTATGGCAAACTGAAGTATAATTACAAGCATTTCATAAGCGTCAAAGGCTTTTATTGACAATTATATTAAGTTTATGCAAAAAGTAAATATTTGCAGTGTTGACCCTTCTTTTTCAAGACCTCTGCAATAAGCCCTGGCATGCTGTCAATCAATTTCTGGGCCACATCCTTCTTTGTTCACCTGCCTCTTGAGGATTTGCCACAAGTTCTCAATGGGATTAAGGTCTGGAGAGTTTCCTGGCCATGGACCCAAAATGATGATGTTCTGTTCCCCAAGCCACTTAGTTACCCCTTTTGCCTTATAGCAAGGTGTTCCATCATGCTTGAAAAGGCATTGTTCGTTACTAAACTCTTCTTGGATGGTTGAGAGAAGTTGCTCTTGGACAAAGTTTTTGTACCATTCTTTTTTTATGGCTGTGTTCTTAGGCAAAAGTTGTGAGTGAGCCCACTCCATTGGCTGAGAAGCAACCCCACACATGAATGGTCTCAGTATACTTTACTGTTGACATGACACATGACTGATGAAAGCGCTCACCTTTTATTCTCTGGACAAAGTATTTTCCAGATGCTCCAAACAATTAGAAACGGGATTCATCAGAGAAAATTACTTTACCCCACTCCTCAACAGTCCAATCTCTGTACCTTTTGCAGAATATCAGTCTGTCTCTGATGTTTTTCCTGGAGAGAAGTGGCTTCTTTGCTGCCCCTCTTGACACCAGGCTATCCTGCAAACATCTTCACCTCACCCTGCATGCAGACGCACTCACACCTGTCTGCTGCTATTCCTGAGCAAGCTTTGCGCTGGTGGTGCCCCGATTCCACAGCTAAATCAACTGTAGGAGACGGTCCTGGCACTTGCTGTACTTTCTTAGGTGCCCTGAAGCCTTCTTCGAAAATGCAGTAGAAATGTTTATTTTTTTATGGGATTAGGTTCATTTTCATGAGGGACTTTGCAATTAATTGCAATTCATCTGATCACTCTTCATAACATTCTGGAGTATATGCAAATTGCCATCATAGAAACTGAGGCTGCAGACGTTGTAAAAATTCATATTTGTGTCATTCTCAAAAATTTTGCCCACTGCTGTACAAAATGGCAGCATCAACATTTTTGAATTTTTTAATTTTTAGAGGTCCAAACAGCATGGCTATTAGAAAGTATGAAAACATTTTCATTTAGACTGGAATTCTCTGTTAACATAAGTATGAAGAAAGAATGTGAAGTGGTCATCATTGTAGCAATGGGGTTGATTTACTAAAGAGAAATCCACTCTGCACTGCAAGTGCACTTGAAAGTGCAGTCACTGTAGATCGGTGTAGATCTGAAGGGAAGCTCTGCTGATTTTATCATCCAATCATGTGCAAGCAAAAATGCTGTTTATTATTTTCCTTGCATGTCCCCCTCAGATCTACAGCGACTGCATTTGAAAGTGCCCTTTTAGTGCACTTGTAGTGCAAACTGGATTTGCCTTTCGTAAATAACCCCCAATATGTTTCACAATCCACTTAAGTAAAATAGTGCTCTAAATAGATAATGCACTCTGCAAGCAACTTACATTTTCTTTGTCGGAGTTTAGAGAGAACATGTGACTCATTTAGTGTAAGCAGCAATTACATTGAAGGAGTCCTACTCAACAGTCAAGCTAGAGATGCCAAAGTGTTAATGAGCTGTGCTAACTACTAAGTTATTATAAAGGTTTGTCTTAAACTGCTTTGAGTGTAACCCGATGTGCGTCAAAACAGTGTAATGAGAATTGTATTCAGTTGCGTTTCAGTGATCACAGCATGATGATTCAGCATTCGTGATCATGAATCATGAAAACATTTACAGAGTCTGTCTATCAAATTTGACCTCCTTGTCTTCAAAATTGGCAGAAGGATTGAAGTAATTTGCATTATCATTCTGTTCTCCTAACATTTGTAAAGGAAAATTCCACATTTGAAACTCGTTTCCGCAAACCGTTTTCTGCAATGTTTTTTTAGAATTCAGTGTAGCAATTACAAGCACCAAGAAACTAAGGCCTCGTACACACGATCAGTCCAAACCGATGAAAACGGACTGATGGTCTGATGTGCCTACACACCATCGGTTCAAAAACCGATCGAGTCCAACGCAGTGACGTAAAACACAACGACGTGCTGAACAAAAACTAAGTTCAATGCTTCCAAGCATGCGTCGACTTGATTCTGAGCATGCGCGGGTTTTGAACCGATGCTTTTGCGTACTAACCATCGGTTTTGACCGATCGGTTCGGCGTCCATCAGTTCAATTTTAAAGCAAGTTCTAAATTTTTGGACCGAAGGACAACGGACTGATGGGGCCTACACGCGGTCGGTTTGGACCGATGAAACTGAACTTTAGTCCATTTTCATCAGTTTAGACTGATCGTGTGTACAGGGCCTAAGGCCTTGTGTACACTGCTGCTGTTAAACGGACGTATAGGAGCAGTTGGGCATTTTTTTCAACTGCCCCTGAACTCTTCTCTATGTTATCTTATCAGTACATGTACACAGGGTCGTTTATAGTCGTTTCTAGGCAGTTGAGTTTTTCTGGAACCCCAAAAATGCATTCAGAAGCTGTGTTTAGGGGCATTTCTTTTTTTTTTTCATTCAAATTTATGTTTATTTTCAATAAAAGTACATACATTTGTACTATAACAGCAGTATACAATTCAGTAATACACAGAAAATAATAAATCCAATGCATTGCTTTACATAGAAGATGGTCTTGTCATAGAAACTGACTATCATATACAGCCATATCATATGCTATCACCATACGGTGAGAGTATAATAGATTGTAATAGATAAAAAGAAAAGCTAGGTATAACCAATAATTTATAATTAAATAAATAAAAGGATATTTCCATATACTATATAATTCCTTAGGCTTATTATTGTCACACAATAAAAAAAAAACCCATGTGTGTACTGGGTCTAATTTCATGGAACGAATAAAGGACAGGATTTTTGGATAACAATGACCTCTCTGACACCCCCACTGGGAACAGTCTGTGTCCAAGAGGTTAAGCAAACCTTTCAATCCCCCTTCCCTCCCTCCAATAATTATCACCAATACCCACCAGTATCTGTAAATATATATTTTCAAAACCCTTAACATACCTAACATCCCCAAAAATTTGGTGGAATCTTTTGATAACCCAAACATATGCTAATACAAATGTTTATATATATCTTTTTTTTTTTTTTTTTCTAAACATAACATTCTGAGAATGAGAAATAACAAGGATGTTATCCTCGTGAAAAAAACAAAATTATCAAATCAAATAACAATCAATGAAAAGAGAAAAAGAGAAGAAAAGAAAAATAAAAAGAAGATCAGGGGAAAGTAAAAGGAAAAAGAAATGGCAGCCTGCCTGCCAACGAACAACATCGTCTTAAGGATATAAATATCACCACAGCCTTTATGGGATAAAAGATATTCCCATAAATTTCATCCACGGTTCCCATATTTCATGGAAAAGAGTAGACATATCCAACATGGAACAGACCCTCTTTTCTTGTTCCATGATCCATGTAACCTTTTGTTTCATATACCGGATGGAGACCGTAGATTTTTTCCACGCAGCTGCAATTGTGATCCTGGCACCTGTCAGAATGTATAGGATGAGTTTTCTAGTAACCTTGGAGGTTTGGAGTAACATCCCGTGAAGTAAAGCGATAGTGGGGGATTGATGCAAATTACAGCCTGTGACACGTCTTATTATGTTGAACACCTTATTCCAGTATCCACGTATTTTGGGACATTCCCACCATATATGTACCATAGACCCCAATCCCTGACAACCTCTGAAGCAAAGGGGCGAAGTTGACGGATACATGGAAGCCAGTTTAACGGGAACTAAATACCACCTAGTATAAATTTTTACATTAGCCTCTACAAGGGATATATTCACATATCCTTTAATGGATCTAGTATAATTACTACACCAGTCAGATAAATCCCAGTTGTTATTAAGTTCCCTTTCCCAGGCCAGCATATGAGGTAATTTGGTGCAGTTATTAGCAAGCGATTGATATATGATTGAAATATTCCCCTTCCTGATCAAACCCTGATCACAATTACTTTCATAAGGTGTCAATAGTCCAGAGATCGAGCCACTATCCCATAGGCTTTGTGCATAGTCATATAGTTGATAAAATCTTAATTTTTCTGAGACAGGAAGACCTAGCTTGTCAATGAAGTGTTGTTCAGGAAGTGGACCCGAGCGCGAAAAAAAACGGCCTATACGATACAACCCTTTGTCATGCCACCATTTGAACGAATCTACTTCAATTTTAGAAACAAAGAGTGGGTCTAGAAAAATACTCGATAAAGGTCTGCCTTTAGAAATTAGAGAGGGATTGTTTTTAAGTGAATCCCATAAAACAAAGGTTTGAGAAAGAGTCGGAGATAAAATAGAAGGCCTATTCTTGGTAGGACTCCACATTAACTCCTCTATCGTTAGATTCGGGGTCGCCTGCACTTCTATATCTAACCAGTCAGGGCGTTCATGTTTAAGAAAAGTTTCCGATAACTGTGCCAATCTTGCTGATTGATAGTACCATAATAAGTTGGGTACCCCCAGACCCCCCTGTTCAGGCAAGTTATAGAGAGTGCGAGATGGAAGGCGTGGACCCTTATTGTTCCAAATAAACTTGATAATCTTTCCTTGAAAGGATTTTAGATGACTTCTAATTATCGGTATGGGTAATGATCTAAAAAGATACAAAAGCCTAGGGAGAAGAGTCATCTTAACCGAGTTAATTCTACCAATCCAACCTATATTCTGAGTCCCCCAATCTCTCAAATCTTTCTCAAGTTTTCTATACATAGGTGGATAATTGGCCAAATACAAGTTTTGGATGTTGGGAGTCAAATAGATACCTAGGTATTTGATATAAGAGGTGTCCCATTTGAATCCATAATTTTCCTTTAGTAGAGAAACCGTGGATTCAGAGAGAGAAACATTGAGGGCCCTAGACTTGGCCATATTCACAGTTAGACCTGAAACTATAGAAAATTTGTCTAAAAGAGAATATAATTCCGGTAGGGATGTATCTGGAGCGGTCAAAAACAGTAAAAGGTCATCTGCAAATAAGGCACATTTATGCTCCTTTTTGGCACATCTAACTCCCCTGATGTTTGTGTTCTCACGAATAGCTATAGCCAAGGATTCCATAACTATTGCAAACACCAGGGGAGACAGAGGACAACCCTGCCTAGTACCCCTATGAATCTCAATAGGTTCCGAAAAGATACCCTGAAAGCGTATATTAGCTTTAGGATGAGAGTAAAGTGCAGATAAGATTCCAAAAAATTTCGTGCCAAACCCCCAACGTTTCATCACTTCTAACATGAATGGCCATGATACTGAGTCAAATGCTTTCTGTAGATCAATAGAAAGAAGCATTCCCCTTTGATTAGTATCACCAGTCCAACCCGAGTTCAAAATGGAGATCAGATCCACAGCCCTCCTAACCTGATCAGGACCTTGCCTTCCAGCGATGAAGCCTACTTGATCTTTACTAACATACTGGCCAATGAAAGAGGACATTCTATTGGCCATTACCTTAGTGAGTATCTTAAGATCGTTGTTAATGAGGGATATAGGTCTATAGTTTTCCACCAGGCTATGGTCTTTTTCTGGCTTTGGGATAACCAAAATATAAGCTAAATTAAGTTGCCTGTCTATGGGAACTCCACCGGTCATGTGGTTGAAGAATTTAACCATGTAGGGTGTTAAAATGCTCGAATATGTTTATAATAAGCACTTGAAAACCCATCAGGGCCCGGGGCTTTATCTAATTTTAGGTTTTTAATTACTAACAATACTTCTTCAGCTGATATGGGAGACTCCATCATTTCTCTATGAACTTCAGTCAATTGAGGTAGATTCAAATTGTCTAGAAAATCATCCATTCCCTCTGAAGAAGAATCATCAGTGGATGCATAAAGCTTAGAAAAAAATCATGAAAGGCCTCCATTATCTTCCTAGGATTCAGGGTAAGAGAACCATCAGTCATCCTTATTTTAGGGAGAGACCGTGATTGAAATCTGGGTGAGAGTTTATGAGCTAGCATTGGGCCTATTTTATCTTTAAATTTATAGAAATTAGCTCCAGTCCATTTCATATCTTCCCCAGCTTTGGTGGTAAGTACTAAGTTTAGGGCAGATCTAGCTGCATCAAGTGCCTGAGTAGGAAAGTTAAGAGGATCAGATTTATGTTTTTTACGGAGCTCTATATAGTTGTTTTCCAGCTTCCTTATGTCTATGTTTCTTTGTTTCTTGAGGCCAGCGGCCACTTGTATAATTTTGCCTCTGATAGAAGCCTTGTGGGCAGCCCACAGAGTTTCAGGGGACACATCTCCTGTATCATTATGCTTAAAGTATTCTAGAAGAGATTGCTCAATATCCTTCAGTAGGACAGGGTCCTTCAAAATAGATTTATTTAGTGTCCAATGAGACACTTTAGGAGAAGTGTCCTCTCTCCTCAGTGACAATAGAACCATCGAGTGATCTGACCAAGAAACATCAACTATGTGAGACTTAATGGCAGCTGGGACGTGATGGTTAGAGATTAATATATGATCTATACGCGAATAAGAATGGTGAGGGTTAGAATAGTGAGTATAGTCCTTAATTTTGGGGTTCAACTCCCTCCAGATGTCAGTTAATCTAGACTGATGTAGAATGCGTGCTACTTGTAGACTAAGTTTAGTCGGTCTGACAATTCCATTGACAGAAGATTTGGACTTATCCAATCCTGTGTCAAAAGCTAGGTTAGAGTCTCCACCCATAAGAATGATCCCCTCCATAAATGGTCGGAGGGTATCAAGCATCTGAGAGAAAAACTTTTTCTGACCTCTGTTAGGAGCATAATAGGAAATAAATGTGTATAATCTGCCATCAAGGGTACCTTGTAACAATAGAAACCTACCTTCCGGATCTCCGAATTCTTTAGTCAGGTTAAAATTACAATACCTAGAAAACAAAATGGCCACACCCTTAGTTTTGTTTTCTGCTTTAGCTAGGTAAAACGTTGGAAAGTGGGCATGCATAAAGGAAGGGTTGTATCGTTTAGGAAAGTGGGTTTCTTGAAGGAAAACCACATCTACACGGAGAGACTTATATACTTGAAAAGCTTTGCGTCTCTTAACAGGAGAATTCAACCCCTGAGTGTTGTGAGTAACAACACTAAGGGGTTTAGATACATCATTCGATCCAGCCATAAGTCTTGTCGACATCTATGAACATGCAGGACCGTACAGATATCATCAATAGTCTCGTAAATACGAACAATGGCAGGCAGGCTGAAGAAACGAAGAGAGTATGAAGAAGAAAGAAAAAAAAATGAAAAGGAGAGATAAGAAGAGAAAAATAAAAAAACATATAGCACAATAAACTATTAGATCGTGCAAGGTCAATTCGTGACCCAGAATGGGGGAAGAGAATGATTCTCCTTCCCTCATTCAAACAAGAAATTTTTGCATAGTCCCGGAAAAGGACTATATTCTTACCCATTGGGTCGACAAGTCGTCGACACAAGAGGTAAGTTGAGGTTCAATACCTCACCGTCGTCAGTTGCCGACAGATTAAACATCACATCTTAACACAAGTTTAAGAAAAAAGGCATGTGAATCATAGGATGACCAAAAAACAATAGGAGAATAATCTAAAGAAAAACTGCATAAAACTAGACATGTAATCCCGGAGTCTTCTTTTTTTAGAAAGTTTCTGGGATAAAAATTCATCTGAATAAAAGAATAAGAGATACATCTTGGGTAAGTCTATTCAATATCAGGGTGCTTGGTCACCTCCAATTTTCCTGTACTTGACCTTGTTCCAAGGATTTTGAGTCGGACTAGTAGGTGTGTTCCTCTTGGCAGATGGAAGTTGAGGCGGATTAGTGTCCATGACAGGATCAAGAGATATAATTTTCAGATCAGACAGAAGTCGTTCACCTTCTTGGAAATTATGTATTATATGGTTTCTACCATTATAATTGAATTTTAAGGCGAAGGGAAAAGCCCATTTATATTTGATGTCTTTGTTGATGAGGGCAGACAATAACGGTTTCATTGCTCTTCTTTTCTGAATGGTGTATGGTGAAATGTCAGAAAATATTTGTATATTAGTACCTTGGTATTGAAGATTCTCCTGTTGTCTGGACCGTTTCATAATGTCTTCTTTGGTGGAGAAAAAATGAGGCTTGACCACCACATCCCTGGGCAAACCATCTCTTCTCAGTGGGCCTAACGATCTATGAGCCCTATCAATCTCCAATTTTATATCAGGTGCAGATGGAAGGAGGATTCTCATAATATCTCGTATTGCTGAATGAATGTCCATAATGGATTCAGGGAGACCCCTAACCCTGAAGTTTTCTCTTCTTGACCTGTTTTCCAAATCGTCAATCTTAGCCTGAGCGGCCTCCAGTTGTTCTTGTAGGAAATGTATATGATCATCATGTTGGTCAGTTTTAGAAACGTTAGTGTCCAGTTTATGCTCAACTGAATCAATCCTGTTGCCAAGACATTGGAAGTCTGCCCTAATATCTTTAGTAATTTTCTCAGCCGTGTGAGCTAAACCCCTTTCCAGCATTTCAGAAATCCTGTTATAGAGATCAGCAACATTGAAAGAAACTTCTGGGGCAGTTTCAACGGTAGCAGGTACTTGTATAGGGTCATGTGAGGGAGAAACCATAGGGATCCCGTGATCAGCCATTATAGGTATTATACCCTCCTTTACTACAGATGAAAATAAAGCTGAAGATGTAGTAGAACTTAAGGGAGGAGGTGATGAGGAGGGTGTCATATGAGATGAGAAATGTTCAGTAAACTTAGGATCCACCACAGGCACCTGAGGACTTGTATGAGGAGGTGTGTCCATATTAAAAAGACTCTCCTTGATAATTGAGTTCTTATTTTTTTTGCCCTGTTTCCCCTTCATATATAATAAGTGTTATAGTGAATTCTTATCAGCAGGGGTAGAGTTGCTCTATATCGTAAAATCAACAGTTCACTCCTATATCAGTTCCTATAGGCATAACAGTCTTATAACCACCATCTTACAGTAGGTATTACTTATGTGAACAGACCAGGCCCAGATTTGGGCCTTTACAGCAAGTATTGTGAAAAGATCATCATCATAAAAATGCCTCAAATTACATATCATGCAGGTGTTATATTAGCGGATTGGTTTGTAGCTTTTGTCAACCAACATCGGACGGTGTGTAGGAGTACCTCAGCAAGTTTCCATAGCAGGGAAAATCATAGGATAATTCCACACTGTAAAACACAGACCCTGGGCATCGTATTCAGTTGGTAATCAACCTTTGACTACTGTTAATAGATTATCATTGCAGTCATGTAGCCAGTGAACTAAGAATTACCTCAGTTTAGAGAAAAAAATAAATATAATAAGAACTCCAAATAGTATGATACAGTGGATTATGTATGTTTCAGGATGTCACGGTGACCTGTGCATAAAATTCATCCATATACTATCAGATCCTTATAGAAATTCCACAGTATAATGGTCACAATTTACTACACTCTGAGTTAAAATCACTTATTATTCCCAGTATTGGCTCCTTTATATTTCTGTCGCTGGTTAGTGGCAATAGGTATTACCTATATTAACAACAGTACAGTCTCTGTATCCTTTATATAAGTGAGGCAATATAAAAACTGCAGATTCCAGGAAGTTTTTTTTTTTTTTTTGGGGGGAACTTGAGGAGAAGGCCTATGAAGACACTGTCAGGCCTTTGTATATTTACTGACAAGCAGTCATCCACATACCTCACTCCTAGCTTCAGACTTCAGGGGATGAATCAATTAGAAAAAAAAAGGGCCAGTCAAAGCAGCCTATGCCACACTAAATTAATGTTTGAGACAATAAATTTGTAGGCCACAAGATGGCGGCGTTGTCCCCTTAGTCTTATTAAAAAGTGCGTCAGAAGGCCTCTGGTATAGAAAACGTGTGTCTCCACCAGTCTCTGTTCGGATGTTTGTCCTGGTCACCCCTTGCAGAGCTGTATGACACAGGCGGGAGTGATTTGGTAGATCGATTCGTCCGCTGTCCCCCCTGTACTCGACCGCGGTGCAGCAATTGAATCCGCGGATCACGGAGGGAGTATAGGCCGCAGGGGACCGGTGCAGGGGTCTCCCGAATGTTTAGCCTCCACAGGGGAACGAACCTCACTCACCAGGATCGCCACCCGTGAGGAAGATGAAACTATAAATGTTTCAGTAGCCGCTGAGTTTACCTCACCCGAGCGCGCCTGTGGTTAAGGCTTCGTAGGCCCCAAAATGGCGACGGGACGTCTCTAACTGAACCCCCGTCACGGAGCACAGCACACCTCCGGAGGACCTTTTGAAGGTAAAATAATGGTTCAGGACCATGCAGGGAGATATCTTGAATAAGGATGGAGGGGTTAGGAGCGCTAATCTCCGATCCTAGGTATCGGATGGCCCTAGATAAAAGTTGGCTAGATGGAGCCTCCTCAGAAAGCGTCCATTGTCGTCTGCGTCAGGCCACGCCCCCCTCCGTTTAGGGGCATTTCAAGCTCCAAACGCAGCTTACCGCTTAGTCATTGCATCTATAGTGAAACTTAGGTTTTGGTATAATGCAAGTTTGCTCCACTGAAATCCTCTTCCTGTCAGCTCCATCATTCAGTGCATTCTTTACTTCACCTTGTCCAACAAGTTGATAAAAGTCATTAGTACTTCCACTTTCCAGAATGATTTACTTGGAACTTCAGCATACAGGTGACTTGACGTGTTTTGGCCCCACAATCAGAGTGCCTCATGCTAAACTTTTTCCAATAAAACCAATAAAAGGGGGGGGGTGATACAATCCTTTATACACAATCCTATTACCACAGTTGATCTAGAGGAAGGCAAAAAAAAACAATAAAGCATGATCCAATTTTCTTTTGAACACTCAGACCGGCCCTTTTTACTATTAATATATTTGGAAAAAAAATTGGGGTTTGCCCTACTTTCTTTTGCAATCTGTAGTTCATTTTGGATTTTTGAGGCCTTGATTTCCTTTTGATATATTCTGTTATGTTCCTTGTAACATTTAAATGATGATAGTGTTCCTTCATTTTTATGTTTTTTAAAAGCTCTTTTCTTAATTATTTATAGCTTTTTTAACTTTGGCCATGAACCACATTTTATTAAACCCATGGGAATAGATTTTGCGTACAGTGTTTTTGAAGAATACCCATTTCTGTTCTGTGTTCATCGATGCCAATATTCCCTCCCAGTCTAAGACTTGGAGCGAAGCCCTCATCCTTGGAAAATTTTCTCTCCAAATGTTAAGTGTTTTTACCTTTCCAGTATGTGTTTATTTACTAAATGTCTTCACTACAATATTATTTTTTCCTATGGAAGTCCATAATAAGTCCATAAGAATAAATGGGATTGTGAAGCACACACTGAACTCAGTACACATAAATAGGATTGTAGAGCGCATGCACAAGCCCAGCCAGGAAGATTTTTAAGAAGTGGGATGATCTACTTATTGATCTACATGCTGGATTGGGGAGAGGTGAGTATACGACTGGCAGAGGGGTTTGGGGTTAGTGGGTGCTCAGACTTAAGTATAACTGCACTAATGCCTATTAGTTAAAGCGGGAGTTCACCCGAAAAAAAATGTTTAAGATTAGATTGATGCTCATTTTGTCAAGGGGAATCGGGTAGTTTTTTTTAAATCCGAGCAGTACTTACCGTTTTAGAGAGCGATCTTCTCCGCCGCTTCCGCGTATGGTCTTTGGGACTAGGCGTTCCTATTTGATTGACAGGCTTCCGACAGGCTTCCGACGGTCGCATACATCGCGTCACGAGTAGCCAAAAGAAGCCGAACGTCGGTGCGGCTCTATACGGCGCCTGCGCACCGACGTCCGGCTACTTTCGGAAAATCGTGACGCCATGTATGCGACCGTGGGAAGCCTGTCGGAAGCCTGTCAATCAAATAGGAATGCCCAGTCCCGCAGCCCATACCCGGAAGCGGCGGAGAAGATCGCTCTCTAAAACGGTAAGTACTGCTTCGATTTAAAAAAAAACTACCCGATTCCCCTTGACAAAATGAGCCTCAATCTAATGTTAAAAATTTACTTTTCGGGTGAACCTCCACTTTAAGTTCAAAACATGCAAACAAATGTTGACTTGTTTGCTGAAGTTATTAATAAAGAGGTATTTTGAAAATTGGATGTTCTATTGCCTTTCGTCACCCTGTTGTAAACTAAAGTGTTCTAAAGGTTACAAACTTAATTTCATTATTTCTTTAACAGAGTTTTTTTGGTTACAATATAAACAAAAAACCTTCAGAGAGAGATAGAGGAATGAACTTCCCTTTAAAAGCAAAAGTTAGTCACAAGTTTTACAAATTTCTCATCTATTAATTAAACGTGCTGTTGGTTCTGAACAGATTTCAATCATATCTCTTTTGGCGGTGGCCCTCGGGTATGATCAACTAACTGCCATTAAATCTCTAAGGACATTGAGAGCATTGAGACCTCTACGTGCATTATCAAGATTTGAAGGCATCAGGGTAAGGCTAAGACCTAGGTTGTCACACAGCACAGATTCACATGTTTTCTTTGTTGTAGGTTAATTTTTATTGTCAGACTTACTTTTGCTCATCAAAAACCAACTTGAGCTCCAACAAAATGTGAGAGTGAGTAAGACATTGAGGATGTGTGCTCCATTGTGTCAACAGATCTCCATCATCAGGTGGATCTTATTTACTTTGTCCTTTCTAATCAGACTTCTTTTTCAGCTTGCTTGGCCACATGGAAGAATTTAGAATGGGCCGATTTCCCCTGGCAAACCAAAGCATACCTCAAACATATATGTGGTGGCAGAAAAATTTTAATTTTTTTTTTTGTTTTTTTTATATAGGTGTCTCTCGTTAGCTTAGTAGCCAATGCCTTGGGATACTCAGAACTAGGGGCTATTAAGTCCCTAAGGACATTAAGGGCCTTGAGACCACTAAGAGCCCTTTCACGTTTTGAAGGGATGAGGGTAAGAATAAAAAATAACTTTTAATGCATGTGTAGAAACATGCATGTGTTATGTTATAAGGAATGAAAAATAAACTCAATAATTGCTTTACCATTACCACTGTAAAAAACACATCACATTAGATTTCATATGTAACAACTTGTCTTTCACAGGATTGAAAAGTAATAATCTTAAAAACAGGGCTTCTAGAAGTTTTATGTCTATAATTAAGAAGCCACAAAGCATCATTCTTTTTGTTTCTTTTAAAGTGTCATTAAACGCATTTAAACAAGTTTAGCGTTACCATCTGAAAATCTAACAATGAAAGTGAGAACATTTAGCTCACATGGAAATAAATAAGATAAATACCTTTTTTTTTACTGCTGTAAGGCAACTAGTGTAGAGTGCTTGCATTGTACTGTGAAGATAAAGGGGGAGGAGCAAGCAGAATGAAAAAAAACTGCATTGAGAGCAAAGGAAAGGGATCAGCTGTCACTGTAAGGGGCCTGTGCATGTTGCCACAGGCAGACAGGAGAAAAGAGAGCAGCTATTAGAAAGACTTGTATCATATAAGCTGCTGAAAGAGGAAGAGGCAGGCATTGGAACAGGAACCTGTCAATCAACCTGCTGGCTGGGAATGAGGAAACAAAGGAGCTGGCTAAGCATGCACACTGAGTGTGGCAAAATAGGAGCCAGGGGATCGGCTGCCATATCCTTGCCACAGTCAGAATAGAGGTCCATGGGAAAGGCAGGATCAACCAGGTATTTACTAGTGCAGAAACACTTTGTGCTTGTAAGCTTCTGCACATGGGTTTAGAACATACTTTAAAAAAGATAGACATACATACAAGTTTTGGGTTTAATGACACGTTAACATAATAATAAAAGTAATGAAGTAAAATGTATATGTTTTATCACAATTTGAATAATCTTACCGATAATGTATGAATTGACATGCAGAGATAAATTGGCTTTAATTTTAGCACCACTGGGTTCACTGTCAAATTACTTGCTGCTTCACACCATTAAAATATGTCTCTTTGTTAAAACAAAAGTATTGACAAATTCTGTATTCATTATAATTCCTAGAGTGAATTTTTTTTAAATTCACTCTAGGAATTAGGTAGTGTTCTACCTTTTTATTAGGCTTTTGTTAAAAGGTAGTGTTCTACCTTTTTATTAGGCTTTTGTAATTACTGCTTTATTGTGCTTCACAATGAGTTGAGTTGGAAGATATAAGGAGAGAGCTCAGTTTGTCGCTGCTCCTTCGCTGTCCAAATTTACAAGCTGTGGCAGCCCTGGACCGGAAAACAAAGGAAAAGGTCAATATCTGACTCTGACTTCTAGCATGGTTATCTGATTAGAAAACTTGCAGAATCAGAACCCAGACTGAATAAGGTTAAAATAATTTTTTTAAGACAAATTACACACTTCCAACACCAAGACCAGTAAATCATTAACTATGCAAGTGACACATAAATAATCTTTCTATATGCAAAATGGAGGGAGCACAGGTGACAAGGACAGGAGCCAGGGAGCAGGGAGCCAGGCACTGAGAGTGGGAAGCAAGGAGCAGGTCTCAAGGTCATGTACAGGAGCAAGGATTAGGATCAGGATCAGGCAGGGACACAACTTGCAGCGACAACACTGAAGCATTGAACTCCAGTCAAGTTGCAGGCTTATATACCCCCAGCAGTCCACATCAGGTGCACCCTAATTACTTGTACTTGTCCGGCTGCTAGGAGACACCCGCTAGTGGCCACCAAAACTGCGCACTTTGATTCCAGGAACAACAGTGCCACCAGTAGGTGACTCAAGTAATGACACTAAAGCCCTGTACACACGATCAGTCCATCCGATGAGAACGGACTGAAGGACCGTTTCATCGGTTAACCGATGAAGCTGACTGATGGTCTGATGTGCCTACACACCATCAGTTAAAAAACCGATCGATTCCAACGCGGTGACTTAAAACACAACGACGTGCTGAGAAAAATGAAGTTCAATGCTTCCAAGCATGCGTCGACTTGATTCTGAGCATGCGCAGGTTTTTAACCGATGCTTTTGCATACTAACCGTCGGTTTTGACCTATCGATTAGGCGTCCATCGGTTCAATTTTAAAGCAAGTTCTATTTTTTTGGACCGAAGGATAACTGACCGATGGGGCCCACACACGGTCCTTCAGTCCGTTTTCATCGGTTTAGACTGATCGTGTGTACAAGGCCTAAGGGACACATTTTAACTAACACATTTTATGGAGTGTAACAAAGTTTGCAAAGTTTGCACTTACTTGTACTTCAACTGCTTGCTCTCACTTCCACTTAAAGTCAACCACTGTGTATAGCTAGCCATTGTATTGCAAGTTGAACCCAAGCAGTTTATAAAGACCCGACAAACATGTAAGCTATGTTCGCCAATAAGGAAGTGTTTGCTAACTGTTGAAGTAAATAAATTGTTTAATACCGACCAAATTAAAGAAAAAGAACATAGCAAAAATTAGTGGGCCAGCCTAGTTTGTCTCTGCATATTCATGACATCATCTGTAACTACTGAAAAAAAGTTGTAGGCATCTACAACACTGCCATATGTTTAATATGTAAGCTGAAATTATAGAAAGAAAAAAATTCAGGTACCCAGAGTTATGTGGTGCCAACATTCTTTTTTTGCCTAATCTGATGTGCAGATTTTGCTATTCAATGCTGCACATTCATTTGTTTTACTGCAATCATTATTTACATACACAAACTATTGAACATTGTTGCTTTTATGAGGACACTTTATTCCATGCATGAATCGTTTATATTCTATAGTCACTGGAAATGTACTTCTGAAGCTTGTACTACAATAAATGCAAATAATTTGAATTACATTTTTAAGGACAACAGTGTCAGATTGAAATATTTATGACTCAGGGGGAGATTCTCTTGTATTTGATTATATTTAAAAAAATTCTCTTTGTTGATTACAACTTTGTTTGCTACAGTCTGCACAAGTAAAATTCTAAGTTTGATTGATTATAACAAATTTAGTGGAATGTTGGATGGGTGGGGCTTAGCTACACCTGATGTGGCTTAATTCCCAAGAAAGAAAATTTGAGGTATCTGTTCTTAGGATATCTAGATATAAGGCTAATTTAAAAGAAAGTGAACTTTAACAAAATACCCCATGAGAATTTATATTAAAGCTGTGTGCAGTAGGGACCTGGTGTGAAGCCATAATGCTTCAGTACCGGGTTCCCTTTCCGGCAATGGCAGCAGCAGCACCCAACAGCTGATGGAACCAGCTGCGGTGCCAATGTCGATGGACTCCAGGACAGGTAAGTCTCCTATTATTAAAAGTCAGCAGGGCGGGCGACCTCCGCTTTAAGGCTGCGTTCACATATATGAAAATTGGATTCCGGTTTCCACACATCCAATTCACATGACTGGAGAGTATGCCTGGCTCACAATAGAGCCGGTTTACACAGCTTCGGGGCGACATTTTGAAAAGGTCTTGTGCGTCTTTGGGTCCAACTCAGGTGCAAATTCAGGCAAAAATTCAGGCCTGGTTCACACCTGAATTGGTGAACAGGGACGCGCCAGACCCCCTGCTGTGCGCCGTGGCTGCAGCATGTGTGAACCGAGTCTTAGGCATAATTTCACAATTGGAATTCCTACAGGACAGAAATTAGTGCTTCATTCTAAGATGTTAATGTGTTACCTATACCTTAGGAGTACAGCTCTAACTCATAAGTCTAGATTTTTATATCCTGCTTTTGTATTGTGACTGCTTGACAACATTCTAAGCTGCATGACAATTTCATAGTTATGCTTGTACTCTAGTTTAGACTTTTAAATGTAAAAGTTCTGCATAACAGAAAATACCAAAATGTTACAGCTACTACCCTTTTAACCAAAAGGTTAAATGCATGTTCTGTGTCCCTGATTTAGTTTCACTATGTTGCTGGGGGCAGACTTTTATTAAATAAGTTGTGCCAACTTCCATTTCAACACCCAATGAAAGAAAGAAAGGGCATGCTCATTGGACAGGCATATTGCAGTTAGTAGACCCTTGAAGTCAAGGAAGGTCAGGTCCCAGTAACAAGGTGAAACTAAATCAGACAGGGGCAAAGAAGAGTCAAGTTTGTTTCCTAATAAAAGCTATAGTAGATATTTTTTGATGTGTGTTCTTAGCAGCTTGGCACTTGGTATATGTATATAATTTTCATCAGCAAATGCAGGTGACATTCTGTTTACCTTTATGGCAGAAGGATATTAATCTGTACATATAATGCTACTCAGACCTGGGCAAGGTTTGGTGTACAAAGCACCCAGTTGCATCCTTGTGCTTCAAAGGTAAATTAAAGACTTCTGCAGTGTGTATACAACTCTCATTCACCTTAAAGCAGACGTAAGTGCAGTGGAACTGTGAGAGTACTTGCCATAACATGCAGGTATACATAGCATATTTTCACATTACGTCCAGGGCCGTCTTTAACGCAGGGCAGAAGGGGAAGCTACCTCGGGCCAGGTCATTGTCGTGGGGCCCAAAGCAGATGCCTCTTGGGCATGCCGTGTTTGTTTGTTTTTGGGATGTTGGGGTGGAGAGTGAAATTGCATGGGGTGGAAGAAAATGTTTGCCCTGGGTTCAATCAATATTAAAGATGGCCCTGAGTATGTCACACTTACCCCCTAGTTTGCCTTTCTCTTCCACTGACAGTTTGAAGCTACAGTTGCAGCTCCATGCTCCACTGTTGCCATCTTCCTCACTGCTTCTGACAAAATCCTCAACCCTCTTTTGCCATTGGATAGCCACTGATGATCATTCCCTACATCTGGTTCTATTCTCACTTTGTTGAGAATAAAGTGGCATGTACACTTCAGGGTGCTTACACCATGCGGTTTACATTTAAAAAAAATATAAAAAAAACTGCTGGTGCATGTGGCAAAAGTTTTTTGGCAAAAAGATTTTGCATGTCACCTTTGCCCAAAACCTCATGCTCCTAGCAATTTTTTAATTATGGGACTTTAGTTACACTTTATTAGTGTATCAGGGTTTTTGCACCTGCTAAATGATATCAAGCTCCAGCCCCTCCGTGATTACAGAAGTGCACATTCCCTGTAGCAGTCCAGAATATTAATTTTGGATAGAGTTAGCCTTTAATATAATATGGATATACTGGGTATCAACAGCTGTATACAGAAAATCCTGCTATAGTGCTTTCAGAAGAACTTTCTGGATATCATTAGCGAGTATGTTTTAGGGGCCTGTATTTCATAACTTGTTATTAAAATGCAAAGTATATCAAAAAAGAAGGGGAAAAATTGCGCTGTCTACAAATAACAAACAATAGCAGCAAGCACCACAAAGGATCAATCTGTGTGTGAATAAACAAAGTGGTAAAGTGCACTTTACCACTTCGATTAAAATGCAAAGGTCAAAGAAAATCATGTTACCTGAAATAAAGATTCTTTATTTAAACAAAGGTTCTTATACCATACATATGTTTATGACCGACTTAAATTTCATTCTGAGAAATAAATTTTATGTATTATATTATAATACTGATTTGTAGCTTTCAGTACACAGTTTACCTTTTAAAAGTAAAAAAATATTACCGGTAATAATGACTGGAATGAGCTTCGGAAATTTAGTGCATTATTTATTTAGATATGTCATAAAAGGCATATGAGCAAGCTCTTAGACTGCCCCCTAATTTTATTTGAAGAAACAAAATGTAATGATTTGCATTTATATATTGATTCATAGAGGTCATTTTCACATAATAAGAAGGGTGATTCTAAAAATACATGCAACCGTTTCTGTTTGGTTGTGCTGATCTGTATGCCAGTGATGGATGCCACAGATGACTCATGGTTGTTATTGATGCAGTCATTTTTCTGTTGCCTGTGGCAGTCATAAGTTTTAAATATGACATTGTATCAGTCATTGTCATATAGTATGGTTGATATGATTAAAAAAGTTAAGGAGTTAAAGGGACACTAAAGGCAAGATTTTTTTTGATTAAAAATAACAAACATGTTATACTTACCTCCGCTGTGCAGTTTGTTTTGCACAGAGTGGCCCCGATCCGTGTCTTCTGGGGTCCCTCGGCGGCTGTCTCTGGCCCTCCTCACAAAAGCTTTCCACGTTCATGCGAGCTCCCTCGCATTGGTGTAAAGCTTTTGCGAGCGCATTGGCTGGCGCTGCTGTCAATCACAGCGGATGATGCGGCGCGCCGGGGGGCGGGGCCGAGTGATACAGTCGCCGGCTATGCCCGCCGCTGTATCACGGGAGTGCGCTCGCAAAAGCTTTCCACCATGCGAGCTCGCTCACATGAAGGTGGAAAGCTTTTACGAGGAGGAGCCGAGACAGCCACCGAGGGACCCCAGAAGACCGAATTCGGGGACACTCTGTGCAAAACGAGCTGCACAGTGGAGGTAAGTATAACATGTTTGTTATTTTTTTTTATTATTATTTGCTCTTAGTGTTCCTTTAAGCCTGTCTGCTGTCCACTAAACTAGTAGGACTGTAAAAGAGTAACTTTATGCTAAATATAGGATTATGTTTATTTTATATTACGCTATATATCACCCAATAATACTGTACAGCCATCACCAAAGTTTTTAGAATGACACAAATATCCAAAATGTTATGAAGAGTGATCAGATGAATTGCAGATAATTGCAAAGTCCTTCTTTGCTATGAAAATTAACCTAATCCCCCCCCCCCCCCCCAAAAAAAAAAAGTTTCCCTGTGCTTGTGAATAAGGCTTCTGGGCACCCAAGGAAATCCAGCAAGCGTCAGGACTGTCTCCTACAGTTGATTCAGCTGATAACACATATTACACATTACAATTTTATACATCCAAAATAACTTATAAATGTCCGAGAACATATATATATCCACGTATTGACACAATGGATTTGGGTCTATCTTCTATCTAAGATAGGCCACAGATGAAAAAAAAATTGTCCTGAACTCCAGTCTAGTATAGCGCTTTCAGCACACAACCTCCTGTCACTGTGAACTATGCGTTAAAGCCCACCTTTCTTGCCGCTCTCTATATTTCCCTTATGCGATTGGCAAGAGGTTAAATCCTCACATATAAATGTATTCACTGTCTGATTACATTTAAAACCATAGCATAAGCCATTTGGTGCCTCACATATAAATGTATTACTGCCATTGCACTGCATTGAGTGGGGATTATGAGGACTGGAACTTGGAAGCACTGCTATCAGATGAGTGAGGGTTCAGCTGGTACACCATGGATATATGGAATAAATAGTGCAGCGCTTAAACAAAAAATAATGAATAATAGTACCACAATGTGAATAATGGTAATCACAAACAGTGCAAAAAAGAAAAAAGGATGACATATTAAGGAAGCAAAAAAGGCTTCAAAAGACAGTGTAAAAGTCCATTGTGATAAACAAAATGTGAAGTGATCCTTCCCAAGAACTGGCACAGGATACAGGAGTTACAAGTTGACTGTTGAAATACTCAAATTCTTCATATAATGAAGTACTCTTACCGCAAATGATGGACTCATCTGTTATATAACAGTGTGTCAAACGGGCTTGGGGTCTCAAAGACCTGGATCAAAGCAGGGGGATCTTCGTGGGTTCCAAAGGAATTTGGAACAATCCTGTAGACTCTATTGCCAACTCAACACGCTACCCTGAGTGATGCCACGTACACACGATCGGTTAAACCGATGAGAATGGTCTAATGGACCGTTTTCATCGGTCAAAACCGATCGTGTGTGGGCCCCATCGGTTATTTATCCATAGGTTAAAAAAATGCAATCTTGTTTTAAATTTAGCCGATGGATTCCTAACCGATGGGAAAAAAACGATCGTTAGTAGGCACGTCCATCGTTTAAAAATCCACGCATGCTCAGAATCAAGTCGACGCATGCTTGGAAGCATCGAACTTCATTTTTTTCAGCACGTCGTTGTGTTTAACGTCACCGCATTCTGACACGATCGTTTTTTTAACCAATGGTGTGTAGGCGCGACGGACCATCAGTCAGCTTCATCGGTTAACCGATGAAAATGGTCCGTTCTCATCAGATGGACCGATCGTGTGTACGCGGCATGAGTCTACTTTTAGTTTTTACACTTTCATCTGCTAAGGTCTTCTCCAGAATGGCTCTAGAACTCCTTTTGGTTGCAAGAATCGTGCCAATGATAATTGAAGGTTCCTGGAGTAATCAATAGATAACAGTACAGTTCCAGTTACCACACCAAGAATAAAATCAGTTGCTAACAGCTGTCAAAGTTGACAGAAGATGTCAAGCCCATGTAAGAGCAGCCATGTAAGCAAACCTTTGCCGTCTGCTGGATAAATGAATACCTGGCTGTGGTAGCCATTCCCAAATATATGACCTCAACCAAGTTTACCCTCCTTAGGCCTTGTACACACGACCGAACATGTCCGCTGAAACTGGTCCGCGGACCAGTTTCCGCGGACATGTCCGACCGTGTGTAGGGCCTAGCGGACAGTTTTCCGGCCTAACGGACAGGTTTCCAGCAGACAAAAGTTTCTTAGCATGCCAAGAAACTTGTCCGGTGGAAACCTGTCCGTCGGACATGTCCGATGGTTAGACCAAAATCCCCCGCATGCGTCGAAGTGATTCGACGCATGGGTAGAAGCATTGAACTTCCTGGTTCGCGCACGTCGCCGCGTCATCGTCACCGCGTTTTCTGTCCGCGGGGAATTTGGTCTGATGGTGTGTACACACATCAGACCAAAAGCTCCCAGCAGACATATCCGATGAAAACGGTCCGCGGACCGTTTTCATCGGACATGTCTGATCGTGTGTACAGGGCCTCAGACCTGTCATCAGTCTCTGGACATGTTCCAAACTATATGAAACACTAATTTAATGTAAAAAACACTAAAAGCATCGCTGACATAGATCCTTTAATATATCTGAGTTTTTAGCTGACATACTGAACAAAAGAGGCCAGTAGATATGCCCTTGTGCTTAGAGTTTGCTCTATTTATAAACAATACATATTGCACATTGGTATTGACACTGTAAACATGCTAAGCCAGCATGCATTTCTATTATTGGCCTTGTTACAGCAGACAGCACCACTTCTAACTGTATAAAATTCTGAAGTATTAGATAAACTAGCTGTTCATTTAAATTCAGATATCTGGCACCATGGTAACCAAGCAAGGCACAGCTGATGTGACTTATTTTTCTACTTGGTGGTTTCGAAAATTGGGATGTTTTTCCTCAAGCAACAAAATTTGAAAATAATTCCTGGAACTTCATTGCTAGATTAATAGGACTGCTCTTGATTGTCAGGATTTAAAGGAAAGAAAAACATACAGCGCAGGAAGCATTTTTACAGTAAAAGCAAATGTGAAAACAAAAACAGTGGATGCTGTAGAGCAGGGGTACTGAATTAAAATTCACGGGGGTCCAGTCGGAAAAAAATTCTTCCAGCGGAGGTCCGAATGCCAAATTGGTGCTATGACGCCACATGATATCCTCCACTTGACAACCTCCCATCACAGCGCCCCCCCACCACCACCACACACCTTTATGACCCACACACATCGCACTTTTTTTTCTTTCAACTTCATTGAAATGTAAAAATACCTTTCATTAATTTTTATGCACCACAGCTCAATTGCGGAGCATAGAAACAGAATGCATTTTGCAACACACTGCTCAGTACGCAGGGGCGCTGTTGCAGTGTGAACAGGACACATAGAAAACAATTGTTTTCTATTGCCCTTGCAGAGACTGACGCATCACAGTCCCCCCTCCCCCATCACAGACTGACCGCCAAAATCACAGACCCCTCATTACAGCCTAATCCCCCCCCATCACAGACTGACCTGACCCATCACAGACTGACTCCCCCATCACAAACTGGTCCTGACCCATCACAGCAGACCCCCTATCACAGACCTCCTATCACAGACTGACCCCCCCCCCCCAAATCCCCAACCCCCTATTACAGAATGACCCCCCCAAATCACAGACCCCCTATCACAGACTGACCCCCCATCACAGACTGACGTGACCCATCACAGACCCCCATCACAGACTGACCCCCCATCACAAACTGGTCCTGGCCCCTTACAGACCCCCTATAACAGACTGACACCACAAACCCCCTATCACAGACTGCCCCCCCAAATCACAAACTGGTCCTGACCCATCACAGACCCCCTATCACAGACTGCCCCCCCATCACAAACTGGTCCTGACACATCACAGACCCCCTATCACAGACTGACCCCCCCATCACAAACTGGTCCTGACGCATCAGACTCCCCATCACAGACTGACCCCCCCAAATCACAGACCCCCTATCACAGACTGACCTGACCCGTCACAGACTGACCCCCCATATCACAAACTGGTCATGACCCATCACAGACCCCCTATCACAGGCTGACCCCCCCCCCCCCATCACAAACTGGTCCTGACCCATAACAGACCCCCTATAACAGACTGACCCCCCCAAATGACAAACTGGTTCTGACCCATCACAGACCACCCCTATCACAGGCTGACCTCCCCCCATCACAAACTGGTCCTGACCCATAACAGACCCCCTATAACAGACTGACCCCCCCCCAAATGACAAACTGGTTCTGACCCATCACAGACCACCCCTATCACAGGCTGACTTCCCCCCCCATCACAAACTGGTCCTGACCCATAACAGACCCCCTATAACAGACTGACCCCCCCCCAAATGACAAACTGGTTCTGACCCATCACAGACCACCCCTATCACAGGCTGACCTCCCCCCATCACAAACTGGTCCTGACCCATAACAGACTGACCCCCAAATCACAGACCCCCTATCACAGACTGACCCCCCCATCACAAACCCCCATCACAAACTGGTCCTGACACATCAGACTCCTCATCACAGACCTCCCCTGTCCTGTCCTACTGTACATTGCATTGCACTGCACTCCCCCCTTCCCACAGAACCCTACCTTAATCACACAGGACATGAAGCGTGGCCGCTCTGGACAATGGGCGGGACTTTGCCCATTAAAAGTGAGTGATTTATTGCTGGGACTGCCCCCGCTGCCTAGCAACCAATCGCCCACTTTTTAACTTAAAAAGTCCCGCCCTTTATCCAGAGCAGTCGCGCTTCGTGTCCTGTGTGATTAAGACAGGCAGTGTGGGGAGGGGGGAGTGCAGCGATGTAAGAGAAGGCACGGACCTGCCGCGCCTGCCATGCTGTGTATTTAGCGGCATTCGGAGCGGCAGGTGCGGCAGGCGAGCGAGCCGGTGACAGAGGACACACGGGAAACTACTTGGCGGGGCTGCGGTCCGGATAGAATAGCCACTGGGGCCGGAACCGGACCGCGGTCCGCCATTTAGTGATGCCCGCTGTAGAGTATTCAGGCAAAGACCTTGAGATGTTTAGAACTTTGGAAAGGAAGGTTTGGTGTGTAATAAATAACTGGAGGTTTTCGGGATATCCAAACCTATTGCTGATTTGTGTTTACAAAACTGAAGCTCAGGTAACTTCTGACTGCATTGCTGTCACTGTATTATAATGATTTATGTAGCTTCATCATATCCTGTGGCATTTTGTTTGGGAGCCACGTCGCATGACCGCGCAATTGTCAGCTAAAGTGACGCAGTGACGAATCGCAAAAGTGCTCTGGTCTTTGGCCAGCCAAATTGCCCGGGGCTGAAGTGGTTAATTGGACAAGTTGAAGTTAAAACTTGATTGGTTAACATGCACAGCTGCACCAGATTTTGCACTCTCTGGTTTTAGCAAATCAACCCAAGTGTTTCATGGCAACAGCATACCAGGTTCATGTTTACATAAACTGATTTACTAATTGGTGCTATTTATCAATTTGACTGAGACTCCTCAAGATTTATAATTTGGGGGAATCTGCAGTAGGCCCTTTAAGAGAAGAAAAAAAACTATAGTACCAGTGTCTATTCATCAGCCATGAACTTAGTTTAACCTTAAGTGGATAGAAAGAAAATCACAAAATGGCTCCTCTCATGTCCACAACACATGTGTAAAATAATATGATTTTGGCCTACTAAATTAATCCTTTTAACCTCAATAGTTCTGAAAATATTGTGACTGTTCCATGGGTATACAATAGCCATCTCATCACTGGGAGCTGGACTATCCTGCAGACAAGTTGATGACGAACAAATGAGGCATTCATAAGTAAACATGAGAGCAATCTTTTTGAACAGTTCCCTTCCCTGTAAATCAGACAGTTTAAGAGAACAAAAGTAAAAACAATCTCTCTTTCTAAGAAGCAATCTGCATTATCTACAGCTACAGCTACCTGCACTGATACCAGTGGTATGATACTGTTATTAGATTTCATGCCTTTAGGCACATTGACATAGGTTTCTGGATGATCCCCAGGCAACTGTTAATTTTTATGGTTCCAAGTTGCTAGCTGTGCACCTGTTTATCTAATATTTTCCCAGAATGGACTTGGGGGAAAAAAGCACAGTACAATAGGAAATTCAGACCTGAGATCTAACACTGGAGGGGATCATGCAACCACAGAAAGAAAGTACATACAAACTCCACAGAGACAGTAGGGTTGATTAACTAATGTACAATGTAAGACAGGCTCAATTTCCTGTATGGTTCAACTTTTTATGTTATTAGTAACTAGACATGTGCACACTGAAATATTTTGTTTCGTAATTTCGTTTTCGTCCGAAAAATTAATTTATTTAGTTACTAGTTAGTTTAGTTTAGTTTAGTTTAGTTACTAACTTATTCGTTTTTATTTATTTTGTTTGTCGTTAAAAAAATGCATTCGTCCGAAAATCCAAATTAAGGTCGAATCTGTCATTGAAGGCTTATGGTGTCTGTCGAATGTTTTAAGAAAAAAAAAAGATTCGACAGAATCTTTAAAAAAAAAAAACATTTGACTCTTCATGTCTCTCTATGTCGAATCTTCATGTCTCTTTATGTCGAATCTTTTCTCTCTATGTCGAATCTTCATGTCTCTCTATGTCAAATCTTTTCTCTCTATGTCGAATCTTCATGTCTCTCTATGTCGAATCTTTTCTCTCTATGTCAAATGTTTTCTCTTTATGTAGAATAATATTGGACTAATAGAGTTAAGGTTAGGCGCATTCGTCCGCAATGAAAACGAAAAAAAAAAATTTGTTTATGTCGGATCTTTCGGTTTTCGTTTTCTGTGCTTTCGTTATCATTTGTTAAAACGATAACGAAAATACCTGAAATTCGGATGAAAATGCATTTGGACGAAAACGAATGCACATGTCTATTAGTAACTTGATCCAGGTCTTCTCATTTTGTAGGAGTGGGAAGGTTGAGCTCAGTATGGCCTCATGGTCATAAAGATTTTACAGCCAAAGATTGTATATGAGGTCTGAGGTCAGTGAATTGGGAGTAGAGTAGGGATGAATGGGCCTGTGCAGATCCAATTTGCAAAGAGTTTCACAAATCTTGCATGAAGTTTTCAAACTCTGCAGCGAACTCCACTGACATCTATGGGAGTGCAATCTTGTTATTTAAATATGAATTTTTGTAGGGCTAATAAGAAAGGTGGGAAGCTGGTCACTATCCATATACCAATACTAAAATTAAAGAGTAACATCACTATAAAAAAAAGGATGTTGGGTTTTTTATTTTTTCACGGTATAGGCTGGCCAGGAGCAAAGGTTATGCACTGCATTATGGGGTTTTCCTTATTTCTGACAGCAAACCCATAGTAGTGGTGAACCCAAACCTTATCCCTAATTGGGATTAAAAATTCTACAAGTAGTAAGATGGCGCAGAAATAGATGGACAACTAGAAACATGGATGACATTTTTAGCACTTGCTTTAGAATGCTGTATCCATCAGACATTTAAAGAGATAATATACAACCTTATTAATAAATAAATCATTGTGGTACAAGCTTCAGAGGTTAATTCTGTATAGGTATTTTAAGACTGATATGACATACAGATTTTATGCATGTTGAACTATAAAAGGGAATATACCACAGCATGGCACAATTGCTTGTTGATGCTGCTGCTGTGCTGACTGTATAAATAATGATAACAAATATGCTTTTTACCAATGCATGCATACTAAATTCTCATTCCACTTTATGCCATAGAAATATATTAAACTGGTTTAGGATTGTTCATTTAAAAGTAGAACTGCTGGCAAATATGTTAGAATATGTTTTAGTTATTAATATGTTATAACTATTAATGGAAACTTAAAGCACTATGGGTCATTTACAAAAAGCATACATTTTTGTGAATCAAGAGCTTTGATCCTGTACTTTGGAAACTGTCTAATTATCTGCATCCCAGATCAACCTGTGCTGACTCCACCTTAGGCACCTGAAGAATTCAGCTTTGTATGATGGGCTTTTGTTCGCATCAGAACTATTTATTTCTATATACAAGTTTGTAGGAATGCAAAATGATATTAAAAGGTCAGATGCAGGAAATAAGGAGGTTAAATGCACATGCAATGAATTCTGAATGATCTCAGAAAAGTCTTAAATTGATGCAAAAAACAAGCTGCATTTGTCCAAAGACACAAGCAAAATGGCCAATGCAGCTATGGCCCCACCTAGCATACATATACTCAGCCGAGCAAAGTATTATCATTTAGAGTAGCATCAGCTGGCCATTAACTCTGTGCAGAAGAACATCCAATGGGTGGGTGGGCTCCATTTTACAAGGCCCTTTAATGGTTCCCAGCACAAGGAAAGCATAGGTTCACTTCAAGCTGCTCATAAAATTGAGATGAAGGAAATAGTAGATATGGGCTATGGGTTCATATATTTGGGGTAAAGCAGATAGGATGAGTGGGGGGGGGGGGGTAGACAAACTGTTCTTATCTTGTTGTTTCCCTTTTTCTTCTTACCTTTAGATCAGATAGATGGTACCTGTGGCATCTACCGCTGCTGCCTATTGCTGCCCACACCTTCTCTTAGAGTAGCCTCAGCTGACCCCTAACTCTGTGCAAAAGAACATCCAATGAGTGGGTGGGCTCCATTTTACAAGGCCCTTTAATGGTTCCCAGCACAAGGAAAGCATAGGTTCACTTCAAGCTGCTCATAAAATTGAGATGAAGGAAATAGTAGATACGGGCTATGGGTTCATATCTTTGGGGTTAAACAGATGGGATGAGTGGGGGGGTAGACAAACTGTTTCCCTTTTTCTTCTTACCTTGAGATCAGATAGATGGTACCAGTGGCATCTACCGCTGCTGCCTATTGCTGCCCACACCTTCTCTTAGAGTAGCGTCAGCTGACCCCTTATGCCGCGTACACACGATCGAAAATTCCGAAAAGAAAAGTTCGATGTGTAGGCTCCATCGGACGTTTTCTGTTGTAATTTCCGACAGCAAAACTTTGAGAGCTGGTTCTCAAATTTTCAGATCATTTGTATGCAATTCTGACACACAAAAATCCTACACATGCTCGGTAACATTGAACTTAATTTTTCTCGGCTCGTCGTAGTGTTGTACGTCACTGCGTTCTTGACGGTCGGAATTTCAGACAACATTTGTCGGAATTTCCGATCGTGTGTGTACGCAGCATTAGTCTGTGCAGAACATTCAATATTGGATGGGTTTCATTCTGCAAGTGATGTAACAGTTATCCTAGTTGGAGGCCTTTTGGGAATTTGCTGCTTTATTTGCAGGCATCCAAGATTCTCTCTAAAAATATAAATGTGAACTCTAAATCTTTCATTGGTTGGAACATTGGACAGAACCCTTTTTTAAATAACCCCTATTGCTTCCAGCTGTTATTAAAAAAAAAAGACTTTAGCTTTATATAGAGTAAGATATTAGAGACTTTAAAAGCAAAGGTAACACTGGCAAGTTAAAAGAATTTGTTTATTTAAAGCATAAATGTTTTTTACATTTTCTACATTTTATAATAATGTTTTCGAAGTGTAAGGCCCCATACTCACGAGCAAACATGTCTGCTGAAACTGGCCCGCAGGCCAGTTTCAGCAGACATGTTTGGTCGTGTGTGGGCGCGAGCGGGCCGAATTCCAGCAAACATTTGCCCGCCGGGCCTTTTCCCAGCAGACAAATATTCCTGGACTTGTTTTAAAACAGTCCGCTGGAATTCTGCCCGCTCGGACATGTACGGTCGTCAGTACAGACCTACCGTACATGTCCAGGCGCCCGCCGTCCCTCGCATGCGTCGAATGACTTCGACGCATGCGTGGAAGCATTTTAAAGGCGGGCCGCCCACGTCGCCGCGTCATTGTCGCGGCGACACCGCGTCATCGACGCGGCGACACCGCGGACACGCCCCGCGTATTGTTTACGCGCGGACTTCTGTACGATGGTGTGTACAACCATCGTACAGAAGCCCTCTGGCAGACATGTATGGTGAAAACGGTCCGACGGACCGCTTTCACCATACATGTTTGCTCGTGAGTACCCGGCCTCAAGGCTTAATTTCCATGGACGTTTTTGGACGTTTTTACAGCCACTTTTCTGAGCTTTTTTTGCAGCTTAAAAACGGCTCTCCATGTTAGTCTATGGCCTCATGCCCACCATGACGTTTTTGAGCTGTAGATGGCTGAGCCGTTTTTAAGCTGCAAAAAAAAACCCCAGGACCAGTGCGTTCTGAAGCTCCAGCCTTAGAGCTGTAAAAACGCCAGACGTTAAAAAACGCTCAAAAACCCTGTCGCAGCTCAAAAAAAAAATTTAAAGATAAAAAACATGGACAAGGGTTTTTAAGCTGTAAAAAAGGATAAAAAAAGTGGCTGTAAAAACGTCCATGGAAATGAAGCCTAAGGCTCCATGCACACTGAAGCTGATAAAAGCTATAAAAAAAACGCCAGTAGCTTTGCAGGGAGCCTTTCAATGTTTTTTTAGCGTTTTTGCAATAGCTTTAATCAGCGTTTTTCAGTGTACCTTTTTTATACTTTTTTTTTTTTCAATGGATTAAAAAACACTAAAAAACGCTGGCACCAGCGGCTTTGAGCGTTTTTTAGCGTTTTTCTGCGTTTTGCGTTTTTGAGCGTCTTTTCCCGCCAAAAAACTGCACTTTGAACGCAAATTTCGGGCGTTCAGCCAAAAGCCAAATAAACTCCAAAGCTCATTAACTCTAAAAAACGCCCAGGTGTGCATGGGCACATAGGCTAACATAGAGTTCAGTTTATGGGCTTTAAAAAAAAAAGCCAAAACGCCAATAAACTGCAGTTTATCAGCTTCAGTGTGCATGGAGCCAAGACTTTTTAAAAATAAGTCTGTGTCAGCATCTGAGAATGGAATATAGCACAGTTCTTGCTCTGAAATCCAGTTACTTGTACTGAAATCCAAAAAAGGGTTTTGTAACTCGACTATTAATGACATCACAAGTCATTAATAGTCTGAAGTATGATTCTACCCTGATGTACTTTCCTTTCTCATAGTAGTATAGTCACAGGATCTGTTATCTGGACACACGTGACAGCTATATGAGTTATCTGCTAATTCTAAACTATTAAAAAGATATGCAACATTTGACAGTTAAAAGTACATTATTTTAGATAATGCATGTCTATCACAATTCCAATCTACCCTTGGCTGTGTAGAGCATGTGCAACCAAATTTAAAATAGTGCATGTTTTGAACTGAAATATGTGCTGCCTTTTTATAACAGATTTTTGTAATGCAAACACTATTATCCAGCATATTTTAACTGTCACTCATCCTTCATTTTATTATTTCTTGATATAATTTGGTTTTCTGTTTGGTTTTCTTTATTCCATGACGTGTTTTGTTACATCCTTTATTTTAACATTTTATCTCCTTTTTTTTCTGCAGTTTACATTTATGTGAGTTCATCTTTCCACTATCAGGTCTTTATTTTTTTTATACTGTATAGTTTCTTTTTTGTATGTGGTATGTGATTTCTTTCCCACACAATCCATCTGTTTAGATTTTTTTTAGTTTTCTCCATGTCTGAAAACAGATTGAAAACACAAATTCTCCACAGCATCAGAAATGACGTGTTTTCTTTCTTCCCAATTATTATACTAGGTGGTTGTAAATGCACTGATCGGAGCCATTCCCTCCATTATGAACGTGCTACTGGTTTGTCTGATATTCTGGTTGATTTTCAGTATAATGGGCGTCAATTTGTTTGCGGGAAAGTATTATCATTGCGTTAATACTACTACTGGTGAAATGATCTCAATTACTAAAGTTGAAAACCAGTCGGAATGCATGCAGCTAATAAAGGCCAACGAAAGTGCGAGGTGGAAGAACGTTAAAGTCAATTTTGATAATGTAGGAGCTGGTTATCTTGCTTTACTCCAAGTGGTAAGTAAAACAATTTTAATTAATTCTGTTATTTCAGTATTTGTAGATGCTCATGGTTGTGTGTAGTGAATACTCTTTTTCAATTTAAAGGCCTGTTTTACCAAGTTAGACCATATTTGTTTTTGCATGTAGTTACTGGAAAGTTGAACCACATGTTGGCTTCCTAAAGCTCTTTGGGATGCAAAGAAGGAAATAATCTCAGGCCCCGTACACACGATCGAGTTTCTCGGCAGAATTCAGCCAGAAAATCGGTCGGAGCTGGATTCTAGCGAGAAACTCGGTCGTGTGTACACTTTTCAGCGAGGAAGCCGACGAGGAACTCGTCGGGCCGAAAAGAGAACATGTTCTCTATTTTCTCGTTAGTCAATGGGAAAAGTCGGCCCGCCAAGTTCCTCGGCGGCTTCCACACTGAACTCGACGAGGAACTCGATGTGTTTGGCACGTCGAGTTCCTCGGTCGTGTGTACGGGGCCTCACATGTCAGTGTCACAGTTCTCTTATAGAAGAGGAAGAAAAGAACGGCTGCATGAACGTTCCAACAATTTTATTCCAAAATTAGCAAATGACGGCCAACAAAGGCAGAGTGTCCAAACCCAGGAGGTTACACGTTTCACACTGACCTCAGTGCTTCTTCATAATTGTTTGAACTCATCCTGGGTTTGGACACTCTGGGCCAGATTCACGTATATGGGCGTATTTTTGTGCGGGCGTAGCATATCCTATTTACGCTACGCCTCCGCAACTTAGACAGGCAAGTGCTGTATTCACAAAGCACTTGCTCCGTAAGTTGCGGCGGCGTAGCGTAAATTGGCCGGCGTAAGCCCGCGTAATTCAAATGTGGAAGAGGTGGGCGTGTTTTATTAAAATGAGCCGTGACCCCATGCAAATGAAGTGCCGATCGTACGTCGCATGCGCGCGCATGCTCAGTATCACGTCGAATTTACTCCATAAGATACGTCAGGCCCAATGCCAGTGACGTGAACGTAACCTACGCACAGCCCCATTCACATACGACTTACGTAAACGATGTAAAAAGATACGCTTGCCGAAGTCCATACTTTGCATTGGCTGCGCCTCATATAGCAGGGGTAACTTTACGCCAGACGTAAGCCTAACGTAAACGGCGTAGCGGGCGCAAGTACGTTCGTGAATCGGCGTATATACCTAATTTACATATTCGACGTGTAAATCTACGGAAGCGCCCCTTGCGGCCAGCGTAAATATACACCCAAGATACAACGGCGTAGGAGACTTACGCCGCTCGTATCTTGGCCAAATATATGCGTAACTGATTCTAAGAATAAGGCGCATAGATACGACGGCTCACATTGGGACTTACGACGGCGTACGTGGAGATACGCCGTCGTAAGTCCACTGTGAATCTGGCCCTCTGTCTTTGTTGGCTGTCATTTGCTAATTTTGGAATAAAATCGTTGGAACGTTCATGTGGTGTGCAGCTGTTCTTTTCTTCCTGTTGATCACCGGTGGCGAGCCATGGCGAGCACCCAGCACATCCGGACTGCAGTGATTACTCATATGGAGTGGCCTCTTCCTTGTTTGTATATTCTTATAGAAGAGAAAAGCAATATTGGCTTGGCCTGGTTGTTGGAGGTAATACACAGATCACAAAAAAAAATTTTTTAGGGGTTCTGTCTCTTCCGCTCTGTTTGGGCTTTAAAACTTTAAGATCCCTAATGAAGCTCTTTTGCCACCTATTGCATGTAACTTACTAAACGGAAGTAATTTCTACTTTTAGCCATTTTTATATGTGTTCATTTAAAACACTCAATTATGTGCAGGTAAGTTTTAAAAAATGCAAATCATTTCCTGCATTTGATGGAATGAATGATGCAATTACAGACTTTCTTTATTAACCACTTGCCGAGCAGCAGCCGCAGTTTTACTGTGGCAGCATGGCTTGGCTGGGCGAAACGACGTTATGTTACATCGATTCGCTCTGTGGCCACTAATGGCGCGCGCCGCCAGAGGCATGCACCCTCTGCTGGCCCCAGATCTGACCCGGCACCCGCGATCACTCGTGACACAGCGAGAACTGGGATCTGTGTGTGTAAAGGGAACACAGGTTAACCCCTTCATCGCCCCCTAGTGTTAACCCCTTCCCTGCAAGTGGCATTTTTACAGTAATCAGTGCATATTTATAGACTGATCGCTGTAAAATTGTCAATGGTCCCGGAAATGTGTCAAAAGTGTCCAATGTGTCCGTCATAATGTCCTAATCCTGATAAATATCCTGATCGCCGCCATTACTAGTAAAAAAATAAATAATAATGTCATAATTCTATCCCCTATTTTGTAGACGCTATAACTTTTGTGCAAACCAATCAATATAAGCTTATTGTTTTTTTTTTACCAAAAATGTGTAGAAGAATACATATCGGTCTAAACTGAGGAAAACATATATTTTTTTTTTAATGTGGGATATTTATTATAGCAAAAAGTAGAATATATTGTGTTTTTTTTCAAAATTGTCGCTGTTCTTTTGTTTATAGGGCAAAAAATAAAAACCGCAGAGGTGATCAAATGCCACCTAAAGAAATCTCTATTTGTGGGGGGAAAAAAAGGATGCAAATTTTGTTTGGGTACAGCGTCGCACGACCGCGCAATTGTCAGTTAAAGCGAAGCAGTGCCAAATCGTAAAAGGTGCTCTGGTCAGGAAGGGGGTAAAATCTTCCGGGGCTGAAGCGATTAAAAAAAAAACTCTTTTAACAGAAACCTGTACTGAGAGAAACATTAAGGGCCCTTTCACACTAGCGGACCGTATGTCCGCATTTTCATCCGTCCGTTTGCGAATGAAAACGGGACATACATGGGTCCCTATGTGATTACGGCTGTCAGAGGATAAACATCCGCTGACACCCGTAATTTGTCCGCCTCCGCAAAGATCCGCATTTGCAGACGGAAGAAATCCTATTTTTCTTCCGTCTGCCGGATCGGATAGGATGAACACGGACATATGGTCCGTGTTCATCAGATCCCCCATAGGGGAGAGCGGAGGAAACACAGGGCGGTCCCCGCACAGTGTGCGGGGACCGCCCTGTCAGCGGCCAGCTCAGCGGGGATTTTACGGAGGATCCCCGCTGAGCAAAGCGGACACAAGGAGTGGATCATTACTGATCCGCTCCGTGTGAAAGGGCCCTAAGACTGCCCGTGCTTACCACCATTTGAAAATGCTAGTTGCCTGGCTTATGTACTTTCTGAGACACTGGTCTGCAAATTACTTGGAATCGGAAATGTCAAGTGAAGACGATGGGCCAAATCTTCAAAGGAGATACGCAGGCGGAGCTGCTGTTCAGCCTGCGTATCCCTGTGGCTATCTTTGGAAACGATCCTCAGAAGGATTTTTCCAAAGATAGTCAGAAGATCCGACATCTGTAATAGACTTACACTGTCGGATCTTAGGATGCAGTACCGCATCCGCCGCTGGGGGCATTTCGAGTCGAAATGCCGCTTTGCGTATGCAAATGAGGACTTAAGCAGATCCACAAAGCTTTTAAGCTTTGTGTTTTCTGCGTAAGTTACGATTTGCACGCGTAAAATTAGGGCTGGTTTTACAATGTGTAAAGTTAGTACACCATGTAAAACCAGACCTTTTTTTCGATCGCCACGTTTTTTTTTAAATTTTGAATTTTTTTTCCCGGCGCGTATTTTTTTTTTTCCCCGACGCAACTTTATTGTCCCGTCGCGATCCACAAAGCCCGGCGTGAAGTACGTTCGCGCGATGCACATCGGGAAAAATGACGTCACACGCATGCGCTGAACGTCCGGCGCGGGAGCGCGCCTCATTTGAATAGGAATCACCCCTTGAGCAGACGACCGCCTTGCGACGGAGGCACTCAGGTTACACAGCGTGTAATTTCTAGGTAAGTGCTTTGTGGATCGGGCACTTAGGTAGAAATTTAACGCCTGTGTAACTTAACTGCTGAAAGTTAAGTTAGGCAGGTTTTTTGAGAATTTGGCCCGATATTCCTAATCAGTATATTTGCTCTGGGCCATTGACTGAGAAAGTGCTAACACCACTGGATCAACATTTAGCAATGCAATTAGGATTTCCAGAACAATTGGTTGGTAACATAAGCCTCAGAACCTTTGCAGTACAGATTTACTTTAACCACTTCAGCTCCAGAACATTTACCCCCCTTCTGGACCAGGCCATTTTTTGCGATAAGGCAGTGCGTTACTTTAACTGATAATTGCGCTGCTGTACCCAAATAAAATGTATGTCCATTTTTCCCCACAAATAGAGCTATTTTTAGGTGGTATTTGATCACCGCTGCGGTTTTTATAAAAAAGAACGACAATTTTGAAACATAAAACAATATTTTTTCCTTTCTGCTATAAAACACATCAAATAAAAAATAAAAAATAAATTATTTTCTTTATCAATGTAGACCATAATGTATTCTTCTACAAAAAATCCCAATAAACATATATTGATTGCTTTGCAGAAAAGTTATAGCGTCTACAAACTATGGGATATATTTATGGAATTTTTAATTATTTATTTATTTTTTACTACTAATGGCAGCAATCAGCAACTTATAGCGGGACTGCGATATTGCGGTGGACAAATTGGACACTAACAGACACTTTTTTGGGGACCAATGACATTATTTCTGTGATCAGTGCTAAAAATATGCACTGTCACTGTACTAATGACACTGGCTGGGAAGGGGTTAACATCAGGAGCAATCAAAGGTTTAACTGTGTGCCTAGCCAGTGTTTTATTACTATGGGGAGGTGCTTTTGAAAGAGGAAGGCATAGATCCATGTCCCTATTTTGCAGGTATCCATGCCGTCTGTATTGACAGAATGGCGATGTGCCTCATTTACATAGGTAGACTGCCGATCTGTCTGTGTGCCAAACGATCAGCGGGTGCTGGCGGACACCGACGGATATTGGGAGATGTAGAATCACAGCAGGAATCACAACGAGCTGCCGGCTGTATATACATGATCCTGCGCAGCACGTCCGCCCTGTAGCGGTAAAACTGCTATAGGGCGGTCGGCAAGTGGTTAACATATCACCCCAAAATGTCTGATTGGCAAATGAATGTGTCAAAATGTCCCATATATAATCTTTAAGCTATGGTAACTAAAGAGGCTTAACAAAATGTCTTATATTGTTAGTATATTGCCAGCTTTGACCATCATGTGTGGGCAATTTTAATGTTGGGAAATCTGTCATACAATTTATATGTAGCCCAGTAAAACCTACATGTTTTTTCTGACTTCAATGCGCCTAACTATAGAAATCTCTAAATATTTTTAGGCAACGTTTAAAGGCTGGATGGATATTATGTACGCTGCAGTTGACTCGCGAAAGGTTGGTAAAGATTATGAACAACTTCTGTTATTTATGTAAGATCAGTTGGTCATCATTAGGATGATATGTGTGGGCAGAGGTCTGATCGAGAGCTACTGTTGGCTTTCTCTGATGGCAAATGTTTAACATGAATATATAGCCTCTTCAGTTATTTTTTTAGGTAAACATGTAAAATAAAATTGATGTTATTAATAATATACTTACATACAACGGTATTGTAATATAATATTATAAAAATGCAATTAATGTAATTACTACAAAAAATATGCAATTAATAATATCTGTGTTAACTTATTTTTTTTATATAAAGTACCATATATACTCGAGTATAAGCCGACCCGAATATAAGCCAAGGCACCTAATTTTACCACAAAAAATTAGGAAAACTTGAGTATAAGCCTAGGGTGTCCATCTGCATGCCTCACTGTGCCTCACTTTTCCTCACTGTGTCCATGTCTATGCTTTACTGTGTCCATGCCTCACTGTGCCCATACCTCACTGTGTCAATGCCTCACTGTGCCCATGCCTCACTGTGTCCATGCCTCACTGTGTCCATGACTAGATTGAGGTTTAACATAGGAGTCTATGGAGGGGGTGCCCGGCTTTGAAAAATCGGTGCTCCCCAGCCGTAGGTCCCCCAGCCAAAAAACGTTGCACACTTGTAGAGGAAGAGTGGGGCTACATGTGTGCCAAGTTTGTAAGGCCGGCCAGTACCGGGTCCCCAAAGTCCGGGAGATCAGGTGCAAAAAGGTGACTCGAGTATAAGCGGAAAAAAATGTGCTGAAAAACTCGTCTTAGGCGTCGTACACACGACCGAGTTTCTCGGCAAAAACCAGCAAGAAACTTGCTGGGGTTGTTTTTATCCCGAGGAAACCGGTTGTGTGTACATTTTTCGACGAGGAAATTGTCAAGGATCCCGTCGAGCCAAAAAGAGAGCATGTCTTCTTTTTCCTCGACGGGAATGGAGAAACTTGCCTTGTCGAGTTCCTCGACAGCCTAACAAGGAACTCGACGAGGAAAACAATGTGTTTCGCCCGTCGAGTTCCTCGGTCGTGTGTACGAGGCTTCATACTCGAGTATATACGGTACCTAATTCTATAAGTATATGGAGGAAGCCACATTTCTTTATTACATACACAGGCTCTGCTTCCTGCTTGGATGTTGCACACAAAGATTGTATTTTTAGTTTCTTCTGACATTGCAAGCCTATGAGGCCTCGTACACACGACCGAGTTTCTCGGCAAAAACCAGCAAGAAACTTGCTGGTTTTTTTTTTAGCAGAGGAAACCGGTTGTGTGTACATTTTTCGACGAGGAAACTGAGCATGTTCTCTTTTTCCTCTACGAGAATGGAGAAAATTGGCACGTCGAGTTCCTCGACAGCCTAACAAGGAACTCGACGAGCAAAACGATGTGTTTCGCCCGTCGAGATCCTCGGTCGTGTGTACGAGGCCTAAGATGCCCAAATGACACACAGTAGCTGTCAGTTGCACTATTGGCTACAGACTTCTGTATTTAGAAAAGTACTTTCTGAATACAGGTGTTCAAAAATTGGGGTCATTCCACTTTGCTAGCTTTTTTTTTGGAAGCAGCTCTTTATTTTCAGAGATCATATGAGTATTTAAGGGGCACAAAGCGTGTAGTGTTGTTTGCTTTGAGCAATAGGTAGAAAAATTATTGTTAATTGAATGATACTCGGAAATGACAATTTCTGTATAGCAGCCTTCAGAAAACTATAATGTCGACATAACAGCATTTTTTTTAAATAGTGTGTATTTTAAAAATTAACATTTCTATTCCTGCAATACATATCAGAGGGGGTTCTGATAACTGAAGTTCAGTTTCTGTAAACCAGTGTTTCCTGAATATTCATAACCAGTGCAGATAAATTACGTATTTGTGTTGATTTATTAAAGGAGCAGAGATTGTGCATTTAGCAAGGTGAATGTCTGCTTACTTATAGTTACATAGTTAGTCAGGTTGAAAAAAGACACAAGTCCATCCAGTTCAACCACAAAAAATAAACAAACAAAATAAAAAACACAGTACAATCCCATACACCCAACTCCATACCCACAGTTGATCCAGAGCAGTGTTTCTCAATTCCAGTCCTCAGGCCCCCCCCAACAGGTCAGGTTTTCAGGATTTCCCTCAGATGAAAAGGCTGTGGTGATTACTAAGGCAGTGAAACTGATCAAATCACCTGTGCAAAATAATGGAAATCCTGAAAACCTGACCTGTTGGGGGGGCCTGAGGACTGGAATTGAGAAACACTGATCCAGAGGAAGGCAAAAAACCCCAGCAGAGCATGATCCAATTTGCTACAGCAGGGGAAAAAATTCCTTCCTGTACAGGATGTGTTCACTTGTTGACCATACACAGTCGTGTATAATAAATTTTTTTTTTGCTTGTACTTGATTTAATGATTAAAATGATTCTAAAGCCTTAGGCCTCGTACACATGATAGGTTAACCAGAGGACAACGGTCTGATGGACCGTTTTCATCGCTCAAAACCGATCGTGTGTGGGCCCCATAGGTTATTTAACCATAGGTTAAAAAAAGCCAACTTGCTTTAAATTTAACCAATGGATTCCTAACCGTTAGGTCAAAAACGATCGTTAGTAGGCACGACCATCGGTTAAAAATCCACGCATGCTCAGAATCAAGTCGATGCATGCTTGGAAGCATTGAACTTCGTTTTTTTTCAGCACGTCATTGTGTTTTACGTCACCGCGTTCTGACACTATCGGTTATTTAACCTATGGTGTGTAGGCGTGACGGACTATCAGTCAGCTTCATCGGTTAAACTATGACAACTGTCCTTCAGACCGTTCTCATCGGATGGACTGATCGTGTGTACGAGGCTTTAAAGGATAAGTACTGCCAAAGCTTATTTGGCTGTTCTTTTTTTTATGGATCACAGGAGTGCAGTTCGTTTTGCACTTTTTTGGGATGAAGTCCGCTCTCTGCAGACTTTACAGAAGTCAGTCTAGGCTCTGCGTCATCACGACTATGGAGACAAAAGAATAGACCTGGACGGCCGCACTCCGATGCAACACCTTTATAGGCATTTCACACCTAAATTTGGTGCTTAATCATGAGCTATATTTAAGCATGAAATTTAGGTGTGAAACGCATCAGCTGCTACATTCCCCCTTCTGTACAGTATGGATTGACGGTTTTTACTGGATTTTACCACCAGTAAAGGTGTTGCATCAGAGTGCGGCCGTCCAGGTATATTCTTTTGTCTCTTGATCGCATGCAGAGCCTGCACCTGCGTGCCTCATTAGGGCGTGTATTCCATGGAACTCCTGTTTGAGAGTGGCAATCCCTTTTTCATCACAACTACAGAGTCGGAATCTGCCAGATCCCTGGACAGGCACGCGGCCCAGGCTCTGAGTGAGCCGCTGAGAGCCTGAGCCAGCCTCCCCCGCCCCCTTCACAGCACTGTAGTGAGCGAGGAGGAAGCAGAGCAGAGAGCTGCTGATTGACAGTGACCAGCTCTCTGCTCACGGAGCTGTGAGAACCAAGTAATCAGCGGTGTTCAATCACTTGGTTGTCAGTGTAGAGGCGCCGGGGGACAAATGCAGCATCAGACTGATGCTACATACACCTAGGTACGTATGATTCTTCAAAAAAACAAAAACCCATACTTGTCGTTTAAGGTTTTTCACTGTAATGTATTATATGCAAAAACCTTCTGTGCTGCAGATACCCCCCAACCCCCCCCCCCCCCTCTTCCTTACCTGAGCCTATCACAAGCTGTCTCTCTCTCCCCATTGGAACAGATTGATAGCAGTGTGACGATTGACTCCCACTGCTGTCAATCAAATGCTGTGGCCCGGGAGTGGGGGGGCAGGGCCAGGTCCCGCTGTCTATGTGAATAGACAGATTTCCATGGGAGGGGCTTGGAGCACCGACGGGGATCCCAGAAGAAGAGGATCAGGGCTGCTCTGTGCAAAATCATTGCACAGAGCAGGTAAGTATAGGCATATTTGTTATTTTTGTTTAAAAAAAAACAAAGCTTTATAATCACTGTAAAGTGAACACATCTTTACCTTATTCACAAACACTTTGCTAAGTCAACAGTATCTATTACTTTAGTAAATCAACATCTGTTGTCTGGTCATAATTAGATTTACGATTTAAATATGATTTTAGAAGTTGGGTACCATGGTTATTGACTAAAATGAGTTGCCATACTGCATATGTAGATGCCCAAACAGCTTGAAAGAAAGGAAGGCTGCATTTACACTTGAGCTGAGCATCCTTGGTGGCTACTTGCTAGGGAAAAGAAGTGCGATATGTACAATTTCACAAGTTTTGCACATTTTTCAGGCGCTTCCATTGAAGTCTGTTGGGGCCAGAATACTTGAAGTTAAGGCTTGCAGCTCTGTACTTTTACAAGCTCCAAGCTTCAAGGGACACTACTTTCAGGCGTGAACAGGCACAACTACAAACCGCGTTGAGCGTTTTGGAGCTTTAAGCTACAAAACGCTCGGGTATGAATGAATGATTAATTGATTTTTAGTATATGCAAAATAATGAAAAAGGGTAATACTGGGTCACTATATATTTTACTTATTGTCCTTTTTATATTTTTAAACTTCAATTCACAGCTGCAAGAGCAACCTAAATATGAAGACAACTTATATATGTATTTATACTTTGTCATCTTTATCATATTTGGCTCCTTTTTCACTCTGAACCTCTTCATTGGTGTTATTATTGACAATTTCAACCAACAAAAAAAAAAGATAAGTATAATAAAATAACACCGTTATTTGAATGGTTTGTCTAGCATCATGGTATATTATCTTTCTTCACTGGAACAGAATTTAGACTACTGTTTAGATTCCACAATCAAACCTAGAAATACAAACAGGCTTTTCTGGCAGAAGTGTGTCCCAGGCTCCTTCTCCAGTCAACTGATCACTACATGGAGCCATTACCGTTCAATAATAGTGTTTGTAGGTTGCCTATGCCAAATGTCAATGGAGGGGCATGGCTGCACCGCTATGAAAGTTAGAAACTTTGGGCCAGATTCACAAAAGGGATACGACGGCGTATCTGCTGATACTCCGTCGTATCCCTGTTTCTATCTATGCGACTGATTCATAGAATCAATTACGCATAGATATCCCTAAGATCCGACAGGTGTAATAGTTTTACACTGTCGGATCTTAGGATGCAGTACCGCGGCCGCCGCTGGGGGGAGTTTGCGTCGTAAACCAGCGTCGGGTATGCAAATTAGCAGTTACGGCGATCCACGAAACTTTTTCCCGTCATTACATCGCCGCAAGTGTTAGTTTGCCGTCGCAAAGATAGGGCACCTTTTACAAAGTGTAAAATTACTACACCATGTAAAAGTATACCCGTCTTTCCCGCGTCGCTTTTGAATTTTTAAAAAAAAAAAAAATTCCGGCACAAGTCTTTTTTTCACGTTGCAATTCACAAAACGTCGGCGCGTCGTAATTTCGCGCAAAGCACGTCTGGAAATTTGCGTCGGGAGCATGCGCAGTACGTCCGGCGCAGGAGCGCGCCTAATTTAAATGGTACCCGCCCCATTTGAATTGGCCCGCCTTGCGCCGGACGGATTTAGGATACACCGCCGCAAATTTCCAGGTAAGTGCTTTGTGGATCAGGCACTTAGACAGAAAATTTGCGGCGGTGTAACCTAAATCGGTTACGTTACGCTGCGCCCGGGCTATGTGAATCTGGCCCTTTGTACAAAAAATAAAATATAAAACACACATACATATACACATTACACAGCCACATCCACACAATCAGGACCTACAGACATACCCCAATCCCTAATTTTACACAAAATATTGTTTTTATTTTAAAACCTCATCCAGGTGATACTTTAGAAAAAGTGTGCTGAAGACTAAGCTGTAGAACCAGAACATAATGGCCCGGATTCAAAAAGCACTTACGCCGACGTATCTCCAGATACGACGCCACGTAAGTGTAAGTATGCGCAGTCGTATCTATGCGCCGTGCCCATAAACTGAGATACGCCTGAAAATAGGCTGCATCCGACCAACGTAACTTTCCTACGCCATCGTATCGTGGGCGCATATTTACGCTGGGCGCATTTGCCGCTCCCATAGATTTTCTATGCACATATGCAAATGAGGGAGATACGCCGACTCACGAACGTAGTTGCGCCCTGGCGCATAATATATGCGGTTTGCGTAAGTCGTACGTCCGGCGTAAAGTTATTCCCCATATAGGAGGCGCAACTCATGCAAAGATATGGACCAGGGAACACAAGCCGTCGTATCTTTTGTCGTTTACATAGTACGTGAATAGGGCTGGGCATAGGTTACCTTCACGACGTAGGCAGTGATCCGACATATCTTAGGGAGTACGTTATTCGTATATTTATGACGCTCAATCCATCATTTGCATGGGGTCACGCCTCATTAGCATGGCTCACGCCCACTTCCACCTACGCTGGCTTACACCGAGGAAACCCAGCGTATCTTTAAGAGCGAGAGGGAGCGAGTGCTTTGTGAATCCAGTGCTTGCATCTGTGCGCTGCGTCGGCGTATCGTATATTAGATACGCTATGCCCACATAAATATGCGCCGATGTATGTGAATCCGGGCCAATATATTTAGACTATTTAAAAAATCACACCAATGTGCTCTATACTACATTGACAAGATTGTAAACAGTTTTTATTCTCGTTCTTTACTTTGGAGGTCAAGACATCTTCATGACAGAGGAGCAAAAGAAATATTATAATGCCATGAAAAAACTGGGGTCCAAGAAGCCACAAAAGCCCATTCCAAGACCACCGGTAAGTGTGTCATATTACTGGTACCTACTATAATATCCTTCCTTGCAAGGAAACAGACTTGACATTTGCCAAATTCAAACTGTATGCCATGGCTACTGGCAAAACATGTGTGGTACAGGGAAAACGTCATAGTCAGTCACACTGCAATCTTGTACTCAAGTGTTCCCAAAGATTGACCATGTGAACAATCTCTGAAATGTAAAGGCATCTATGAATATTTATGAATTGGGTATTGATGGTCAAATGTCTATCTCAGCATAGCACATAGTTACATAGTTAGTCAGGTTGAAAAAAGACACAAGTCCATCCAGTTCAACCATAAAAAAATATATATACATATCCTACAATCCAATACACCCAATTCTATGCCCACAGTTGATCCAGATGAAGGCAAAAAAAAAATCAAACACAGCAGAGCATGATCCAATTTGCTACAGCAGGGGAAACAATTTCTTCCTGATCCCCTGAGAGGCAATCAGATTATTCCTGGATCAACTTTACCTATAAATGTCAGTACCCAGTTACATTATGTACATTTAGGAAAGTATCCAGGCCTTTCTTAAAGCAATCTACTGAGCTGGTCAGAACCACCTCTGGACGGAGTCTGTTTCACATTTTCACAGCTCTTACTGTGAAGAAGCCTTTCCATATTTGAAGATTAAATCTTTTTTCCTCTAGACGTAATCAGTGCCCCCTTGTCTTTTGTGCCCACTTCTGATTCTGTTGTGTAACATTTACCTTGTAGCTGGTAAAAAGGTGGGTTACCATGATTCTGAAACATATATAGCCATGTATGCTGTTCAGTTCCCATTACTGAGCTTGATATCCATAGGCATTTATCTTGTTTTAACATTTGGTAACACCTAAGTGCAAAAATTTAGTGTGATTAATATATTTAATATATATTTAAAATATTAATATATTAATATATTTGTGATGATCGGTGGTGTGGTGTGTCAGTCTGACACACCGCTACACCGATCTCGGTATAGAGCCGTGTCCAATCACGGCTAATCACGATGTAAACAGGAAGAGCCGTTGATCGGCTTTTCCTTACTCGCGAGTAGAGGAGAGCCGATCAGCGGCTCTGGTGACAGGGGGGTTCACGCTGGTTGTTTATCAGCGCACCACCCCCCGTGGATGCCCACACTGGACCACCAGGGAAGCCGCTAGGACCACCAGGGAAGGGGCAACATGTGGATGGCCAGGTATGTACCCCATGGCCATCCACATATTAAAAAGTAAGCACAATAGATGCCAATCAGTGCCCACAAATGGGCACTGACTGGCAACATTATGGACAAAAAAATATGTGATGCACAGCAATGCCATCAGTATCATCAGTGCCACCCCTCAGTGTTCATCATTGTCCATCAGTGCCACCTCTCAGTGCCCATTCATAAGTACCCATCAGTGCCATCAATAAGTACCCATCAGTGCCGCCTATGAGTGCCCATCAGTGCCGCCTTTGAGTTCCCATCAGTGCCGCATACCAGTGCCACCTATCAGTGACCATCATCAGTACCCATCAGTGCCACCTCATCGGTGACACCTCATTGGTAACACCTCACCAGTGCCCATCGGTGCCGCATTATCAGTGCCCATCAGTGCCACCATATCAGTGCCCGTCATTGAAGAAGAAAACGTACTTATTTACAAAAAAAAATACAGAAACAAAGAAAACTTATTTTTTTTTATTTGTTGCGGAAAAAATAAAAATCGCAGAGGTGATCAAATACCACCAAAAAACCTCTATTTGTGGGAACAAAATGATAAAAAAAAAAATTGGTACAGTGTCGCATGACCGCGCAATTGTCATTCAAATTGCGACAGCGCTGAAAGCTGAAAATTGGCCTGGGCAGGAAGGTGCGTAAGTACCTGGTATTGAAGTGGTTAAGAACCTTACAATCTCACATGCATGCATACATGTAATAGCATCATGTCTTTGGAGCACAAGGAGAACATGCAAACTCTATGCAGATAGTGTCCTGGGTGGGATTCAAACTGAGGGCGCCAGTGCTGCAGGTCCCGACCGTTAAAATTTGAGGAGGTAAAGTAGGGACACCGGCGACTCACCAATGTACTCACTGGACAGCAGAAAACTATAATAAACTTTGTGTACAAACACAAACTGCAGTCGTCAGTGGCTGGAGTAGCGTGCAACAATGGAATTTCACAAGCCTTTGTGTACATTACAAAGGAACGTTCAAAACTAATCTTAGAAAGTAATATTTTACTGAAAAAAATAATTGATGCTTGGAATAGACTTGCAGCAGAGGTAGCGAGTCAGTCATCAGTAAGTGGATTCATACATGCTTGGGACAAACATAGATCCATACTCAGGCAAAAAAAAAACATGTATAAATATAAAAAATACGTAAATGGGGCAGACTGGATGGACTACTTGGTCTTTTTATCTGCCGTTACTCTTCTATGTTTCCTCTAAAGGCACCCTCTTTAAGTAATTGGGGCCTACGTGGTTTCATCCAAAGGTCAAAACTATGATGCATGGTGATCAGATCTTTTGCCGCGTACAGATGGTCGTTTTTTGTGATAAAAAAAAACGTCGTTTTTTAGCATAAAAAAAAACTAAGTTTTTCAAACTTCATTTTCAAAAACGACGGAGCATATACACCATCGTTTTTTCCAAAAGCTCTAGCAAAGCGCGGTTACGTTCAGCACGTACGACGGCACTCTGTTCCATTCAAACTTGTGTCCTAACTTGCTTCTGAGCATGTGCAGGTTTTAAAAACGTTGTTTTAAAAAACGAAATAAAAAATTCAAGCATGTTCGAATTTTTTTTTGTCGTTTTTTTGAAGACATAAAACAACGTTTTGCCCACACACTATCATTTTAAATGACGTTTTTTAAAACGTCGTTTTTTTTTCATCACAAAAAACGACCGTGTGTACGCGGCATTTTTCTTTATTGCAGGCAGCACCAGATTGGAAGTGGAGTTTTTTGTTGTTGTTTTTTTTTTTTTGCCTTGCATGTTGAAGTTAAAAGGCAATTTTCATTACATTTTGGCAAATGCAAAATGGACTGGTTTTCCTTAAAAGCAAATATTGATTCATTGACACATGTCTTAGTTTACAAAGAAACTCTTCCAGTATTGGTGTCTGTTTCTGACAAATTCTAGGTTTATATTTAATTACCAGTATATAGAACTTCAATTTAGCTAGTAAAGAAAAGAGAAACCGATATTGTGAAATGTTCCAAAACAACTTATGTTAGTTCTATTTTTATTTTTACATTAAAGGGTTACTAAAGGAAAAAAAAAATTTCTTTAAAATAACAAACATGTGGCCCCGATTCACGTCTTCTGGGGTCCCTCGGCGGCTGTCTCTAGTCCTCCCCGCAAGAACTCACCACATTCATACGAGAGCTCACATGGTGATGAGTCTTTGCGGGCGCGCTCCCGTGATACAGCGAGCGGCCATAGCCACTCACTGTATCACTCGGCCCCACCCCTCGGCGCGCCACGTCACTGGATGTGATTGACAGCGCTGCTCTCAATCCATCCGCTCTAGCCAATCAGCGGGCAGGCTGAGCGGCGAAAAGGATCTCGGGACCGAGCGCGGGACTTTCAACGGGTCAGGTAAGTAAAACGAGGGGGGGGGGGGGCGGCATCGTCAGATGTTTTTTCACCTTAATGCATAGATTGCATTAAGGTGAAAAAAAAAATTCCTTTACAACTCCTTTAAGTGTTCATTATTTTTTTTTATTTATTTTTTTACAGAACAGATACCAAGGTTTTGTGTTCGATATTGTAACAAGGCAAGCTTTTGACATCACCATCATGATACTTATTTGCCTTAACATGGTAACAATGATGATTGAAACAGATGAACAAAGCGACGATATGGAAAACAACTTGTACTGGATCAACTTGGTCTTCATTGTCCTGTTCACTGGTGAATTTATTATGAAACTGGTCTCACTGCGGTATTATTACTTCACAATTGGCTGGAACATATTTGATTTTGTTGTTGTCATTCTCTCTATTGTTGGTAAGTATTGTTGGTGCTGAACAGGTGTAGAATTATTGTATTTTTTTTTTGTTTTTAAATTTTCTTTATTCATCTTTTTCGACATTACATTACATGCATTTCAAATACAAAAATACTTAATACACATTTACATAAAACACATATACCTTATAGCCCCCTTATTCCATGCTTACTAGCTAGGGAGATCTACGGTATGAGGAGGAGGGAGAAGAGACAGACAAATCCAGAGATAGAGGAGAGAGATATAGAGAAAAAAGAAAAAAAAAAAAAGGGGGGGGGGGTGATTGGAAAGAACAACTATAAGATATATGGCCCAGATTCTCAAAGGGCTTACGACGGCGCAACGCCATGTACGCCGTCGTAAGTCCTAATCTGGGCCGTCGTATCTATGCGACTGATTCTTAGAATCAGTTACGCATAGATATCCATTAGATCCGACAGGCGTAAGGCTAGGTGGCGCTTCCGTCGTTTTCCCCGTCGAGTATGCAAATTAGCTAGATACGCGAATTCCCGAACGTACGCGCGGCCGATGCAGTAAAGTTACGACGTTTACGTTAGGTTTTCCCGGCGTAAAGTTGCCCCTGCTATATGAGGGGCAACCAATGTTAAGTATGGCCGTCGTTCCCGCTTCGAAATTTATAAATTCATGTCGTTTGCGTAAGTCGTCCGTGAATGCGTCGAAACCAATGACGTCCTTGCGACGTCATTTGGAGCAATGCACCCTGGGATATTTTACGGACGGCGCATGCGCGGTACGTTCGGTGTGGGAACGCGCTAAATTTAAATGCTACATTCCCCCTGATTTACGCCGGGTGATTTACGCTACGCCGCCGCAACTTTACAGGCAAGTTCTTTGTGAATAGAGCACTTGCCTGAAAAACTTGCGGCGGCGTAACGTAAATGAGATACATTACGCCCACCCTAAGTTATGCCATTCTACGAGAATCTGGGCCTATGTGTTTAAGATCTAGAAACTAGAATCAACACCTCTAATGTATAAGTTCATAGTGACCCATATATGTTATATAGCAATATAAAAATAGTGTAATAATAGGGAAGATAAAAAAAGGGGGGGAGGGAGTACAGAGATTTTCCCTCCTCTTCCCTTCCCTCCCAGCTCCCCCCTGTGATCATGTTTGCAAAAACAACTAATATCTAGTGCAAGTGCCTAGTGACCTAAATCTATATTATACCTGTGTGAGGGGAAAAAAGAATGGAAAAAAAAGGGGGGGGGAGTGAGAGGTGATAAGAAAAAACAACTATAAGACATATGGGTTTAAGATATAGAAAACTAGAATCAGTACCTCTAATATATAAGTTCATAGTGACCCATATCTACTATGTAACAATATTAATAGTACAATAATAAAAGGGGAAAAAAAGGGGGGAGGGGGCAAGAAGAGTTTCCCTCCTCACCCCCCCCCCCTCCTAGTGATCATGTTTACAAAAACAACTAATATTTAGTGCAAGTGCCTAGTGACCTAATTCTATAATATACCTGTGTGAGGGGAAAGGAGAACAAAACAAACTACAAAAAAAAAATAAACATAATCCAACTATAAGATATATGTATTTAAGATCTAGAAAACTAGAATCAGTTCCCACTAATATATAGGTCCAAGTGAACTATTGTATAACAATGTTAATATAGATAATATAAATAGGGGGAGAGGGAATGGGGAAATGAGAAAGAAAAAAAAGGAGGGCAAACAACAAAATAACAATAAATAAATAATTAGATAACAGGGAATCTGAAAAAGGTAGTCCCTCTATGCCTCCCATCCTCCATCCCCCAACACGATCATATATGCCCCCGATTCCTTTAACTCACTCCATTCTCTCCAAATCTTATTAAATTTTTGCCTACATTCATCATTGTGAATTGACAGCAGCTCCTCCATCAGTGTAATTCGGTCTATCTCTCTAAGCCATTCACCCATTGATGGAGCTTTATGTGTACATTTCACCTGGAGGGATTCATGGAGCATAGAGCAGCTACCTGATCCCTGCGCTACGGCGCCATGTTGTTGCTCCTCCCCTCTACAGCAGCGTCAGCCTGTAGAATTATTGTAAATCACGTCAAAGCAAAGTAAAAATAGTGGTGTTGCTCAAAGAACACAGAGACAACTGGATGTGAACTTATTCACATTATTTAACCAACAAATGTATTTGTTTGCTATAAGAACAGAATAGAACAGAACAGAACAGTTGCAATATTGCAAACAAAAGGCCATTTTTTCAAAAGTTTTTTTTATACAGAAATGGTACATTTTGATTCCTTTCTCCTTTTTCAAAAAGTAAGCCAAACATTTGTACTGTGAAGTTTGAAGTGCTGGATAGGTGTGAAGCCTCGTACAAACGCTCGGCAAGAAAACTGCTGGCAGAGCTTTCTTGCCGAGTATACTGAGCGTGTGTACGAGGCTTTCAGGTTTCTCGTCAAGAAAACTGCCTAAAATCTCGACGAGAAAAATAGAGAACCTGCTCTCTATTTTCTCCTTGTGATTCTCGGCAGTGTTTTCCTGCCGAGAAACCCGAGAGTGTGTATACTTACCTGTCACCGTGGAAACCCGCGCATGCTCGAAATGACTTTGACGCATGCGCGGTAGCTTTCTAGGTATAGGTGGGGTGCAGCAAGATGGCGGCACTGGCATCGAATGTGACGAGCGCGGTTCTTTTGAAAGGAGTCGGAGCCGTCAGAAGATCTCTAGTTGGGATCTTTTCCTCTGGTAAGGAGCAGTGTGTTTGAAAGGTGGAGGTGTTCTATCCATCCGTGCACTATTCTGAGGTCTTACTACATTGATGTCGCTATCCACTCGGAAGAATATGATAATTGACTGTCAATAATCGTCAGCAGATGCACGTTTTCATGTGTTTCAATGATAGACTCAATTTATTATTATTATTTTTAGTATTATGTTTTCTATTTTGATCAACACTTAACCATTGGGACTGTCTCATCTCACTATTTGGGACCACCCAATTTGGTCCATGCGAATTTAATTATCTTTAATTACCTGTATTATATCACCAAGTATCACTGAGTTTTGTATGTTCATATTAGTTGCGCAGCTTGTTTTCCATTGCTTTTGAAAGGAGTGTCTGTACACTCGGGTGGCAAGAGATTCTTGCCATAAATCTCGTCAGGAAAAACAATGTTTTTTTCCTGACAAGATTCTGGCCCGTGTGTACAGGGTACTTAAGAAGGACTTTTTTTCATGAGCTTTTCATCTTTAGGTAAACTAATATATGCAATTCAAAATGACCTCTTTTTTTTTTTAAATAACAATAACAAACATGCCTATACTTACCTGCTTGTTTTGCAAAGAGCAGCCCTGATCCTCTTCTTCTGTGGCGCCCCGCCGATGCTCCAGGCCCCTCCTCTTCATCGGGTGCCCCCACAGAAAGCCACTTTCCCTAGGAGCACCTGTGCAGGCTGTCTCCTGAGTCCCACTGCTGTGTCCATTGACACAGACAGTGGAACTTGGCCCTGTCCTCCGCTCCCGTATCACTGGATTTGATTGACAGCAGCCGGAGCCAATGGGTCTTGCTGCTATCAATCTGTCCAATTAGGAGGGAGACAAAGACTGGAGCCACTGCGTTTCTGCACATCGCTAGATCGAATTGGGCTTAGGTTAAGTAAAAAGGGGGGCCTGCAGCACAGAAGGTGAACCTTTAGGCTTTACAACCACTTTAACACAGCTTTAAGCTTAATGTCCGTTTTGCATTTACGCTGAAAGATACCTGCTGCTGTTATTTGATTGCCTCATATCGATCCCTGCTGGAAACCCTTTCTGGGGCAATTTTAGATATGTCCAATCAGAGCAGAACCCAGGCAGGATTTAAAACAAGTAAGCAGATGAAACCTGTTAAACATCTTAGGATCACTTTGCAAACAGAATATACAGTATCTCACAAAAGTGAGTACACCCCTCACATTTTTGTAAATATTTTAATATATCTTTTCATGTGACAACACTGAAGAAATTACACTTTACTACAATGTAAAATAGTGAGTGTACAGCTTGTAAAACAGTGTAAATTTGCTGTCCCCTCAAAATCTCAACACACCATTAATGTCTAAACCACTGGCAACAAAAGTGAGTATACCCCTAAGTGAAAATGTCCAAATGTGTACCCAATTAGCCATTTTCCCTCCCAGGTGTCATGTGACTCGTTAGTGTTACAAGGTCTCAGGTGTGAAAGGGGAGCAGGTGTATTAAATTTGGTGTTATCGCTCTCACTCTTTCATACTGGTCACTAGAAGTTCAACATGGCACCTCATGACAATGAACTATCTAAGGATATGAAAAAAAGAATTGTTGCTCTACATAAAGATGGCCTGGTCTATAAGAAGATTGCCAAGACCCTGAAACTGAGCTGCAGCACAGTGACCAAGACCATACATCGGTTTAACAGGACAGGCCTCGCCATGGTCGACCAAAGAAGTTGAGTGCACATGCTCAGTGTCATATCCAGAGGTTGTCTTTGGGAAATAGACTAATGAGTGCTGCCAGTATCGCTGCAGAGGTTGAAGGGGTGGGGGTTCAGCCTGTCAGTGCTCAGACCATACGCCGCACACTGCATCAAATTGGTTTGCATGGCTGTTGTCCCAGAAGGAAGCCTCTTCTAAAGATGATGCACAAGAAAGCCTGCAAACATTTTGCTGAAGACAAGCAGACTAAAGACATGGATTACTGGAACCATGTCCTGTGGTCTGCTGAGACCAAGAAAAACGTATTTGGTTCAGATGGTCTCAAGCGTGTGTGGTGGCAACCAGTTGAGGAGTACAAAGACCGTGCCTACATTCAAACATGGTGGTGGGAGTGTCATGGTCTGGTGCTGCCGGCACTGGGGAGCTACAGTTCATTGAGGGAACCATGAATGCCAACATGTACTGTGACATACTGAAGCAGAGCATGATACCTTCCCTTCGGAGACTGGGCCACAGGGGAGTATTCCAACATGATAACAACCCCAAACACACCTCCAAGATGACCAGTGCATTGCTAAAGAAGCTGAGGGAAAAGGCGATGGACTGGCCAAGCATGTCTCCAGACCTAAACCCTATTGAGCATCTGTGGGGCATCCTCAAACGGAAGGTGGAGGAGTGCAAGGTCTTCAACATCCACCAGCTCCGTGATGTCATCATGGAGGAGTGGAAGAGGACTTCAGTGGCAACCTGTGAAGCTCTGGTGAACTCCATGCCCAAGGCAGTGCTGGAAAAAAATGGTGACCACACAAAATATTGACACTTTGGGCCCAATTTGGACATTTTCACTTAGGGGTGTACTCACTTTTGTTGCCAGCGGTTTAGACATTAATGGCTGTGTGTTGAGTTATTTTGAGAGGACAGAAAATTTACACTGTTATACAAGTTGTACACTCACTACTTTACATTGTAGCAAAGTGTCATTTTTTCAGTGTTGTCACATGAAAAGATATAATAAAAGTGTACTCACTTTTGTGAGATACTGTATGTAAAATTGGGTATACACATGCAGTTTTTTTTTCTTCGTTCAAAACTGACAGATTCCAGCATCAATACAAACGATTCATGATGCAGGGATCTCCCCTGCCACACTATTATACTCTTACAGGGGAGACTCCCCATCCACCTCAGAATACACATATCAGTGCTTCCAGCCATTGGCTTCAAGTGCCGATTGAATGCTGGTTTTCCAGCAGGACCGTTTGAAAGAAGCCGGTCGTTAAGACTGTCTTCTGTTGAACAGATAGCGGTACACATGTACCAAAAGTCAACAGGAACCAGACGATTTTCAGTCCATGTATATCCTGCTTAGATCTGATGCAAGGCCAAGGGGCATGCTACGGGCTTGTCTGGTGTTTTCATGATCCCCTTCTTCTTTCCTACCAGTAAAGCAGAATAAAAATTTCATCTATGTACTTATTCATTGTACAAGATTAGTTTATATTTTTTTAAATGTTAATTTCAAAGTACAAAAATGTATGTTATTTTATTTTTTAAATGTTGTCAGTCCTCTTGAATATCTTTTTCTGTTTCTCTTTCTAGGCATGTTTCTGGCTGACATGATAGAAAACTATTTTGTTTCTCCAACATTATTCAGAGTTATAAGACTTGCCAGGATTGGGAGAATCTTGCGTCTCATTAAAGGAGCGAAGGGAATTCGTACTCTGCTTTTTGCTTTGATGATGTCACTTCCTGCCCTGTTCAATATTGGTCTTCTGTTGTTTTTAGTGATGTTCATTTACGCTATCTTTGGAATGTCCAACTTTGCCTATGTCAAGAAAGAAGCAGGAATTGATGACATGTTTAATTTTGAAACATTTGGCAACAGTATGATTTGCTTATTCCAAATCACTACATCAGCTGGATGGGATGGCTTATTAGCACCTATTCTGAACAGTGGAGCACCAGACTGCGACCCACATGCAGAACACCCTGGGAGTTCAGTCAGAGGGGATTGTGGAAACCCCTCTGTTGGGATTTTCTTCTTTGTGAGTTATATCATCATATCATTTTTAGTGGTGGTAAACATGTATATTGCTGTAATTTTGGAAAACTTTAGTGTTGCTACGGAGGAAAGTGCAGAACCCCTTGGAGAGGATGACTTTGAGATGTTTTATGAAGTTTGGGAAAAGTTTGATCCAGATGCAACACAATTTATTCAGTACAGTAAATTGCCTGATTTTGCTGACGCTCTGGATCCACCTCTTCGTATACAAAAACCAAACAGAGTTCCGCTTATTGCAATGGATCTTCCCATGGTAAGTGGTGACCGAATTCATTGCCTTGACATCTTGTTTGCCTTTACGAAGCGAGTGTTGGGTGAAGGAGACGAAATGGATAATCTTCGCCAACCAATGGAAGAACGGTTCATGGCATCCAACCCTTCAAAGGTCTCCTATGAACCAATTACATCTACCTTAAGGAGAAAACAAGAGGAATTGTCAGTGGTCATCATTCAGCGTTGTTTCCGGCGCTATATTTTACGGAAAACTATTAAACAAGCTTCATTAATGTATAGAAAAGATAAAATGAAAGAAGTTAATTGCTTGCCAATTAAAGAAGACATGGGTATTGATAAGCTTAATGGGAACTCAACTTCAGATAAGACTGATATAACACCCTCTACAACATCACCTCCATCATACGATAGTGTAACAAAACCAGAAAAGGAAAAACATGAAAAAGACAAAGCAGAAAAAGAGGACAAAAGCAAAGATGCCAGGGAGAATAAAAAATAAAACTGCACATTTTTTCATTTGTGTGATAAATTGTTTACAACCTGTGAAGATGACCCATCTGTGTCAACAGGACTCCTCTGGGAGATCTATGCCAAACTGACAGTTCTTGCATACATGTACTCAAGGTCAGTGCCTATAATAAGACAGTGACCTCTTGTCAAGAGATGGTGTATCAGCCTTGACTGGTGGTTACTGTTTAAATAACCAGTTGACACTTCTTACGCAGAGGGCCAAAAACGGCTTCTCAGTCTGTTGGGACCAGTCATGGGAATGCAAACTCTTATTGTTTGTGTGTTTCACATAAAACACTGTAGTACAATAATTGTGTCCACTGTTTGCATTTTCAATTAACATACTGCCATATGTTTACAGACTTGTGTTAGTGGATCAACTGTTTTTTTTTATAATTTGTAGGTCATTTATTTATATATGTGACTATTTTTGTATATGGGTTTTACAGTACATTGGGGATATAATACAACCTTTAAAAAAATATTATAAGTCTAAGAAAAAAAAAAAAAAGACGACCACACACTGTACATGTGAGGAGGTTATTCACATTAACTCGAGCAGGTCAGTGAGCACTCGCAGAAAATAAGAAGGCACACCTAAGCTTTTTCAAAAATTGACATCTATGTGTGGGCTAGGATAGAAAAGTGGTTGCACCTACAATATCATCCCAGAAGTGTCTGTGAAATAAAGTCACTGTAACGCATATGGCAAATCTACTTCTTAAGGTCGTCTTGCTGCTCAAAAAGAAATGAATCATAAAGAGCACTCTCCTCTTTGTCCAGATCTCTAGGTAACATCTCACATTTCCCAGGTAAATTAAAAAGTGATTTTTAATAGCGGTGAGTTACAGATTTATGTTTGGATCAAAAGAGTAGAAAATATATCAATGGAGTGCATATATTAAAACCAAACAAAATGGAAGATTCTTTGGATTGTGAGTGATATTTAGTGAACAAGATTATTTAATAAAACAAAAATTCCTATAAATATAGAGTAATGTCACTTATTTGTATATTTATTTTATCGAAACAGTTATATTTAATAATTATGCACTGTTAAGTTATATAACAAAATAGGGATTGTGATGATTTTTGGGGGAAAGCATATATTTAAGAAAATATATATATCATTGTTTATTAAGAAGGTTTAGAATGGATAGATGGATAGTCACTTGCAGAGAGTTAGCCATTGCACGTGAATAAAATTGTGCAAGCTGAGGTCAACAACTCAAGATCATTTCTCTGACCCATTATGTGCCTGTGAACTACTGAGTCTTTGTACTATGGAATTATAATAGGTGTGTTTTGCAAAAGGACAACAACTCCTATTGTGCTTGCCTAAATGGTCTGTCTACAAAAGAACAGACCAGATGACAGCGCAACATCAGTCATTTTGAAAGTGTTCCATAGTGGAATGTACAACAGAAATTATTAAGGCAAAACACACCTCCCCGTAAGAAGCACGTCTATACATGCTTAACTATATAAAAGTAGGTTGTGGCTGTACTATGTATAGGGCCCATGCCGTTTAACGGTTTAGAAAGCAGCGATTGACAAGACTCCATTTGAAATTTTCGCTAGACCTCTGTATGAAATGCATTTCTTGTTCCGCAATCAATAGTGGGAGAATGGCCAATATGTACTTCATTGATGTTGAATATCAAGTTTGTTGATGATGTTGGAATTTTATGTCTACAACAACAGACTGATGTGATCACATGATGACATATTCCACAAAATGCAAATCATGACACTTAAAGAGGTGTATCATTTTATTGATTTCACTGGTGAAAACAAATTAATCAATAAATGGGCGTCTTCCCTGAATGATTGTAATTCTTTTTTGACACAAACTCATGCAAAAGAAACTGTTGCTTCATAAATGAAGAAATAGCTGTTACACTGTTGCCAAAACCAGTTGTGTACCGTCTTAACAATTCTGTGTTACAAAAAAAAAAGTGATAGTACCTTACAAATGTCAATGTAGACTCGGTCTTTTGAAAAAAAATGCAAGTGTTTTGATAATATATTATACAAACTGTCTTGAATGTACATTGTAGATAAAACAGCAATTGTATTCCACTTAGCATGTCACTGTATGGACTCCTTCAACATATATTCCATACAAAGTGTCTTAATTATATTTTTGTCTTATACAGTGTGCAGGATACCGTATGGACACAAAACATTAACATAAATGCAGGGCCCCCATTCATCACATTTTTTTTTTTTTTACGTCTGAAAAAAAAAAAACTTTACCTGGATCTTTATGTGACATTTTCTAAGACTCTTTATTTCAGCTGATAGTTGAAAATTAATAAAAATAAGTATTGGCTACTTAAAATGATGTTTGGGTATGTGGTATAATTAATGGATTGAGTTGTATTGCTGGTTGCTTATTTTTATATAAGTGTCTGTCGGGTCTAGTAGCAATTCTTGGCTTTTTTTTTTTTTCAATAACTTGCCATTTCTGTATAATGAATTTTTAAGGGATTTATTAAATACAAAGAATGATTATTTAGACTAGTGCAGCTATGTTCACTTAAAGTGTTACTAAACCAAGGACCCTGCATTTACTATAGCTGGTCTCCCACAGTACACATAGCATGGAAATGCAATTATTTTAGTAAATATAAACTGCTAAATACCGTTTCTCATCAGCAGAATATAGCAGTTTTGCGACTTCTATGAGTGTCTGGTTAAAGCTTGAAGGAGGAGTTTTCATTCTGCACTGACTGTCCTATCAGGATGCAGGGCCCCTGACCCTCTGTCTGGACAGTGCTGATAGGCCCTGTTTTGATCACATGCACCCTCTTAAGAAAAAAGAAAAACTCTCTAGCAATATACACCAAACTGAGCATGTGCAGCCTGTCCCCTGGCTCTGTATTATCATGAAATATATTGGGGACAGTGGAAGAAGAGGAGGATGAGTAGACAGAATCAAGCAGCCTTTTTACACATTGCAGAGGATTAACCCCCTTAGGTTCCACAGTGAGTATAACAAACATGCTTTACTGCATATACAGGCTGATTTTACTGTTGTGGGTTTAGTAACACTTTAGATAAATGATATGCAAGGTAAAGTCCAATTTTTATTAGAATTACTCAGCACTTGATTGGGTATTTGAGGTGAATAGTTATTGAGCTGACTAAATGATGACCTTCTTTATTCCACCAACCTCACTATAAGTACTGGCTCATTCACAATATTGCAATGTGGTAACACACACATCACAGCAAAAAGACAATGCACATTACAAACATGGTGTAATGTAGTGCAATGCCTTCTGAATGGCACTGCAATGCACCTTGCTGATGGACATGCATGACAACACACGAACATGCATTGCACTGTGCTGCCAGAAATGGTACATGCATCTTTTTTGGTGTGTTTGGCACCCCATTGATGTAAATAGTCTTCTTCAATGCACTGCACATTCATGTGCAGAATAACACGTTAGCGCCCTGCAATAGTGTGCATGTGCCAGGAATCTTTAGTCACCTTGAGGTAAGTCTTTCTATTGATTACAGAAGAACATCAGTCACCAGAAATAATATGCCCATTTTTTCCAGCAGTAATCATGTGCAGATGGTTTTCTAAGCCTAAAAACTGGAAACAATTTTTTTTTTTGCCAATCTATTCATCAGAAAAATACAAAGCAGGCAGTGACATATAGACAACGCGACATACTACAAAATTATTTGCTTATACTTTATTTTTACAGAGGCGCCTATTATATGTAAAAAAAATCTTTGTATATAAATTTCGATATTAGCAGATACAGTGTCACTATATTTACATATGCTTTCTACAGCAATTTTTAATAGTGCAATGTGATTATACTTGCTGCCATGCAACAATATAAAGTATAATACTTATATGTGCATTTCCCTTTGGCATTTCCCCTGGAGTTTAATTATTAAAGGTGTCCATTTTTAGTGAGCCTGTGTTAGATTGGCCATTGACTAAAGGGATGTGGTAGATTGTGCAGGCACAAACTAACCACCAAGAGGCATGTCAGTTAGTGAGTCAATACATAATTATATGCATGGCTTTCTGAGTACACATGTTAATGTGAGTGTTGAAGGAGGGAACGTGGGCAAGAGGGTGGAAAGAACAAAGACCGCACACAGTCATGTTTAGCCAGTGGGCATGCATTGCTATCACAGACATGAAATCAGCCCCCAGTACAGATAAAATGAGCCTAGGGTTGGATTTCCATTACCAAAGCCTGTAGGCGCTCTCTGTAACCTCCCTCTGCTAGGATCACTTACATATGATGTGTCCTGGTCTAACCTGGTTTAGAATATTGTGATAATGTGTCATTGGCATTATTTTAGATGAATTTCCTCACTGATGATTGGACACCCATGACTAATAATTATAAAAGGTAATGTAGCTGCTTTGTCTCTGGCTCCTATAGGCCCATACCTACTGTGCCCGATGGTAACTCCAGGATTAAATGAGCCAGGTTGGGGAATAGCTATCTCATGACCAGCTGTTGTTTCTCCTTGTTTGGTTTTGCATTCAAACACAGGTTGGTGGATCCAATAAATCACGTCCATGTTTGTGCAATCTTAAAATTAGGCAGAACAACATATTTTCCACTGGCATAGTAGAGTTTAAAAAAATTATTATTGTAGAATAGAAAACTTATACATTTTTGTTAAAGAAAAACTTTTTTTAAAAACTTAAAACTTTATTTAGTATTTTGTAACATGTTTTGCACTTTACTTTTTCACAATACTTATCTTTAAAGCTTTAACTTTTTCCAGTTTGAATTTCTGTAGATTAAAGATGATGTACAAACAAAATCATTTTATTAGGGTTGATCAATTATGGGATATGGTCTTCTGAAAGATCTTCAATACATTATATATATAGTATTCCTATTAACATAGAGATAATATAGGTATATGAATATAAATAATTTTGGGGAGGTGTTTACTATAACGTTTTTTGTTTTTTTTCACAGAGAACCTTTCTTTTTATCGATCTTAAACACAAAACCAAAAATGTAATCTTTTGCAGCTAAGATGTTGTGGCTGAATTTGTTTTCTTTTTCCCTCTGTTCTCACCTGGTGATCTGGTTAGTGACACCCCTTCTGTCCCCATTCTGGAAGGAGCACAGGGGACACCTTTGGACAGCAGCATGGTCGGTCTGGGGGTGGGGAATGTTAGATGTACTAGTAGGTTTAGACACACTAACAAATTGAAAGTGGTTGTAAAGCCTTAAAGTGTTTGTAACCCTAAAAAAATAGATTCTGTTCCTTTAAAGCATGAACAACAGTACAGTGTTTTTGCTTGGTAATTTGGCCCCTTGTATCTTATAAAATACCTGCCTGGATCTCCCCTCCCCCTTTGAACTGACCACGGTTTATCACAGCTGCTTAGCCCTGACACCGTGGTCAGTTTACCTGCCTCCGTCATCTGCACTACATTTCTTGCTACAATTCCCTCTGTTACTTGAAATAATGTGCCCCAGTGTATGGGTTTTAAAAAAATATAAGCCGATGTATAATTTTTCATAGCGCCACTCGACGCTCATGTGACCGGCCACCTCTCTCCTCCTCTTGGCTGACGTCAATGGGGGATTCTTAGCCCCTCCCACTATAGCTGTCAGATGGAAAGCAGGGAGAGGTGGCCGGTCACGTGAGCGCCGAGCTTTGATAAAAAAATAAGATACCTAGCGGCTTATTTAAAAAAAATAAAAAAAAAACACATACACTGGATACATAATTTAATGAAACCGAGGGGATTGTAGAAAGAAGACTCTGTGGCTTAACAACCACTTTAAGGTTTTTTTCACCTTAATGCATTCCATGCATTAAGGTGAAAAACCTTCCGTACTGCAGCCTCCCCCAGACCCTCCCCTTTTCTTACCTGAGCCCGATCCAATTCAGCAATGTGCATTATCACAGCAGCTCCAGCTTGCTGTCAATAAAATCCTGTGACCGGGGGCGGGGCAGAGTTCCGCTGTTTGTCAATGGATAGCTTTCCATGGGGGCACCCGATGAAGAGAAGGGGTCTGAAGCGCCGGCAGGGGACACCAGAATAAAGAGGATCAGTGCTACTCTGTGCAAAACTATGGCACAGAGCAGGTAAGTATAGCAATGTTTATTATTTTTATTTTTAAAAATCTAAAGGTTTATAAACACTTGAAGCCAAAGCTTCTGCTCACACTTTATAAGCAGTTACAGCAACGGTTTTGTTCCTAAAGGTTTATAGAGGTTTTACATAAATATATAAAAACCCATCAAACCCCTGTCAGTGTTAAATGGTTTGTCTCAACCCTGTAACTGCTACATTTGCAGGACATACTGTCCAGATCACCAGGGGAAAATAAAGGAAAGAAAGCCTATAAAAACGAATGAAGCCATCACATCCAGAATTGGTAAGCTGCAATATAATAACATGTTATGCTTTTGAGTTTAATACCGCTTCAAGGGCGATTTATTAATGGAACCATTTACTCTGGCTTAGTGGACTGGATTTAACTAAAAAACATGAGAAGAATAAAAAACAGTAAATTCTGCAGAATCTGCCTTGATGTTTGCAACACAGGTTGACTTGCCCACCATTAGAAAAACGCTTTCCAGGTGAAATTTAGATTTTTGCCGCTCTTCACTCAGCCCAACTCATAGTTTAAATGCAGATTCCTGGGTTAGCATAAAAGTACTCCCTGTAGATTTTAGGGGTATTCATTTTGCTTAAAGGAAAGATCAGTGATGGCAGCCTACCCATTTCACCTAACATAGATTTACTGTAAAGCTAAACTCCAGTCAGCCATAAAAATGATGACGGGGCGCAAGAAATAAGGTACAAATTCCACCACTTCCAAAACTTTCCCTAGATTAAACCAGCATTGACACCTTACTTTATGGGGATAGGGGTGGTGGAGCCGCTGCATTGCCATGAAATGTGATTTGCCATGAAATGTGATGGTCCGCCTCCATCACATCCCATTGGCTCACTCCTGTCACGTGACATATTTAAACGTCATCAGTCTCAGCTAGGCTATCATAGGGAGAGGATCTCCTCTCCCTATTATAGTTGAAGCTGCACGGAGATGGTATATACTGTTAGGAAGGAGAAGCCAGTGTGATATGCACAGCTCTGTGAGGAGCAGCCTGTGTTGCAGTGAGTGCATTGCTGGTGTTAGAATGTATAGAAACAATGATCGCACACACATCTATAGGCTGCCTCTCCCCTCCTCCTGCTCTCAGGCTGTGTGTCCAGCAGCACACACACACACCATGGGCAGCCTGTATAATGGAGCAGCCTCCCATCTGCCTGCCCCCCTGTCCTCTCTCTTAGCCCTTTGAAGAGATGTAGGGGGGTTGACCTCCCTGGGTGCGCGAGTAAGCTAAATTTACTACTACAGCTCCGTGCAGCTATTACAGGGGGAGGAGATCCTCTCCCTATGATAGCCAATAGCCTAGCTGAGACTGATGACGTGTCTATATGTCACATGACAGGAGTGAGCCAATGGGATGTGATGGAGGCGGACCATCACATTTCATGGCAAATCGCATTTCATGGCAATGCACCGCCTTCTACAAATTTTTTTTATGGCTGACTGGAGTTCAGCTTTAAAGGAAAACAAGTCACAGAGATGCTGTTGTAGGCATGACACTCAGGACTCAAGGAAAACTAGTGACGTAAGTTAGGGTGGCTAACTTCTCTGATGCTCAAAAACATTTTTATTCTGAGATGGTTGAGATACGTGTTTATGCCTTCAGTACAGTTTTCCATCCTTGAACCACTGTGCAGTGGGTTGTGTATATTGTTACATTGCTCCCTATGGTTCTGGTGGCACCGAGAGCTGTGTTGCTTGAACAGTTCATTCCCTTTACCCGTATTAGGTTAGTGACAGGTTCACCTTAAAACACTGCTAAAAATATTTATTTCCTGCCTGTTTAGTTTTTAGTGGTTTTCGGCACACAGGTTTATCAACATGCAAGTTAGCAGTGCTACAACCCATGTAATTTATTCCAAAATAATGATGATCATCAATTCTTTACAATGTTACCAGTTTTTACACAACCTTTCGCATGTTTTTCTATGTTTTGTGCTTCATTTGCTGAAGCACTAAATTGCATAATTGCCTCATTGTAAATAATGCATTAATAAATTGTAGTACTTTTAATAAATATTAAAAAAAATCAAGAGTGTTTTCTTTATAACAGTATGTTCCATAATACAATCTAAATATTCAACAAGATTTTCTTAAAGTTTCTTTTGATTTTTTTTACTTAAAACATAAGTGAACTACACCGCTAAATGCATTTTCCAAAATTTCTTAAGGAAAAAAAGTACAAACAAAATTACTTTAGGTCCACTGGTCTCCATTGCTGCCACCAGCACCATTATGACAAATGAGAGCCGGACTCCTCAGATACATTTTCCTTCAGTGGGGTCCCCAAATACTATCAGTCAATGGTTCACTTTCACTTTGTCACAGCAGAGGGCGAGTTTTGAATGAGGCAGTGACACCGATCTTTCTCCTTTGCCCTTAAACTACCAGTTAAGCCAGTAGTGTATTTAGGTTTTGTGCTGCCCTAGGCCTGACTAAACTCGTACACCCCCTAATTTAAATATGACCCACCCCTTCCTGTAAAGGCCACACCAATTTCTGTTTAAGACCCACCCTGAAATTTTCATTTGGGACACTAGTTCTTAGGGCCTGTGGGGATGGGGAGAATTGGATTCCCTTAATTTGCATAGATTTCCTCCCACTTCCTGTTTGGCTATGGGGCAGGAAGTGAAGGGAAATCTCTGCAATGGGTCAGAGATGTTAAAAAATAAGCTGACTGAGGGGGCTATAATCCTCTATCCAAAATGAAAAGAAAGTGTTGCCTATAGTTTTACTTTAAGCACAAATTTCTGATAATTTTATGGAGAGGACTAAAGAAGATATAACCATGCCAATGGTACAGCAGAAAACATATAGCACAGTAAGGAAGGTTTGTGGTCCAGAATGACAGACAGTCAAAATTAGAAGCAGCTTGCGTTACACTAACAGTGTAGCACAAGCCGGCATTGACTCTTTCTGTGCTGCCCCCCTGCAAAGTGCTGCCCTAGGCCTGGGCCTTGTTGGCCTAGGCCAGGATACATTGTTGAGTTAATCCCTGTACACACGGCCAGGATTCTCATCGGGAATAAAAAATAGTTTTTCCCGACGAGATTCCTGGCAAGATTTTCTTGCCAGACAAGTGTACACACGTACGATTCAAAAGAACCGATGATCTTTTGAATGGCACGAACGCGGTGACATCATCGACTACGACGAGCATCCGCTCGTCACATTCGATGCCGTCGCCGCCATCTTGCTTCACCCTACCTATGCCTTGGAAGCTACCGCGCATGCGTCAAAGTAATTTCGAGCATGCGTGGGTTTCCATGGAGACAGGCAAGTATACACACGCTCGGGTTTTCTCGGCAGGAAAACACTGCAGAGAATCACGACGAGAAAAAAGAGCAGGTTCTCTTTTTTTCTTGTCTATATTCTGGGCAGTTTTCTCAACGAGAAACCTCAACGCCTCGTACGCACGCACAGTTTACTCGGCAAGAAAGCTCTGCCAGCAGTTTCCTTGCTGTTTCTTGCCGAGAGAACAGTGCGTGTGTACGAGGCTGTAGGCCCCGTTCACACTTGTGCGAGTTGATAATGAATGCGATGCGTTAAAATTAAAAAAACTATATTTGCATGTAATCCAAAAAGTCATTGTTTTCAATGAGGGTCATTCACATCTATGTGTTGTGATTCCTCTACTAATGCGATGCGATAATAAAAAGGGTCTTGTGCGAGATTACAGCGTTGCGTTGCAAATTTAGTCTCCATAGACATCAATGCAAATCGTTCTGGAATCGCATTGTTGGTTCAGATATGTGCGAATTCCAACACACTACTCTACACAAAAAGCAGGAAGTACACAAGAAGTAACCAGCTTTTTTTTTTTTACATTAGACATTAAAATGCTTCAATTGGCTAGAAGATCAATTGCAGCTGTGTCCAACTCCTGAAATTCGCTGTAAAATTGCGGTAAATTCACTGTAAATTCGCACCTCACACAGGACAAAAAAAAAACTGAACAAATTCACAACATATCACAACGCAGCAGTGTGAACTCAGCCTAAGGCCTCGTACAGACGACAGGATATCCACTGGAAACGGTCCGCCGGACCGTTTACAGCGGACATTCCTCCTCCGGATTTTGATCTGATGGCTTGTACACACCATCAGATCAAAATCCCCGCGGAAAACATCCGCGGTGACGTGGCCGCGACGATGACGCGGCGACGTGCGCGACCCTGGAAGGTAAATACTTCCACGCATGCATCGAATCACTTCGACGCATGCGAGGGATGGGGATCGGGCGGACTTATCCGGTGAGTCTGTACAGACGACCGGATAAGTCCGAAGGACAGGATTCCAGCGGATAGATTTCTTAGCATGCTAAGAAATTTTTATCCGCTGGAAATCCGTCGGCTGGATTTTTATCCACTGGAAAATGTCCGCTCGGGCCTACACACGACCGGATCAATCCCAGCGGATCAATCTTAGCATGCTAAGAAATTTTTATCCGCTGGAAATCCGTCGGCTGGATTTTTATCCGCTGGAAAATGTCCGCTCGGGCCTACACACGACCGGATCAATCCCAGCGGACAGATCCGGTCGTGTGTACAAGGCCTAAGAGGTTCAAGTGACAGTAAGGCAGTGGTCAATCAGACTTTGAGGGCCCGTATTTCCCTTACTTTGGAACATCAAGAACTTATATAGGAACGTTGCTGCGGAAAAAAGTCAGCAGCTACAAATCCTGTAACTGCTGACTTTTTTTTAAGAAACATGCACTTACCAGTCCAGGAAACCAGTCCTGCCCTCGCCAAGGCCAGTTATTCACCAATCTTCAGGTCCCAGAGCCGCATCTTGGCTATTGGAAGCCAGCTGTGACTTCCTGGTGTTTCACAATTGGCCTCCCATGGCGCATGCATTTTTGGAGAAAGAAAAAAAATGACAAATAGAAATCACAAATAGGTACCCACTCCAAGAAAAAAACTCCAATTAAAGGGGGATGGTGTTTCAGGGGTTGTGGAAAACAAGAAACGTACTTGTTAGATGAAGTTCTGCTTTAAAATGATAGAACTGTAGTATATTTGAAGAATATGAATTACACAAACAGGCAGTTAAAATCAGTGTACAGGATATGTACAAAAAAATGCAATAATAGAGTTACTCATTCAGGTTGTGCTAATATACAGGAACAGAATATAAGCATCCTTGTAATACAGTATATCAATTTCTTCTTGAAAGCAACTCTATGGTCAGAAGAATAATGCCACAAATAAAAGCCCTAGGCAGAAGCTGGTGTTCTTTGACTGCTTCTGCTGATTGTTATCAGGTATATTAGCCCCACATTCTCTGTGGACTGCAGAACACCCCCACTACATTATGGAGATGAGGGAAATGGGGAGGTGTTCTGTATTTCTGTCCTAGGGTGGCAATCCCTGCTCCTCCTTAGATTCTGTGCAGTGAGTGAATGTTATTACCCTTATGCCGCATACACACCATCACTTTATGTGATGAAAAAAAACGACACTTTCTGTGAAGTAAAAAATGACGTTTTTGAAACTTCAATTTTCAAAGACGAAGTTGCCTACACACCATCGTTTTCTCACAATGATCTTGCAAAGTGAGGTTACGTTCCACCACGTTTTACCATTGAAGCTTGCTTCATAAGTAGCTTCTGGGCATGCGTGGATGAAAAAACGTCTTAGAAAACGACGTTTTTTGCTACACACGGTCAATTTCTGTGAAGTAAAAAGTGCACTTTTGAAAAACGACACATAAAATTGAAGCATGCTTCAATTTTTTTTGGTCGTTTTTTACAAGACATAAAACGACGTTTTCCCCCACACACGGTCAATTAAAGTGACGTTTTTAAAAACGTCATTTTTTTTCATCACATAAAGTGATGGTGTGTACGCGGCATAAGGTACAAATTGCGTTACTGGTAAAATCACTCAATGATAATTTAAATAAAAGAAAACAAATGCACATCACATCTAAAGACTGATAGGCTTAAATATATTACATTTTGTTGCATGAAACTGTATTCATACAATGGAAAATTTATAGCAGGCAGACTTTTATTGCATTGATTTATATTTTCGGTATGTCTTGGTGTCAGGATGAGTCAACTACCATGCACATGCCTGGGAGTTACATCATCTTGGGCCAGCCAATCAAGTTGGCCAATGATGCCTAAACAGGAAGACGATCAGGCGAAGATGCCAGCAACAGTGAGGGAACTTACAGATGTTGCATTGCTGGAGGGGAGGTAACTATAGCATACTTTAGTTCCACTTTAAGTTACAGACTTTGGCAGAAAACACCAGAGTTTATAGTGTTTAATATGTAACATAGGGGTCAATGCACTAAGAGTTAAATAATGGCTAATATACGGTAAAATACTGCATGCGGTAACAATTGTGCAAGTGTTCAATTCACTAAGGCCCCATACTCACGAGCAAACATGTCTGCTGAAACTGGCCCGCAGGCCAGTTTCAGCAGACATGTTTGGTCGTGTGTGGGCGCGAGCGGGCCGAATTCCAGCAAACATTTGCCCGCCGGGCCTTTTCCCAGCAGACAAATATTCCTGGACTTGTTTTAAAACAGTCCGCTGGAATTCAGCCCGCTCGGACATGTACGGTCGTCAGTACAGACCTACCGTACATGTCCAGGCGCCCGCCGTCCCTCGCATGCGTCGAATGACTTCGACGCATGCGTGGAAGCATTTTAAAGGCGGGCCGCGCACGTCGCCGCGTCATTGTCGCGGCGACACCGCGTCATCGACGCGGCGACACCGCGGACACGCCCCGCGTATTGTTTACGCGCGGACTTCTGTACGATGGTGTGTACAACCATCGTACAGAAGCCCTCTGGCAGACATGTATGGTGAAAACGGTCCGACGGACCGCTTTCACCATACATGTTTGTCCGTGTGTACCCGGCCTAAGAATTTGGCTTAAAATACTGAATGCGGAATCTGTTTGATTTAGCGGTAATTACCGCATTAGTTAATGTGGCATCACCAACCCAGTATGCACCGGTCCGTAACATCACAAGGGGACGGGCCCACAAGGTGACATAGCCAGGTGGCCCCACCCCTTACCAATATAAGAAATGCCAGACGAGGGAGCTTGCAGTAGGCAGCCAACCTTATACTTATTCACAAAGAGGGAGGCTGGGATCTGGGGGCACCCTTGCTAAAGGGGGCTTCCAGATTTCAATTAGACCACTGCTCACAGAACCCCACAACCACTGGCCATTGATGCCCCAAAGCACCCACTCCCCCATTCTGAGGGCATGTGGCCTCGAATGGTTTAGGAGGTCAGGAGGACGAGCGAGCATCCCCCACCCTTTCCTGACCTTCCAGGCTGTATGCCGGGACAAGGGTCTGGTATGGATTTAGGGGAGACCCCACAACATTTTTATTTTATTTTGGCGTGGGGTTCCCCTCAAAATCCATATCAGACACAAAAGGACTTTTTAATTGTTGGCTTTCTTTTTTACAATCAGCTGTGAACAGGGAAACCCTCTGACAGCTGATGAGCTATCGGTTGTTAGGAACACGGCTTAGCAACCAGCTATTTGTCAAAAAACAGTCTGGGGGTCCCATGACCCCCAGGCTGTTTTTTGACAAATACTGCATGTGATACCGCCAGCAAAACCCTGGTGGTAATTATCACACGCTTTTTTACTCTCTGGTCTGTTTGTGAATTGAACTTAAGAGCTTTTTATGCAATATTTAATATAGTTGTATATAAAATGCACTTTTTATCTATCAAAAAGTGTTTTCCAGTGCTAAACCTTTCATCCGATTTCTAAATTGCTGCATTTTTAGATTTCAAGAGCCAATATAAAGGAATAGTAGTGGTAAAAAAGCACTTGTGGGTTTAACCAATCGTATGTTTTTGTACAATTCTCCTTCAAGGGGGCGTGGCAAGGGGTGTGTCCTATGCCTGCATACTTTTGCCGATAGGTGTCCCTCATTTCCATTTTAGAAAGTTGGGAGGTATGTGTTGGGTTATCTTCAAAATATACACTCACAGTCCAGCAATGTCCTGCTGTAACCATCCAATCCTCCACTGCAGACTGGGCCCACGTCTGCCATCATCTTTACTTTCCATCACGTGGCAAGTTGTCTCACCTTCAGCCAGACACCCTGGTGACACCCACATCCACGGTGTGTTCCAAGATTATTCTAGATTGCTGCAAAGCCTTCTGGGATGCATAACGCGAGTATCTCTGGAGGCTTAGGGCAGCTATGAATGTCATTCTGGCCTTGATTAGAAAGGATGACGCAGATTGACACACCCCGCCCCAAAAAAATTGTATCTGCAATTTCTTAAAAAAGTAGGGTGCAATACGGTTAAAAAAATAAAATAAAAAATTGAATCAACAGTAAAGTTAGCCCAATTTTTTTTTATATCGTGAAAGATAATGTTACGCCGAGTAAATTGATATCCAACATGTCACGCTTCAAAATTGCACCCGCTCGTTGAATGGCGTTAAACTTTTACCCTTAAAAATCTCCATAGGCGTTATTTTTAAAAAATTCTACAAGTTGCATGTTTCAAGTTACAGAGGAGGTTTAGGGCTAGAATTATTGCTCTCGCTCTAACGATCATGGTGATACTTCACATGTGTGGTTTGAACACCGTTTTCATATGCAAGCGCTGCTTGCATATGCGTTTGATTCTGCAAGCGAGCTTGTCGGGAGGGGGGGCTTTAAAAAAAACAAAAATTCTTGATTTAACCACTTCCATACAGGGCACGTATACACCTTCCCGCCCAAGCCAATTTTCAGCTTTCAGCACTGTCGCACTTTGAATGGCAATTGCGCGGTCATGCTACACTGTACCCAAACAAACTTGGCGTCTTTTTTTACCCACAAATAGAGCTTTCTTTTGGTGGTATTTGATCACCTCTGCGATTTTTTTTTTGCGCAACAACTAAAAAAAGACCGAAAATTTTGAAAAAAATTACGTTTTTATTTTTTTCTGTAATTTTTTTGTAAATAAGTACGTTTTCTCTTTCAATTACGGGCACTGATATGGTGGCACTGATGGGCACAGATGAGATGGCACTGATGGACATCAACGAGGTAGTACTGACGGGCACAGATGAGGTGGCACTGATTGGCGGCGCTGGTATGCGGCACTGATGGGCACACATAGGCGGCACTCATGGGCACACATAGGCGGCACTCATGGGCGGCACTGATGGGCACTCATGGGCGGCACTGATGGGCACTCATGGGCGGCACTGATGGGCACTCATGGGCGGCACTGATGGGCACTCATGGGCGGCACAGATGGGCACTGTGGGGTGGCACAGATGGGCACTGTGGGGTGGCACTGATGGACACTGTGGGGCGGCACTGATGGACACTGTGGGGCGGCACTGATTTACTTGTTGCCAGTCAGTGCCCATTTGTGGGCACTGATTGGCATCTTTTTTTTTTTCCCCTTTTTTTTCCCCCCTTTTTTTTCCCCAGACTTTTTTTTTTTTTTCAGACTTTTTTTTTTTGGACTTTTTTTTCCGTTTTGCCCTTCCCTAGTGGGCATCCCTGGTGGTCCATGTGGCGATCGGAGGGGTGGCTGCGCTGATAAACAATCAGCGCGAACCCCCCCTGTCAGGAGAGCCGCCGATCGGCTCTCCTCTACTCGCGTCTGTCAGACGCGAGTGAGGAAGAGCCATCGACGGCTCTTCCTGTTTACATCGTGATCAGCCGTGGTTGGACACGACTGATCACGTGGTAAAGAGTCTCCGTGAGAGACTCTTTACCGAGATCGGTGTTGCGGGGTGTCAGACTGACACTCCGCAACAACGATCGCCGCGATGCGCGACCCCGGGGGCGCGCAGCGGCTAAGAATCCTAAGGACGTCATATGACGTCCAGTCAGGATTCTACAACCACTTTGCCGACGTCAATTTGTCATTGGCGGGCGGCAAGTGGTTAATTTTTTACACCTGTTTTTAGAAAAAAAATATTTGGGTTACTGTTATTCCTATTACAAGGAATGTAAACATCACTTGTAATAGAAAAAAAAGTATGACAGGTCCTCTTGAATATGAAATCTGGTGTCAGAAAGACCCCGGCTCTCATATTTACACTAAAATGCAATAAAATAAAATAAAAAATTGTCGTTTTGAAAAAATGAAAAAAAACGCAATAAGTGTTTAACAATTGGTTTGCGCAAAATTTATAGCGTTTACAAAATAGAGGATACTTTTATGGTATTTTTATTAATATTTTTTTTTTTTACTACTAATGGCGGTGATCAGCGATTTTTTTCGTGACTGCGGCATTATGGCGGACACATCGGACAATTTTGACACATTTTTGGGACCAGTGTCATTTTCACAGCAAAAAGTGCATTTAAATTGCATTGTTTACTGTGAAAATGACAATTGCAGTTTAGGAGTTAACCGCTAGGGGGCGCTGTAGGGGTTAAGTGTGACCTCATATGTTTTTCTAACTGTAGGGGGGCGGGGCTGGATGTGTGACGTCACTGATCGCCTTTCCCTATATCAGGGAACAGACGATCAGTGACATTGCCACTGTGAAGAACGGGGAAGGTGTGTTTACACACACACACACACACACACACACCTCTCCCTGTTCTTCAGCTCCTGTGACCGATCGCGGGACACCGGCAGCGATCGGGTCCGCGGGTCCCGGAGCTTCGGACTGGGTCGCGGGCCCGCGCGACCCACGGCTGGGCACTTAAAGGGGACGTACAGGTACGTGCCTGTGCCCAGCCGTGCCATTCTGCCGACGTAAATGTGCAGGAGGCGGTCCTTAAGTGGTTAAAAAAAAAAAAAAAAACCCACACACCACACGACCGTATTCAAAACAGTCAAACATGGAATTGGAATGCTTTTAAGTGCAAAAAGAGTGAGTGAAGAGTACCTGTCACTGCTTATTCCTGTCACAAGGGATGCTTATTTTCCTTCTGACAGCAATAAAAGATCAGAATTTTTTTCCCCCAAAAGGGACAATTGCGTAAAGCAATTTTAAGCACCCCCATTTACTTTTAATAATACGTTGGGGGGGGATAGATATCCATTAACCACCAAATAAAGGTCCAGATGCTTCTGATAAAAAACAAGGTGTAAGTCACCTGGGGTACCTCAAGATTTTGCATTCTTTTAGAAGGTGCCAGGACTAAAAACATGTCTAGAAATACTGGAAAAGGAAGTGATATGATCATTCCTCATGGGGTTTAGTAAATACAAGGGATTTACTGAAGACAAATATACTGCACTTCACAAGTGCAGTCGCTCCGATTGTTTCCGAGAGGCAGAGCGGCGGTCTGTCTATGTAAACAAGGCAGATCACCAATCTGCTGGTAGAGGAGACAGATCCTGTGTTTCTGTCAAGCGGGAACACGGACCTCTGTCTTCTCCCAGCCAAAGCACCTCCCCCACACAGTTAAAAAGCACCCCCCCCCCCAGGAGCACATTTAACCCTTTGACAGCCCCCGATGTTAACCCCTTCCCTGCCAGTGTAATTAGAACAGTGACAGTGCATAATTTTTAGCACTGATCACTGTATTGGTGTCACTGGTCCTCAAAAAGTGTCACCTAGATTTGTCTGCCGCAATGTCACAATCCAGTTATTAAAAAATATATATATATATATATATATATATATATATATATATATATATATATATATATATTCCCCATAGCTGTACACGCTATAACTTTGCGCAAACCGATCAATATTTGCTCATTGGGATTTTTTTACCAAAAATATGTAGCAGAATACATATTGGACTAAACTGAGGAAGAAATTAGATTTTATTTTTTTATTGGGAGCGTTTTATAGCAGAAAGTAAAAAACACTTAGTTTAACTACTTCAAAACCGCACGCCGTCATATGACGTCCAAAAAGGGGATCCCTTATCCTGTGTGGACGTCATATGACGTCCTGGATTTTGTGCGGGGATATCTGAATGATGCCTGCACCTAGAGGCATCATTCAGATATCATTTTCTTCTGGCGGTGATCCTGTGCACCGTAAGAATGATCATAGCGGCGGTTCTGCCACTTGATTGTTCTTATAGGCGGCAGGAGGGGACATCCCCCCCCCCCTCCCGCCACCATCCGGTGCTTCTCCGGGCTCTCCCGTGCCATGGGGGGCCTGGAGAGATAATCGCCGTTTGCCGGATGTGAAGCATAGAGATGACTGTCGGAGGCCCGGGCGTGATGTGATGACATCACGCCCGGGTACCCGTAAGTAAACAAACCGCAATTGCAGCTAGTAAGAATGAGATCTGTGAATTTTTTTTTCACAATCTCATTCTTTCCAGCCTGGAGGAGAGATGTGGGGTCTTATTGACCCCGCATCTCTCCTTAAAGAGGATCTGTCACACACTATTCCTATTACAAGGGATGTTTACATTCCTTGTAATAGGAATAAAAGCGATCGAACAAAAACATTTTTTTTAAAGAAAAGTGTAAAAAAATAAATAAGTAAAATAAAAAATACATTAATTAAAAACGCCCCTGTCCCCGGTAGCCAGGCCCTTTGCCTGGCAATTTGGCGCCCTAGGCAAGACCAGCTATGTGCGCCCCCCCCAAAAAAAAGAATGTCCCTCCTTGGTGTCATTGAAATAAAAATGTCCCTTCATTTGTGGTTTCACTGGAAGGATGAACGTCCTTCTGTCTGTTGTCAAGCGAAAAAATTGTCCCTGCGTCCATCATGTGTTTTGTGCACCAGTAAATTTAATGGGGTGGGGTGGTAGGAAACTGGCAGGGGGGATGAAGATGACAGGGGGTATGTTGGTAGGAAGCTGACAAGGAGGATGAAGATTACAGGGGTGGGTGGTAGGGAGATGACAGGGAGGATGGAGATGATAGGGGTGGGTGGTAGGAAGCCGACAGGGGTGGGTGGTAGGAAGCCAACAGGGGTGGGTGGTAGGAAGCCGACAGGGAGGATGGAGATGACAGGGGTGGGTGGTAGGGAGGATGAAGATGACAGGGGTGGGTGGTAGGAAGCCGACAGGGGTGGGTGGTAGGGAGGTGACAGGGAGGATGGAGATGACAGGGGTGGGAGGTATGGAGATGACAGGGGTGGGTGGTAGAAAGCTGACAGGGGTGGGTGGTAGGGAGGCGACAGGGAGTATGGAGATGACAGGGGTGGGTGGTAGGGAGATAACAGGGAGGATGGAGTTGACAGGGGTGGTCGGTGGGGAGGTGACAGGGAGGATGGAGATGACAGGGGTGGGTGGTAGGGAGGTGACAGGGAGGATGGAGATGACAGGGGGGTGATAAAATGTATGACAGGCCTTGGAGGTAGGGTGGTGGGATGCCAGGAACAGGGGGATGACGAGGAGCATGATGACAGGGGACAGTAGGTGGCATAGCATTAGGTCTGTGTGTGAGGTCAGCAGGGATGTTCAGGGCACCCTCGATCAGGCAGTGACGTCACAGGATGCTGTCAGTGTCGGGCAGCAGACTGTCATTCACAGTACCTCTTCGATGATCGCTGCTCTGGCAGGTCTTCCACACTACGGCCGTCCATCAAGGAGAGGAGGTCAAGGAACCGCTCAGCGACGGCAGTCATTATCCGCGCTCTGCACATGGTAGGAGATCCGCAGAGCGCGGGACAAGGGGGAGGAGCTGGGGGGAGGGGAGCACATGGATCCACCCACTGACTGGATGATCGAGGCTGTGACAAACTCCCAGCGCCTCCTCTCCCTCCACAGGACTGCGCAGCGGTAAGGACTACTATTGTCTGTCACACATTGAGGATACCAGCGGCCGTGGCTGCGCTCTAGGCTGCTGTTTAATTCGCCTAGTGGTAGCGCCGGCCCTGCCGGTAGCTCGCACCCAGAAGCGAACGCACACGCAAGTCCCGCCCACATATGTAAACGTTGTTCAAACCACACGTGTCGCCGTGTGCATTAGAGCTTGTGCAACAATTCTAGCACTAGACCTCCTCTGTAACTCTAAACATTTTAAAGCGTTGCCTATGGAGATTTTTACGTAATGAAGTTTGGCGCCATTCCATGAGTGTGCGCAATTTTAAAGCATGACATGTTTGGTATCTATTTACTCGGCGTAACATCATCTTTCACATTATACAAAAAAATTGGGCTAACTTTACTGTTTTGTTATTTTTTAATTCATGAAACCTTGTTTTTTTTACAAAAAAAAAGCGTTTGAAAAATTATTGCGCAAATACCATGCAAGATAAAAAGTTGCAATGAGCGCCATTTTATTCCCTAGGGTGTCTGCTAAAAAAAATATATATAATGTTTGGGGGTTCTGAGTAATTTTCTAGCAAAAGAATGATGATTTGTACATGTAGGAGAGAAGTGCCAGAATAGGCCCGGTATGGAGGTGGGTATTAAAGCCCGGTATTGAAGGGGTTAAGGGGAAAAATGTGTTGGAATGGCCAAGTCAAAGCCCAGACCTCAATCCAATAGAAAATCTGTGGTCAGACTTGAGCCTCGTACACACGATCGGATTTTCCGACGGGAATTGTGTGATGACAGATTATCCGATCGTGTGTACACAAGTCCTTCGGACAAAGTACAAACATGCATGCTCGGAAGCAATACTCAACATAAATACAATATTAGCAGAAGTTGCCCAAAGGGTGGTGCTAAAGAGCTGAAAAAACACGTTGTTTCGTGTTTGTCGGCCGACAATTCTTTGGCGTTTGTATGCAAGACAAGTTCATGGACAACGCCCTTCGGATAAAAGTCCTACGCTTTGTCCGCGGAAAAAATCCAATCGTGTGTACGAGGCTTTAAAGATTGCTGTTCACAAGCGCAAAGCATCCAACTTGAAGGAGCTGGAGCAGTTTTGCACGGGGGAGGAGGAATGGGAAAAAATCCCAGAGAGACTTGGAGCCGTGATAGACGCAAAAGGCGGCTCTACAAAGTATTGACTTTAGGGGGGTGAATAGTTTTGCTCATTGACAGAGATCAGACACATGGGGGGGGGGGACAGAGATCAGACACACAGGAGGAGGGGCAGAGATCAGACACACAGGAGGGGGGGGGGGACAGAGATCAAACACACAGGAGGGGGGGGGGGGGGACAGAGATCAGACACACAGGAGGGGGGGGGGCAGAGATCAGACACACAGGAGGGGGCGGGGGGACAGAGATCAGACACACAGGAGGGGGCGGGGGGGACAGAGATCAGACACACAGGAGGGGGCGGGGGGACAGAGATCAGACACACAGGAGGGGGCGGGGAGACAGAGATCAGACACACAGGAGGGGGCGGGGGGACAGAGATCAGACACACAGGAGGGGGGCGGGGGGACAGAGATCAGACACACAGGAGGGGGCGGGGGGACAGAGATCAGACACACAGGAGGGGGCGGGGGACAGAGATCAGACACACAGGAGGGGGCGGGGGGACAGAGATCAGACACACAGGAGGGGGCGGGGGGAAAGAGATCAGACACACAGGAGGGGGCGGGGGGACAGAGATCAGACACACAGGAGGGGGCGGGGGGACAGAGATCAGACACACAGGAGGGGGCGGGGGGACAGAGATCAGACACACAGGAGGGGGCGGGGGGACAGAAATCAGACACACAGGAGGGGGCGGGACAGAAATCAGACACACAGGAGGGGGGGGGGACAGAGATCAGACACACAGGAGGGGGGGGACAGAGATCAGACACACAGGAGGGGGGGGGACAGAGATCAGACACACAGGAGGGGGGGGGACAGAGATCAGACACACAGGAGGGGGGGGGACAGAGATCAGACACACAGGAGGGGGGGACAGAGATCAGACACACAGGAGGGGGCGGGGGAGAGATCAGACACACAGGAGGGGGTGGGGGGACAGAGATCAGACACACAGGAGGGGGGGGCAGAGATCAGACACACAGGAGGGGGGGCAGAGATCAGACACACAGGAGGGGGCGGGGGACAGAGATCAGACACACAGGAGGGGGGGGCAGAGATCAGACACACAGGAGGGGGCGGGGGACAGAGATCAGACACACAGGAGGGGGGGGACAGAGATCAGACACACAGGAGGGGGTGGGGGGACAGAGATCAGACACACAGGAGGGGGTGGGGGGACAGAGATCAGACACACAGGAGGGGGGGACAGAGATCAGACACACAGGAGGGGGCGGGGGAGAGATCAGACACACAGGAGGGGGTGGGGGGACAGAGATCAGACACACAGGAGGGGGGGGGCAGAGATCAGACACACAGGAGGGGGGGGGCAGAGATCAGACACACAGGAGGGGGCGGGGGGACAGAGATCAGACACACAGGAGGGGGCGGGGGGACAGAGATCAGACACACAGGAGGGGGCGGGGGGGCAGAGATCAGACACACAGGAGGGGGCGGGGGGGCAGAGATCAGACACACAGGAGGGGGCGGGGGGGCAGAGATCAGACACACAGGAGGGGGCGGGGGGGGCAGAGATCAGACACACAGGAGGGGGCGGGGGGGGCAGAGATCAGACACACAGGAGGGGGGGGGGACAGAGATCAGACACACAGGAGGGGGGGGGGGGGGACAGAGATCAGACACACAGGAGGGGGGGGGACAGAGATCAGACACACAGGAGGGGGGGGACAGAGATCAGACACACAGGAGGGGGGGGGACAGAGATCAGACACACAGGAGGGAGGGGGACAGAGATCAGACACACAGGAGGGAGGGGGACAGAGATCAGACACACAGGAGGGAGGGGGACAGAGATCAGACACACAGGAGGGGGGGGGCAGAGATCAGACACACAGGAGGGGGCGGGGGGACAGAAATCAGACACACAGGAGGGGGGGGGACAGAGATCAGACACACAGGAGGGGGGGGACAGAGATCAGACACACAGGAGGGGGGACAGAGATCAGACACACAGGAGGGGGGGGACAGAGATCAGACACACAGGAGGGGGGGGGACAGAGATCAGACACACAGGAGGGGGGGGGGGACAGAGATCAGACACAGGAGGGGGGGACAGAGATCAGACACACAGGAGGGGGCGGGGGGACAGAGATCAGACACACAGGAGGGGGGGGACAGAGATCAGACACACAGGAGGGGGTGGGGGGACAGAGATCAGACACACAGGAGGGGGTGGGGGGACAGAGATCAGACACACAGGAGGGGGTGGGGGGACAGAGATCAGACACACAGGAGGGGGGGACAGAGATCAGACACACAGGAGGGGGCGGGGGAGAGATCAGACACACAGGAGGGGGTGGGGGGACAGAGATCAGACACACAGGAGGGGGGGGGGCAGAGATCAGACACACAGGAGGGGGGGGCAGAGATCAGACACACAGGAGGGGGTGGGGGACAGAGATCAGACACACAGGAGGGGGGGGCAGAGATCAGACACACAGGAGGGGGCGGGGGGGCAGAGATCAGACACACAGGAGGGGGCGGGGGGGGCAGAGATCAGACACACAGGAGGGGGCGGGGGGGGCAGAGATCAGACACACAGGAGGGGGGGGGGGGGGGCAGAGATCAGACACACAGGAGGGGGGGGGGGCAGAGATCAGACACACAGGAGGGGGGGGACAGAGATCAGACACACAGGAGGGGGGCGGACAGAAGCAGACACACAGGAGGGGGGCAGAGATCAGACACACAGGAGGGGGCGGGGGGGGCAGAGATCAGACACACAGGAGGGAGGGGGACAGAGATCAGACACACAGGAGGGAGGGGGACAGAGATCAGACACACAGGAGGGGGGGGGGCAGAGATCAGACACACAGGAGGGGGCGGGGGGACAGAAATCAGACACACAGGAGGGGGGGGGGACAGAGATCAGACACACAGGAGGGGGGGGACAGAGATCAGACACACAGGAGGGGGGACAGAGATCAGACACACAGGAGGGGGGGGACAGAGATCAGACACACAGGAGGGGGGGGGACAGAGATCAGACACACAGGAGGGGGGGGGGGGACAGAGATCAGACACAGGAGGGGGGGACAGAGATCAGACACACAGGAGGGGGCGGGGGGACAGAGATCAGACACACAGGAAGGGGGGGGACAGAGATCAGACACACAGGAGGGGGTGGGGGGACAGAGATCAGACACACAGGAGGGGGTGGGGGGACAGAGATCAGACACACAGGAGGGGGTGGGGGGACAGAGATCAGACACACAGGAGGGGGGGACAGAGATCAGACACACAGGAGGGGGGCGGGGGAGAGATCAGACACACAGGAGGGGGTGGGGGGACAGAGATCAGACACACAGGAGGGGGGGGCAGAGATCAGACACACAGGAGGGGGGGGCAGAGATCAGACACACAGGAGGGGGTGGGGGACAGAGATCAGACACACAGGAGGGGGGGGCAGAGATCAGACACACAGGAGGGGGCGGGGGGGCAGAGATCAGACACACAGGAGGGGGCGGGGGGGCAGAGATCAGACACACAGGAGGGGGCGGGGGGGGCAGAGATCAGACACACAGGAGGGGGCGGGGGGGGGCAGAGATCAGACACACAGGAGGGGGGGGGACAGAGATCAGACACACAGGAGGGGGGGGACAGAGATCAGACACACAGGAGGGGGGGCGGACAGAAGCAGACACACAGGAGGGGGGCAGAGATCAGACACACAGGAGGGGGCGGGGGGGCAGAGATCAGACACACAGGAGGGGGGGGACAGAGATCAGACACACAGGAGGGGGGGGACAGAGATCAGACACACAGGAGGGGGGGGGCAGAGATCAGACACACAGGAGGGAGGGGGACAGAGATCAGACACACAGGAGGGGGGGGGGGGACAGAGATCAGACACACAGGAGGGGGGGGGCAGAGATCAGACACACAGGAGGGGGCGGGGGGACAGAGATCAGACACACAGGAGGGGGGGGGCAGAGATCAGACACACAGGAGGGGGGGGCAGAGATCAGACACACAGGAGGGGGGGGACAGAGATCAGACACACAGGAGGGGGGGCAGAGATCAGACACACAGGAGGGGGGGGGGGCAGAGATCAGACACACAGGAGGGGGGGGCAGAGATCAGACACACAGGAGGGGGGGGGGGACAGAGATCAGACACACAGGAGGGGGGGACAGAGATCAGACACACAGGAGGGGGGGGGACAGAGATCAGACACACAGGAGGGGGGGACAGAGATCAGACACACAGGAGGGGGGGACAGAGATCAGACACACAGGAGGGGGGGCAGAGATCAGACACACAGGGGGGGGGGGGGCAGAGATCAGACACACAGGAGGGGGGGGGGGGACAGAGATCAGACACACAGGAGGGGGGGGGAACAGAGATCAGACACACAGGAGGGGGGGGGACAGAGATCAGACACACAGGAGGGGGGGCAGAGATCAGACACAAAGGAGGGGGGGGGACAGAGATCAGACACACAGGAGGGGGCGGGGGGACAGAGATCAGACACACAGGAGGGGGCGGGGGGACAGAGATCAGACACACAGGAGGGGGCGGGGGGACAGAGATCAGACACACAGGAGGGGGCGGGGGGACAGAGATCAGACACACAGGAGGGGGCGGGGGGACAGAGATCAGACACACAGGAGGGGGCGCAGAGATCAGACACACAGGAGGGGGCGGGGGGGGCAGAGATCAGACACACAGGGGGGGGCGGGGGGGACAGAGATCAGACACACGGGGGGGCGCAGAGATCTTATTGTCGGGATGACTCCACTAACTATCAGAAAATCTGAGGAATTTCTCACACAATATTTCTGGTGATCGGCCAGCTTGGAGCGGTTTGGGATCCGGTGTGAAATCCGGTGTTTTTGTGGCACACAAAGGGGACGTCTCTCTCTTCAGTGATAGAAATGTGACAAAGCCGCTCATACACCTCTCTGAGAATGGAGATTTGTGTGGAGGACGCGGCGTTAGTCGCCATCAAACTGGCAAAACGCACCAAAGAGCTACTTTGCGGCAGTTGTGGGCTGTAGGGCCGCCCATGGACATCAGTGATTGGATGGTGAGGAGTGACTGCCCTGGAACCGGCATGTCCATAACAAGGTGAGATATGTGACCCTCCCCCCCCCCACTACTTCCATAGGACCTTCCCAGCTCCGCCTCCTACACAGCACAGCGACCAATCATCGGGCTCAACACGGTCATCAGGGGAGGGGCTTAGCTGGGGGCATTGAAAACGACATGACAGGTATACAGGATAGCACAGGACAGACCAGAGGGGTATATAGACATGGCAGGTATACAGGATAGCACAGGAGAGATCAGAGGGGTATATAGACACATGGCAGGTATACAGGATAGCACAGGACAGATCAGAGGGGTATATATACACACATGACAGGTATACAGGATAGCACAGGACAGACCAGAGGGGTATATAGACACATGGCAGGTATACAGGATAGCACAGGGGTATATAGACATGACAGGTATACAGGATAGCACAGGACAGAACAGAGGGGTATATAGACACACACATGACAGGTATACAGGATAGCACAGGACAGATCAGAGGGGTATATAGACACACACATGACAGGTATACAGGATAGCACAGGACAGATCAGAGGGGTATATAGACACACACATGACAGGTATACAGGATAGCACAGGACAGATCAGAGGGGTATATAGACACACACATGACAGGTATACAGGATAGCACAGGACAGATCAGAGGGGTATATAGACACACACATGACAGGTATACAGGATAGCACAGGACAGATCAGAGGGGTATATAGACACACACATGACAGGTATACAGGATAGCACAGGACAGATCAGAGGGGTATATAGACATGGCAGGTATACAGGATAGATCAGAGGGGTATATAGACACACACATGACAGGTATACAGGATAGCACAGGACAGACCAGAGGGGTATATAGACATGGCAGGTATACAGGATAGCACAGGAGAGATCAGAGGGGTATATAGATACATGACAGGTATACAGGATAGCACAGGACAGATCAGAGGGGTATATATACACACATGACAGGTATACAGGATAGCACAGGAGAGATCAGAGGGGTATATAGACACATGGCAGGTATACAGGATAGCACAGGGGTATATAGACATGACAGGTATACAGGATAGCACAGGACAGAACAGAGGGGTATATAGACACACACATGACAGGTATACAGGATAGCACAGGACAGATCAGAGGGGTATATAGACACACACATGACATGTATACAGGATAGCACAGGACAGATCAGAGGGGTATATAGACACACACATGACAGGTATACAGGATAGCACAGGACAGATCAGAGGGGTATATAGACACACACATGACAGGTATACAGGATAGCACAGGACAGATCAGAGGGGTATATAGACACACACATGACAGGTATACAGGATAGCACAGGACAGATCAGAGGGGTATATAGACACACACATGACAGGTATACAGGATAGCACAGGACAGATCAGAGGGGTATATAGACACACACATGACAGGTATACAGGATAGCACAGGACAGATCAGAGGGGTATATAGACATGGCAGGTATACAGGATAGATCAGAGGGGTATATAGACATGACAGGTATACAGGATAGCACAAGACAGACCAGAGGGGTATATAGACACATGGCAGGTATACAGGATAGCACAGGAGAGATCAGAGGGGTATATAGACACATGGCAGGTATACAGGATAGCACAGGACAGATCAGAGGGGTATATAGACACATGGAAGGTATACAGGATAGATCAGAGGGGTATATAGACATGACAGGTATACAGGATAGCACAGGACAGATCAGAGGGGTATATAGACACATGGCAGGTGCACAGGACAGATCAGAGGGGTATATAGACACATGGCAGGTATACAGGATAGCACAGGACAGATCATATATTAGTGTAAAGTCACACACACTGGAATGGTGTATAATAATAATAATAATGACACACAGAGGGGGAGGGGAGATCTCTCACACACAGCCCCTCACCGGGAAGACATGGTTGGTTCTCCTCCGGAGATCTCCACACTGCTCCCCTCATGTCACAGCCAGCCTGTCCTGTCACAGCGGCGCTCTCTAGTGCCACCTGCAGGCTGGAGGGAGGAGAAATCCTAATCCTCTATTCAGCTGCCGATACTCGTGCCAGTGTACATTGAGAATTGGCAGACCGGAGCCCGCACAGGCAGTGCGCGGTGGCGATGAGTCATAGCGCGCGGAGGCAGAGCGTGTTGGCGATGAGTCATAGCGCACTCGCCTGACACCAGCGCCATTTTGTCCCGTTATAAGGAGCACCGAGCTTGTCGCTTCGCTTCGCTTGTGACAGGACAGGACAGCGCCGCAGGTGTAATCATCCGAGTACTACAACCACAGCGACTTCCCTAATCTATCGGAGAGACAGTAAGTGTCATTATTTTCCATGTAATCTTATCGGTGAGGCCGGGCAGTGATATTGGGGGGGGGGGGGGGGCATTGTGGGGTGTACAGAGTGGAATGATCACATCTGTCATAATGATCGGCGCCCCTACACCTTCCCAGCTTTGTAATCATCAGAAGTCCATGGGGGGGAAGGCGGTGCCTCTCTTCCCCAGTCATCCAATCAGGTCAGGCTGTCCCTCGAGCCCTCCCCCCTCCATCACCATAGACGCCCCCCCCTCTCCGCCCATCATTATAATACCCTATACTACCCCCACCCATCATTATAATACCCTATACTACCCCCACCCGTCATTATAATACCCTATACTACCCCAACCCGTCATTATAATACCGACCTGTCATTATAATACCCTATACTACCCCAACCGTCATTATAATACCGACCTGTCATTATAATACCCTATACTACCCCAACCCGTCATTATAATACCCTATACTACCCCAACCCGTCATTAAAATACCCTCTACTACCCCCACCTGTCATTATAATACCCTATACTACCCCAACCCATCATTATACTACCCCAACCCGTCATTATAATACCCTATACTACCCCCACCCGTCATTATAATACCCTATACTACCCCGACCCGTCATTATAATACCCTATACTACCCCCACCCGTCATTATAATACCCTATACTACCCCAACCATCATTATAATACCCTATACTACCCCAACCCGTCATTATAATACCCTATACTACCCTGACCTGTCATTATAATACCCTATACTACCCCCACCCATCATTATAATACCCTATACTACCCCCACCCATCATTATAATACCGACCTGTCATTATACTACCCCCACCCGTCATTATAATACCGACCTGTCATTATAATACCCTATACTACCCCCACCTGTCATTAAAATACCCTATACTACCCCAACCTGTCATTATAATACCCTATACTACCCCCACCCGTCATTATAATACCCTCTACTACCCCGACACGTCATTATAATACCGACCTGTCATTATAATACCCTATAGTACCCCAACCTGTCATTATAATACCCTATACTACCCCAACCCGTCATTATAATACCGACCCGTCATTATAATACCCTATACTACCCCGACCCGTCATTATAATATCCTATACTACCCCATCCTGTCATTATAATACCCTATACTACCCCAACCTGTCATTATAATACCCTTTACCAGGCATATCCAAAGTCCGGCCTGCGGGCCGCGATGTCCACTTTTGAGCGGCCCGCCTGGTTATCTACACACATATATATCTTTTGTGGCCCCTGATGATCTCCCAGCACCGGGGCAACAAAAGATATACCGTATTTATCGGCGTTTAACACATACTTTTTCCCCTTAAAATCAGGGGTGTGTATTATACGCCAATCCCTGCTGCCTGTGAGGGAAGAGGAGCGAGCGCCGCCGAAATAGCCCAAGCCGAGTGTACTGTGTACTCGGCTCGGCTCGCAGTCATGCCCAGTCCCGCCATTGAACGTGTGTTATGTCCATCATAGAAGCCAGGCCAAGGGGCGGGACTGCATGAGGAGCCATTTTTATATTAATAAAGGACTCGTAGTCCTTCACTAGTTGGGGGGGTCACATTCTTAGATATCAGGGGTTCATGCTGGGACTTGTAGTCCTTCACTAGTTTGGGGGGGCACATCCTAATGCCGCGTACACACGACCTTTTATCATGATGTGGTAAAACTAGCGTTTGTAATGGAGATAGCACATTGTTCACGCTGTAACAGACTGAAAATCGCAAATCGTCTCTCACCAAACTTTTACTAACACAAAACCAGCAAAAGCAGCCCAAAGGGTTGCGCCATCCAAATGGAACCTCCCCTTTATAGTGCCGTCGTACGTGTTGTACATCACCGCGCTTTGCTAGAGCATTTTTTTTTAACGATCGTGTGTAGGCAAGGCCGGCTTATCAAGAACCGGTTTGAAAACAACGTCGCTTTTTCTAGACCATTAAAAATGGTCGTGTGTACGCAGCATTAGAGCTCAGCCATTAATGCTTGGACTTGTAGTCCCTCACTAGTTGGGGGGGGGGGTCAGGTCCTCAGCTGTGAGGGATTCTTACAGGGACTTGTTTGCACTTTAGTTCCTGGAGGCCATGGTGGTCCGAGTCCCCCACGGGCCCTGGAGGGCCACATTGTCCTCCCTGCCCCTCCCCCCACCTTTGTGATCATGGAAAAGCTTAGACTGTTTTCCTGGTTCATCACTTTGCCACTGCCAGCCCTCCCCTGGTCATTACTTTCTATGTAATCTTAACAGGGAGGCCGCCATCAGGCAGGACAGCCAGTACAGATGTAGGGGGCCCAAGAGTCTCCAGGGGCCCCATTAGACTCTCCTGGCACCTCCATCCTGATGTGTGCTGAACAAAGTCCAGAGCCCAGTGCAAGTTCCGACACTGAGCTCCGGTAACTGGCTGGCCTGAAGGGGGCGCCCCAGACACCTTCCCCGTTCCTCCATCTCTTGCAGGATGACTGGGTACCGAAACACAGCGATAACACCTTTATGGAATCCTCCTCCCAGCACAACCCTCCCTTAATCCCTCCTCCCAGCACAACCCCCCTTAATCCCTCCTCCCAGCACAACCCCCCTTAATCCCTCCTCCCAGCATAACCCCCCTTAATCCCTCCTCCCAGCACAACCCCCCTTAATCCCTCCTCCCAGCACAACCCCCCTTAATCCCTCCTCCCAGCACAACCCCCCTTAATCCCTCCTCCCAGCATAACCCCCCTTAATCCCTCCTCCCAGCACAACCCCCCTATTACTTTTTTCCAGGACAGATCCCACAAATCCTATCCAATCCCTCCTCCCAGCACAAATCCTATCCAATCCCTCCCCCCAGCACAAATCATTTCCAATCCCTCCCCCCAGCACAAATCCCTTCCACTCCCTCATCCCAACACAACCCCCCAATCTTTCCTCCCAGCACAAATCCCCCCCCCCCAAAATAAATAAAATCTCCTTGCAGCATAAATCCCCACCATAATTCATCCTTCCAGCACAACCCCCCCCCCCCCCCCAATCTTTCCTCCTAGCACAAATCCCCCCAATTACTTCTTCTAGGACCGATTCCACCAATTCTTCCTCCCAGCACAGATCCCCCAATCCTTTCTAGCACAAATCCCCCCCCCCCAAAAATAAAAATAAAACCTCCTTGCAGCATAAATCCCCCTCCAATCCCTCCTTCGACCACAAATCCCCCCAGTCCTTTCTAGCACAAACCCCCCCCCCCAAAAAAAATATTACCTCCTCACAGCACAAATCCCCCCACCCTTCCTTCCAGCACAAACACCCCCCCTAAATAAAACCTCCTTGCAGCACAATAACCCCTCCCTCCAGCACAAATCCTTTTCAATCCCTAATCCCAGCACACCCCCCAATCTTTCCTCCCAGCACAAGTCCCCCAATTACTTCTTCTAGGACCAATACCACCCATTCTTCCTCCCAGCACAAATCCCCCCAATCCTTTCTAGCACAAATCTAGCACAAATCTAGCACAAATTCTCCCCCATCCCTCCTTTTAGCACAAATTACCTCCGTCCCTCCTTTTAGCACAAATTCCCTCTGTCCCTCCTTTTAGCACAAATGCCCCCCCCCCCCCCGGTCCCTCCTCTTATCCCCTGTCTCTCCTCTTATCACAAACCCACCCCCCAGTGGAATTCCACTGTACTGAGAATTATACCCAGCATACAGGACAAGAGAAGTGGTACTGTGCAGGGTCCATACATACAGAATAAGAACAGATACTGAGAATTCTACCCAGCCATTTAAATTACCATATTACAGTTTAATTATATGTAAAATCTATAAAATTATATAACATTTATTTGGCTACAGTGTTACATGACCAAGGTATTCCCAGTCAGTTTCCAGGCCTGAAAAGTGTCAGTTGGTATGAGGTGTGTGACGTCACAGTGGGCTGAAGTTGTTTCAAATCATTCCTGCACTGGGAGCTGAGCGAGTCACATTATAAGATTGTGTTTCCTGCGATTATTAGCATTTTTATTCAAATGTATTTCCATTATCATATTATTATTGTATATATTATTATTAACCACTTCCCGACCACCGCATATATATGTACGTCCACAGAATGGCACGTACAGGCAAATGGGCGTACATGTACATCCTTGCCTTCTAGCGGGTGGGGGGGTCCGATCGGGTCCCCCCCCCGCTACATGGGGCGGTCGGGTTCCCTCAGGGAGCGATCCGGGACGACGGCGCGGCTATTTGTTTATAGCCGTTCCGTCGCGATCGCTCCCCGGAGCTGAAGAACGGGGAGAGCCGTGTGTAAACACGGCTTCCCCGTGCTTCACTGTGGCGGCGTATCGATCGAGTGATCCCTTATATAAGGGAGACTCAATCGATGACATCAGTCCTACAGCCACACCCCCCCTACAGTTGTAAACACACACTAGGTGAACCCTAACTCCTACAGCGCCCCCTGTGGTTAACTCCCAAACTGCAACTGTCATTTTCACAATAAACAATGCAATTTAAATGCATTTTTTGCTGTGAAAATGCCATTGGTCCCAAAAATGTGTCAAAATTGTCCGAAGTGTCCGCCATAATGTCGCAGTCACGAAAAAAATCGCTGATCGCTGCCATTAGTAGTAAAAAAAAAAAAATTTATAAAAATGCAATAAAACTATCCCCTATTTTGTAAACGCTATAAATTTTGCGCAAACCAATCGATAAACGCTTATTGTGATTTTTTTTACTAAAAATAGGTCGAATAATACGTATCGGCCTAAACTGAGGGAAATTTTTTTTTTTTAGATATGTTTTTGGGCGATATTTATTACAACAAAAAGTAAAAAATATTGCATATTTTTTAAAAATTGCCGCTCTATTTTTGTTTATAGCGCAAAAAATAAAAACCGCAGAGGTGATCAAATACCACCAAAAGAAAGCTCTATTTGTGGGGAAAAAATGACGCCAATTTTGTTTGGGAGCCACGTCGCACGACCGCGCAATTGTCTGTTAAAGTGACGCAGTGCCGAATCGCAAAACCTGGCCTGGGCATTTAGCTGCCTAAAGGTCTGGGGCTTAAGTGGTTAATATTAAACATTTTTTTTTTTTTCCAGGTACACCGGCATAAAGATGCCCCGACCTTCTCGATGCCGGTCAGGTGGAAGGCGACGCCAGGAGGGAGGAGCGGAGCCGATCGCCCACCGGACGAGAGGACGGCTTCGGAGGCAACAAGAGGATGCCGCCATGGATCAGCAGCCAGCGCCTCCGAGACCACCGGCAATGGAGCAGCCTACCTGTTCCATTTGCCTGTGTGAGTATAGTGAGGAGGACTCTTTTCAATTAAGCTGTACTCACAGATATCATTTTTCTTGTATTTACAATTGGCTTCAACAGTCCCCGGGCCTGACTTGTCCCTTGTGCCGGGCGTTTGTTCCAGTTTGGTATGTATGTCAACGTGAAGACGGTAGTGTGTATATTATTTAACGTGAAGACGGTGTGCACATTGATGGTCTCCTGGTGATTGATGCAAATGGATCCCCCATCCCGCTTTCCCAGGTTGTACAATGTTCTCTTTCAGATCCCCTGAAAACATTGTGGGGTACCCGACTTACGAACGCCTGACTTACGAACAATTCCTACTTACGAATGGGACGCTGTGGGCACTATCTGCCGTTCTGCACATGCGCGGCTAGACGGAACCTCGGAAAACATCGTAAAATTTCAGAAATGTTCGTAATTGCCATTCTGCGCATGCACAGCCTTTCAAAGGAACATCGGAAAATGTCGGAAATGTTCGTAATCGCCGTTCTGCGCATGGCCTGACTTATGAACATTTTCAACTTAAGAACAAAGCGAAAGTCCCTAACGCGTTCGTAAGTCGGGCACCCCCTGTAATGTATACCAGTGTGTATATTTATACGTCAGACTATTACTACAGAAAAGGAGTGACTTTACCTTGATTGAGCTACTACCTCTCAGGTGAATACTACAGAAATGTAGTCACTTCACCTTGATTGAGGTAATACCTCTCAGGTGAACACTCCAGGCAACTAATACAGAAAAGGAGTCTCTTCATCTTGATTGAGCTACTGCCTCTCAGGTGAAGTCTACAGAAATGTAGTCACTTCACCTTGATTGAGGTAATACCTCTCAGGTGAAGTCTACAGAAATGTAGTCACTTCACCTTGATTGAGGTAATACCTCTCAGGTGAAGTCTACAGAAATGTAGTCACTTTACCTTGATTGAGGTAATACCTCTCAGGTGAACACTCCAGGCAACTAATACAGAAAATAAGTCTCTTTACCTTGATTGAGGTAATACCTCTCAGGTGAATACTACATAAATGTAGTCACTTCACCTTGATTGAGGTAATACCTCTCAGGTGAATACTACAGAAATGTAGTCACTTTACCTTGATTGAGGTAATACCTCTCAGGTGAACACTCCAGGCAACTAATACAGAAAAAGAGTCGCTTTACCTTGATTGAGCTACTGCCTCTCAGGTGAAGTCTACAGAAATGTAGTCACTTTACCTTGATTGAGGTAATACCTCTCAGGTGAACACTCCAGGCAACTAATACAGAAAAGGAGTCGCTTCACCTTGATTGAGCTACTACCTCTCAGGTGAAGTCTACAGAAATGTAGTCACTTCACCTTGATTGAGGTAATACCTCTCAGGTGATCACTCCAGGCTATTATTACATTAACATCTTACAAAAAAGGAGAGGTATTGCCCGGATATATGGGTAATGGAGGAGGCTGGATTTGTTTTTACAGAAATGGATCCACCCGGATGTCTCCAGGCAAACTAGGGCCCTGCGAGGGCTCGTGCGACCTCTCCTCAAAGTGATTCGTAAAGCTGAAGCTATTTATCGCTGGGGTCACCCTTTTCATTTAAGTGTGCGGAAGCAGGGCTCTGACTTCTGTCTTCGCTCCCCAGACCAACTACCAGAGCTGTTCAACTTCCTAGACAAGCCTGCTATCAGCATCCCCATAAACATGACTATCTGCTCACCCATGAGGCACTCGCCTCTCCCAGACCACAGCGGATCAGGCGACACTGACACACACTGGACAACATACAATGACTGGCATGCACTGACCTACACTAACAGAGGACGTCCAGATGTACATAAACTGACCGCTCCATGCTTTAGAGAGATGCACACAGACAGACAACCAAATTAGGAGAGAGTAGATCGCACAAACAGATTATAGGATGAGGCCTACTACAAACATACATCCAACATTAGAAAAAGGATGACTAGCATCCAGTAGGGTAGCTTAGTGTAGTTAGTGTAGGTCCTGCCCTAGAAGAGTCTACCTTGGCGTGGTGGGCAGGCTTGGAATCTCTTGGTCAAAAGTGTGACAGCTAATGGGCAAGAGGATCACTAGATCTTCACTTCTGGCCAACTGATTTTACCAAAGGACTCTTGGTTTATTCAGAGTATATATATAATTGGAAAAGAAAAACATGTGTATAGGTCCATAATTATACTTTCATAAACACACAATAAAAATGTGGTATATTTACATTTGAATTGCTTCCTCTTTTATTTAATCTTTTCATGACCGGGGGTCATTACCTCTTGGATGCACAGGCCACATTTGCAAGGCTGGAAGGGGCTCTATGGCTACTTATTCCACTTCTGCTGTGTGTAGGGATGTGTAATATGTGTTTATGTATTAACATGTGTCCTAACCATGTATATATGTATGTACTGACAAGCCCCTTATGTGACAGTAGTGACAACAAGGTCCTCTCAAGGGTCTTCTAGCTTCACCCCCAAGAACAGGTGGGCACCCAATCAGGATTGGCGAATTCTGCAGGAAGGACACTATGGGCACGACAGGCCTGTCTTTGTCTTCTTCTTGGTGGCAGCGGGACACTACTTGTGCTTGCCACCTCGCCAGCTTGAACTGCACTTATGGGACTCGCCACGTCACCAAGTGTTACTGCAGTGCTGGATGTACGACCAGGATGTACTAGGCCGCTGGTGCTTGCCAGTTTACCAGAAGGATGAGGGCGCTAGTACTTCTCTGCTCCATACGAGAGTCCTGCGGTTCTTGCACCTCAACAACAGCAGAAGAATGGGATCGGGTACGCCTGACCTTGGCAGGGACCTCAACTTCATCGTCAGAGCTATCTGTCATCTACAGGACCGTATTCTGAGCCTGAATCTGACAGATGAGTGACCTCCTCTTCACTATCTGTCATACTCAGAAACATGTAGGCCTCTTCACTAGTGTACCTTTGATTTGCCATTTTGGGCTCTAAATTTACTGGTACAACTAGTGAGATTCACAGGTAAAGAAGCACCTGACTGTCAGCGACTGAGTCAAACGCTACCAAAAAAACTGTTAGCGATCGCAGGGATCAGGCCTGACTGCGAACGCTGCAGTTATGTGTTTAGTGTTTTGTAAGTGACAGTGATCAATTGATACTGCACTTGGGTGGACTGGGCGGAGGGGCAAAATGCAGGTGCTAGCAGGTATCTGGGCTGATCCCGCTAACACTGCATTTTTGAGAACCCTAAACTGCTGGGGACGCCAGTATAGATCTGATCAGATATTGATATGTTCAGATACTATACCACTAAAGGAGGTGTATGGTGCGTGCGTGGGTGGGTGTTAGCACTACTGGCACTAATCTGATGCTGCCTGGGGCAACGCAGACCCTATCTGACACTAAACCTAACTTATTTCACCCGCCAGGCGATCAGGGGGTTAAACCTTTATTGGGTAATAAATGACGGATGCCCTGACGCTATAAAAAGCAAACTAACTAACCAGCGTCACCCGTAATACTTTTACAGTGATCACTGGTGAAAGAGTTAACTAGGGGGCAATCAGGGAGTTAAAATCTTTATTAGGTAATATATGGGGGTACCTGACACTATATAAAAACCTGGTGGTGAACCTAAATACGGCGGTCAGACACTGGCAACAGGGGGTGAAAGGGTTACCTGGGGGGCGATCAAGGGGTTAAACCTTTATTAGGTGGGTACCCTGGAACTAAAGGGGCCTAAGACTAACTGCCCTGACATTTTTTACAGTCACAAATGACACTGCATGCAGTGATCAGTAAAGAAATGACCACTGCAATCAGTGACACTGTGTCTGGGTGTGCAGGGGGTGATCGGGGGGTGATGTGTGTGCCTATGTGCAGTGGCGTACTAAGCAGGGGGCGGGGGCGTGCCGTACCGGGTGCCACACACTGGGGAGGTGTCAGGCCGACGCCCCCCTCTGTGGCTGAAGAGGACTTAGCGTGCGGCATGGCGCAGTGACATGGAGGCAGCGCCAGCGGCAGTCTAGGTAAGACACAGCAGGCTGAAGCCTGGCTTTTCGGGGGGGGGGGGGGGGTTGCGAGCCATACCCGAGTGATACCCGGGTCCTGGCCGCAATGATCCCCTTCTCTGTGGCCGCGCAGCACCGCGGCTCTGATAGTATCGGCTGTGACTGTCTGACACTGACAGTCACACAGCCGATCAGCGTGAAGCTGCGGCCGCCTCCCCCTGTGCTGTGCTGTGTGTGTAGTGTAACACGTGGCACGCTGATCATCTGACGGCATTACGGATCTGAAGGCAAGGGGGGTGTCTGCACTATTGTAAGGGGGGTGGGTGTTCTGTATTAAAGGGGGGGTGTTCTGTATTCTGGGGGCGGTTCTGTATTCTGGGGGGGTTCTGTATTGTAGGGGGGGTTCTGTATATGAGGGGGGTTCTGTATTCTGGGGGGGTCTGTATTCTGGGGGGGGTGTTCTGTATTGTAAGGGGGTGGTATCTGTATAGGAGGGGGTTCTGTATTCTGGGGGTTCTGTATTCTGGGGGGTGGTATCTGTATATGAGGGGGGTTCTGTATTCTGGGGGGGGGTTCTGTATTCTGGGGGGGGTTTGTATTGTAGGGGGGGTTCTGTATATGAGGGGGGTTCTGTATTCTGGGGGGGTCTGTATTGTGGGGGGGTGTTCTGTATTGTAAGGGGGTGGTATCTGTATAGGAGGGGGTTCTGTATTCTGGGGGTTCTGTATTCTGGGGGGCGGTATCTGTATATGAGGGGGGTTCTGTATTCTGGGGGGGGGTTCTGTATTCTGGGGGGGTCTGTATTGTGGGGGGGTGTTCTGTATTGTAGGGGTGTGGTATCTGTATAGGAGGGGGTTCTGTATTCTGGGGGGGGGTTCTGTATTGTGGGGGGGTGGAATCTGTATAGGGGGGGTTCTGTATATGAGGGGGGTTCTGTATTGTGGGGGGGGGGTGTTTTGTATTGTAGGGGGGTGGTATCTGTATAGGGGGGGGGTCTGTATATGAGGGGGGTTCTGTACTGTGGGGGGTTCTGTATTGTGGGGGGGGTTGTTCTGTATTGTAGGGGGAGTGGTATCTGTATAGGGGGGTATGTATTGTGGGATGGGGGGTGTTCTGTATTGTAGGGGGGTGGTATCTGTATATATATGAGGGGGGGTTCTGTATTGTAGGGGGGGTTCTGTATTGTAGGGGGGTCTGAACAGTAGGGGTGGGTCTGTATTGTAGGGAGGTCTACACTGTCCAGAGGTGCAGTCTAATGTAAAGGGGTCCAGAGGTGCAGGGTTCTGTGTAATGTAAAGGGGTCCAGAGGTGCAGGGTGCTGTGTAATGTAAAGGGGTCCAGAGATGCAGGGGCCTGTGTAATGTAAAGGGGTCCAGAGGTGCAGGGTGTTGTGTAATGTAAAGGGGTCCAGAGATGCAGGGTGTTGTGTAATGTAAAGGGGTCCAGAGATGCAGGGTGCTGTGTAATGTAAAGTAGGGTGACCAGACATCCCCAGTTTCAGGGGACAGTCCCCGGATTGAGGACACTGTCCCCTGACCAAGTCTGTCCCCGGTTTTGTCCCCGGATTGGATTTGAACAGGGGCTGGGGTAATTTCAAAGACAGTCAGTGCAGAATAAAAAAAATGATAATTCTGAATTACACCCCTCCGCTCCGCCGCTTAAGGGGGTATTTTTTCCATTATCTGTGCCCCTTTCTGATGATCATGTGCTGGTCGGAGCGGAGGGAATATTTCTTCAGTTTCGGGTGTATGCCCATTCAGCTCCGCTCACATGTTCTTCTGCCTTGGCTCAAGTCCCGGCCAGCCGCCTGCCTGCTGATCTCCTTGCCTTCCCTGGTGGAGTGATCTTCCTCCGCTTCCCATCCAGTAGTAGCCGGGGCCCGCAGAGTAAGACTTGACAGGCTGTGAGGGGGCGGCGACGGGCAGAGAGTCACCGATTGCCGCCATTACTAGTGAAAAACAAAATGTCCCCGGATTTCATTTTAAAAATCTGGTCACCTTAATGTAAAGGGGTCCAGAGGCGCAGGGTGTTGTGTAATGTAAAGGGGTCCAGAGATGCAGGGTGCTGTTCAATGTAAGGGGTCCTGAGATGCAGAGTTCTGTGTAATGTAAAGGGGTCCAGAGGTTCTGTGTAATGTAAAGGGGTCCAGAAGTGCAGGGTGCTGTGTAATTTAAATGGGGTGCAGGGTGCTGTAAATGTAAAGGGGTCCCGTGGTGCAGGGTGCTGTGTAATGTAAAGGGGTGCAGTGATGCAGGGTGCTGTGTAATGTAAAGGGGGTCCAGAGATGCAGGGTGCTGTGTAATGTAAAGGGGACCAGTGGTGCAGGGTGCTGTGTAATGTAAAGGGGTGCAGTGTAATGTAAAGGGGTCCAAAAGTGCTGTGTAATGTAAAGGGGTCCTGAGGTGCAATGTAATGTAAAGGGGTCCAGAGGTGCAGGGTGCTGTGTAATGTAAAGGGGCCCAGAGGTGCAGGGTGCTGTGTAATGTAAAGGGGTCCAGAGGTGCAGGGTGCTGTGTAATGTAAAGGGGTCCAGAGGTGCAGGGTGCTGTGTAATGTAAAGGGGACCAGTGGTGCAGGGTGCTGTGTAATGTAAAGGGGTGCAGAGTGCTGTGTAATGTAAAGGGGTGCAGTGTAATGTAAAGGGGCCCAAAAGTGCAGTGTAATGTAAAGGGGTCCAGAGTTGCAGGGTGCTGTGTAATGTAAAGGGGTGCAGTGTAATGTAAAGGGGCCCAAAAGTGCAGTGTAATGTAAAGGGGTCCAGAGGTGCAGGGTGCTGTGTAATTTAAAGGGGGTGCAGAGGTGCAGGGTGCTGTGAAATGTAAAGGGGTTCAGTGATGCAGGGTGCTGTATAATGTAAAGGGGGTCCAGAGGTGCAGGGTGCTGTGTAATGTAAAGGGGTCCAGAGGTGCAGTCTAATGTAAAGGGGTGCAGTGTAATGTAAAGGGGTCCAGAGGTGCAATGTAATGTAAAGGGGTCCAGAGGTGCAGGGTGCTGTGTAATGTAAAGGGGACCAGTGGTGCAGGGTGCTGTGTAATGTAAAGGGGTGCAGTGTAATGTAAAGGGATCCAAAAGTGCTGTGTAATGTAAAGGGGTCCAGAGGTGCAGTGTAATGTAAAGGGGTCCAGAGGTGCAGGGTGCTGTGTAATGTAAAGGGGCCCAGAGGTGCAGGGTGCTGTGTAATGTAAAGGGGTCCAGAGGTGCAGGGTGCTGTGTAATGTAAAGGGGACCAGTGGTGCAGGGTGCTGTGTAATGTAAAGGGGTGCAAAGTGCTGTGTAATGTAAAGGGGTGCAGTGTAATATAAAGGGCCCAAAAGTGCAGTGTAATGTAAAGGGGTCCAGAGGTGCAGGGTGCTGTGTAATTTAAAGGGGGTGCAGAGGTGCAGGGTGCTGTGAATTGTAAAGAGGTTCAGTGATGCAGGGTGCTGTATAATGTAAAGGGGTCCAGAGGTGCAATGTAATGTAAAGGGGTCCAGAGGTGCAGGGTGCTGTGAAATGTAAAGGGGTCCTGTGGTGCAGTTGTAGAGAGGGGGTACACAGTAGTGAAAAAGAGACATTGAAGGGTGCAGAGGGCACAGTGGGGTGTTTTTACATTTTACCGTGGGGGGGTGCCAGATATAGGATCCGCCCCGGGTGCCACATGCTCTAGGTACGCCTCTGGCCCCCTCAGGAAGTACGACCATATTCAGCTGAAAGGTAGAAACAGCACGTGATTACATCATCTCATGCCATACCTCCCAACTGTCTGAGGTGGGAATGAGGGACACCTATTAGCAAAGGTATTTAGACATAGGGCACGCCCCCTGTCACGCCCCCTTAAAGGAGAATTTAACTAAAAAAGTGCTTTTTATACTCCCATTCCTTTATTTTGGCTTTTGGGATTTACAAATGCAGCAATTATAAATTGGGTGGAAGGTTTAGCGCTGGGAAACACTTTTTTTATAGTTAAATAGTACATTTGATATACAAGTATATAGATCAGACCAAAATGAGGGGGACAGAGGGACATTATTCCGAATCAGGGACAGTTGGGATTTATGTTAGTCTAATGCTATGAGAACTCCATTGCAGTGTCTTTATTGTGAGAGCTCTACAGAGGACTAATGATGATGTGTGTCCGGCTATAAGAACTCAGCAGAACGGCTTCATTGCTGGCAGAGATAATATGATTTCAAGTCACATATCAACAAGACAGGAGAGCTTACAGCAGTCGACCAGACATACAGCCGGCCTGCCCTCTAGTGGGCACACACATGCATTGCTGGCTTCTAATATACATGCGCGACCAGACTCCTCCAGTGCGCTTACGTATTACGTATTACGTGCTCTGAGCAGACGCACTCCACAATCTACTGCCAGGGCTCCGTCAGGGGTTGCCGTGGTAACCGGAGCCGGCTTCTAACTTCAGACCCCGAACAGGCCGGTGTACAATGCTGTCTGTACTGGACGCTCTATGGGAGGACCGCGATGTCCGCTTCGATATCTCTCCGCAGTAAGTGCTGTGTGTGTGTCTGGGGACCGGGGGTGTACTAACGGGGCACAGAGGCTCCTGAGCAACAGGAATAGTGTCAGCAATGGGGAGGATACCGAGCAACTGGAATAGTGTCAGCTGTGTACGGAGTGACCTCCCCTGTGGTGTTCTAACTGCACAGGACGGTCTTATATAATAATATAATCATCACAGCCCCCCCCTCCCCATCACAGCGTACTGTTCATACCTTCTTCTCCCGGTATCCATATCCCAGGATTCTTCTCCCGGTATCCCTATCCCAGTATTCTTCTCCCGGTAACCATATCCCAGTATTCTTCTCCCGGTATCCATATCCCAGTATTCTTCTCCCGGTATCCATATCCCAATATTCTTCTCCCGGTATGCCTATCCCAGTATTCTTCTCCCGGTATCCATATCCCAATATTCTTCTCCCGGTATCCATATCCCAATATTCTTCTCCCGGTATCCATATCCCAATATTCTTCTCCCGATATCCATATCCCAATATTCTTCTCCCGGTATCCATATCCCAATATTCTTCTCCCGATATCCATATCCCAATATTCTTCTCCCGGTATCCATATCCCAGTATTCTTCTCCCGGTATCCATATCCCAGTATTCTTCTCCCGGTATCCATATCCCAGTATTCTTCTCCCGGTATCCATATCCCAATATTCTTCTCCCGGTATCCATATCCCAATATTCTTCTCCCGGTATGCCTATCCCAGTATTCTTCTCCCGGTATCCATATCCCAATATTCTTCTCCCGGTATCCATATCCCAATATTCTTCTCCCGATATCCATATCCCAATATTCTTCTCCCGGTATCCATATCCCAGTATTCTTCTCCCGGTATCCATATCCCAGTATTCTTCTCCCGGTATCCATATCCCAGTATTCTTCTCCCGGTATCCATATCCCAATATTCTTCTCCCGGTATCCATATCCCAATATTCTTCTCCCGGTATGCCTATCCCAGTATTCTTCTCCCGGTATCCATATCCCAATATTCTTCTCCCGGTATCCATATCCCAATATTCTTCTCCCGGTATCCATATCCCAGTATTCTTCTCCCGGTATCCATATCCCAATATTCTTCTCCCGGTATCCATATCCCAATATTCTTCTCCCGGTATGCCTATCCCAGTATTCTTCTCCCGGTATCCATATCCCAATATTCTTCTCCCGGTATCCATATCCCAATATTCTTCTCCCGGTATCCATATCCTAATATTCTTCTCCCGGTATCCATATCCCAATATTCTTCTCCCGATATCCATATCCCAATATTCTTCTCCCGGTATCCATATCCCAGTATTCTTCTCCCGGTATCCATATCCCAGTATTCTTCTCCCGGTATTCTTCTCCCAGTATCCATATCCCAGTATCCATATCCCAGTATTCTTCCCCCAGTATCTATATCCCAGTATTCTTATCCCAGTATCCCTATCCCAGTATCCCTATCCCAGTATTCTTCTCCCAGTATTCTTCTCCCAGTATCCCTATCCCAGTTTCCATATCCCAATATTCTTCTCCCGGTATCCATATCCCAGTATTCTTCTCCCGGTATCCATATCCCAATATTCTTCTCCCGGTATCCATATCCCAGTATTCTTCTCCCGGTATCCATATCCCAGTATTCTTCTCCCAGTATTCTTCTCCCAGTATCCATATCCCAGTATCCATATCCCAGTATTCTTATCCCAGTATCCCTATCCCAGTATTCTTCTCCCAGTATTCTTCTCCCAGTATCCCTATCCCAGTTTCCATATCCCAGTATTCTTCTCCCAGTATCCATATCCCAGTATTCTTCTCCCGGTATCCATATGCTACCCTTGCTTTATCTGACCTTGCTAGCTGATGTTGCTTAATCTGATTAAGTGTCTGAAAGGTAATCTGATTCTTGTTTTAAATCTAACGAAAGGATCCATCTTTTAAAGCCTAGCTCTGCTCATTTATAATGGCTTGGTATACCCAGCATGTATTCTAATTGGCTATTTATACACTTTAAGATAAGTTATTAGGGCATAACACTGTTTTATTCTGTGCCTATGTACCCAGAACGGTATAATTGGGGGGATTTTCCTGTATGTTTGTTTATAGTACATACATATTATGCAGCTTTTACATTCCCACCACAGCCCTTCAGACATGTACCGGTACTTAAAACTTTGGTTTATCTTTTATTTATTTTTTAATTAGCACTAGATATCTTAGTTACATTAAATGAGAAGTATCCCTTGTGCTGATCGCGCCTGTGTTCCTTGGAATCTTTGGACCTTTCATTCACCTGCCCTTCCTCCATTTACCGGTTCTTGCTGCCTTTGGTCTAAAGGGTTCAGGCTTATGGTTTTGCATAGGACCCCGCTGGCAGCAATGACTGACTTACAAAGCAGCGCGGATCTGGTAGGCGGTAACATCCACATATTATATGTAGCGCCTGGTTACTTCTAAGGTAACCGGTGCTATTGAAATTTAGGGGTAATCGGAGTGTAAGTGGCTCTGATTCCAATTGATTAGGGTCTCTGTTTCAGCTTGGCTGTGCTGTGGGCTCATTCTATGGTGCTGGGGTGTTTTTCCACCCCGGTGCGGTAGGTGGCAGCAGTGGAGCTGAGGTTTGGGTGTTCTCTCCCAGCGATCAATCAGGGGGTTTTGGGCCTTCGCTGGGCATGCTGGGAGAGGGTACTTATGAGGCAGACGCCATTTTGTGGGGTTCTCTTCTGGTGTGGCACCCACCTTTAGGGTGGCCACCTCACGGCACTCCGGCATTATGGCCTACCTGACCGGAGTGTGCGCACTATGCTACGTTCCTGGTTTCGGGCCTAAATTGTTCCGGAGCATTTAAGCAGGACGGGGACCCAGTAGTCGACTGGGTTCCCACTTCAAAGATCCCAAGCGAGTTTAGCTGTTTGGTGGGGAGTCCATCTGAGATGCGCCAATGAGAGGCTGGCGGTCCAACAGGATTCTGACGAACCACCGGGGAGCGAGGTGACCGGACACTGAAGGAACCTGTGGTGATGTTAAAAGGAGGATTCAGGTGCCGCTCTACCTAAGAGGGTTATCCTCGCATTTGCAACTCAAAAGGGCCTGTGGCAGAGGTTTCCTTTCTGATGCTCACTCACCAGGTCTGTGGCCTATCCGGGCCCGCTAAGCCCGAGTGGTAAGGGAATTGTTAAAGTGTTACGCATTGGGAACAGGACTGTTCCAGATACTACGCCTGAATCTGCTGTTCTCCTTCTCATCTCTATCCCTTTCAATCACCTGTTAACTGTTTTTACCCGGCTGGGTAATAAAGAGCACATAAAAATACATTTATTCGTGGACATTCCTTTACTGCTGCTGCATACATCATTCACCCCTAGATGTTCGAAGAGAGCTATGAGGTAAATTTCTATTTCATTTGATGACTGCCATATACAAATTTGCAGCTATTTACCCATCTGGAAAATGCAGGGACATCAGATGCAAATGATCCAGCATTTAATGGTGAACAATCGTCTCCATTTATAATATGATCTTTCAAGTGATAGATGCTGGAAGCAGGCTGATCCATGTGTGTGTCTGTTGTACTGTATATTTGTGTTTCAGTGCTTATTCATTTTTGTGTGTCTGTTATTCTTTCCCCAGACAAATGAAAATGAGACCCGGAGAAGTGCTAATAGATTGCTTAGATTCTATTGAAGACACTAAGGGAAACAATGGTGATCGAGGTAAATCTACTTAATATTATTTATTCGTTATATCATCATTTGTTTTCTCTGGCAACCATTTTCTTTATGGAAATTAAAGGGCATGACTGATTGCGTACAAATTGAAAGTGTTTGGGTTTGACCTCATATTGCATGGTTTTGGTAAATCTAAAGGAAACTTGTATAACGTATGGCCAGCCTAAGGCACTGCGATTTAGTAACATGAGAAAATACACTATGGTTGTTGTTGTGCTTCACTGCCATTCAGTCTTGATGGCACTCCCAAAACACCTTCCCATGCACATGTGCTGGATTTCACCACAACACTGAGTAACACAGTACAGAGCCTTGTGGTGCACTGCTTTACCAAAAACAGTACATGTACCTTTTGTGTAGTGCAGTTTGCAGCCCATTCAAATGAATGAGTTGCTTATAACCTATATAATATTGTAGAAAAAAGAAAACATACGTATTTGCACTAGTTAAAGTGATACTAAAGTCTTGTTTTTTTTTTTTTTTTTTAACCACTTCCCGACCGCCGCATGTAAATGTACGTCCACAGAATGGCACGTACAGGCAAATGGGCGTACATGTATGTCCTTGCCTTCTAGCGGGTGGGGGGTCCGATCGGGATCCCCCCCCCGCTACATGCGGCGGTCGGATTCCCGCGGGGAGCGATCCGGGACAACGGCGCGGCTATTCGTTTATAGCCGCTCCGTCGCGATCGCTCCCCGGAGCTGAAGAACGGGGAGAGCCGTATGTAAACACGACTTCCCCGTGCTTCACTATGGCGCTGCATCGATCGAGTGATCCCTTATGTAGGGAGACTCGATCGATGACGTCAGTCCTACAGCCACACCCCCCTACAGTTGTAAACACACACTAAGTGAACACTAACTCCTACAGCGCCCCCTGTGGTTAACTCCCAAACTGCAACTGTCAGTTTCACACTAAACAATGCAATTTAAATGCATTTTTTGCTGTGAAAATGACAATGGTCCCAAAAATGTGTCAAAATTGTCCGAAGTGTCCGCCATAATGTCGCAGTCACGAAAAAAAACCGCTGATCGCCACCATTAGTAGTAAAAAAAAAAAAAATAATAAAAATGCAATAAAACTATCCCCTATTTTGTAAACGCTATAAATTTTGCGCAAACCAATCAAACGCTTATTGCGATTTTTTTTTTACCAAAAATAGGTAGAAGAATACGTATCGGCCTAAACTGAGGAAAAAAACATTTGTATATATGTTTTTGGGGGATATTTATTATAGCAAAAAGTAAAAAATATTGAATTTTTTTCAAAATTGTCGCTCTATTTTTGTTTATAGTGCAAAAAATAAAAACCGCACAGGTGATCAAATACCACCAAAAGAAAGCTCTATTTGTGGGGAAAAAAGGACGCCAATTTTGTTTGGGAGCCACGTCGCACGACCGCGCAATTGTCTGTTAAAGCGACGCAGTGCCGAATCGCAAAACCTGGCCTGGGCATTTAGCTGCCTAAAGGTCCGGGGCTTAAGTGGTTGAATACCAAACATGTTATACTTACCTGCTCTGCTTAAAGTGGTTGTAAACCCTTACAGACCACTTTTACCTACAGGTGAGCCTAGATTAAGGCTTACCTGTATATTTGCATAAAAGACTGCACTGATGTCTACAGCGCATGCACGCCATAGACAACGGCGCAGGCACACTAAGCGTGCCGTTAGTGAAGGCCATCGTGCCATCACTGACGGAGCTCTTGGCCCCTCCCTTCTGACGTCATTGCGGGTCCGGCCAATCACAGCACTGGAGCTGCGATACCCAGATGTCACTCCGGGAGTAATGGCGGCGTCGGTGGAGGCAAACGAGGGCCTCTTCGGGAGCTTTGATCTCAGGTAAGTACCTCATAATGAGCTAGTATGCTATGCATACTAGCTCATTATGGCTTTGTCTTGCAGGGTTTTTTTTTTTTTTTAGGGGGCTTTACTTCCTCTTTAATGGTTTTGCACAGAGCAGCCTCGATCCTCCTCTTCTCGGGTCCCCCTGCTGGAGCTCCTGGCCCCTCCCTTCTGCCGAGTGCCCTCACAGCAAGCCGCTTGCTATGGGGGCACCCAAGCTAAGCCACTGCTCTGTGTCCATTCAGATACGGAGCCGTGTCTCAGCCCCGCCCCCTCTCTCTTATTGGCTCACTGAGTTTTATTGACAGCGTGAGCCCTTTATAATAATACAGATCTGCCTATACACTTGCAATGATGGGGCATGATTCCTCCCACTGACACCAGTGATGGGGCTCCATTTCTACTCCCACTGACCACAGTCTTGCCCCCCCTGAAATCTGAAGAACCGTAAACTGGCCCCTTGTTTAGAAATTTTGGAGACCCCTGGTCTAGGTAGAACACTTCATGGGAGAACATGGTCTGACATCTTCTAGTAATTTAGGTTATAGTTATAGGATTTCTGTCCACTCATGTATGTGTTCTTCTTCCAGGCAGACTTTTAGTGACTAATTTGCGGGTTATTTGGCATTCCATAGCACTACCTCGAGTCAACCTTGGTAAGTAGAATAGGTTTGTTTGTACTGTAACACTTGTTCTCGTCAGGTAAAATCACAACATCATGCATTCTGGCAATTGGAGATTTAACTTTTTTCTGAATCCTCAGACGATTGTCACCCAGTCTGGCGCATTATAATCCCAGCGGGAAATCATTTCTGGTTGTGGGCTATCTACAAGGGTGCTGATGTTTGGAGACACTGAGAAAATTGGGTTTTATCATCTTTCACAATGATTTATTATTTCTTTCCCCTCCAGTGGCCTGTGCGCCTCTTTTCTCACAGGCGCTCCTGGTATCTGGGCAGTCGCTTGACATCCCCATGTAAAGTGCAGCACTGCTGGTCCGGCATTGTATGTGAGGACACTAGAGAGGCGGCAACCGTAGGAAGGACGTAGGGAAGCAGCTTCTGGGTATTGTAACACAGTGGGGAGAAATTATGCAGGACTACAAAATAAGGTTCTGCTTATTCCAATATCCCTAAACTAAACAAGAGATTCATTAACCCTGACAGGTGCCCGAAGCTCAGCTTTAAGATTTGTGTTCAAACTACTAGGCTGATTAACGATACATAATGCTTCTTAAAATTAAAGGGGTTGTAAAGGTTTGTTCTTTAAATTTCCCTTCTAAATGTTTTTTTTTCTTTGTCTGAATTTCTCACTTCCTGTCCCTCAGTAAGCTGTTCTGGCTGACTAACCCCCAGCCAGGACAGCTCAGATGATGGGGGCAAGTTTACTCAGGAGAAACAGAAAGTGAAATTCAGACAAAGAAAAAAAAATTTAGAAGAGAAACGGAAGAAAAAGGTAAGTGAACCAACAATGCACTAGCTTAACCACTTGCTTACTGGGCACATAAACCCCCTTCGTGCCCAGGCGAAATTTCAGCTTCCGGCACTGCGTCGCTTTAACTGACATTTGCGCAGTCGTGCGACGTGGCTCCCAAACAAAATTGACGTCCTTTTTTCCCCACAAATAGAGCTTTATTTTGGTGGTATTTGATCACCTCTGCGGTTTTTATTTTTTGCGCTATAAACAAAAAAAGAGTGACAATTTAAAAAAAATATATACATTTTTTTACTTGTTGCTATAATAAATATCCCAATTTAAAAAAAAAAAATTCTCAGTTAAAGGAGTTCTCTAAGCTAAAACTTTTAACCCCCGCTGTGCCCGGGCTGTAAAACTATACAAAATAAACTTTCACTTACCTGCCTACGATCCCCCGTTGTTCCGTTATCGCCGCCCGTGCTCCGGTTCCTGTCAGCTTCCTCTTCCTGCGGGTCGGTGACTCACCGTGCGCTCAGCCTATCAGCGGCCGCGGCGGGACATTGCTGCGGCCGCTGATAGGCTGAGCGCACGGTGAGTCACCGACCCGCAGGAAGAGGAAGCTGACAGGAACCGGAGCACGGGCGGCGATAACGGAACAACGGGGGATCGTAGGCAGGTAAGTGAAAGTTTATTTTGTATAGTTTTACAGCCCGGGCACAGCGGGGGTTAAAAGTTTTAGCTTAGAGAACTCCTTTAAGGCCGATACATATTTTTCGACGTATTTTTGTAAAAAATAAAATAAAAATTGCAATAAGCGACTGGTTTGCGCAAAAGTTATAGCGCCTACAAAATGGGAAACAGAATTATGATTTTTTTTTATTATTTTTTTTTTACTAGTAATGGCGGCGATCTGCGATTTTTATTGAGACTGCGATATTGCGGCGGACGTATCGGACACTTTTGACACAAATTTGGGACCATTCACATTTATACAGCGATCAGTGCTATAAAAATGCACTAATTACTGTATAAATGTGACTGGCAGGGAAGGGGTTAACACTAGGGGGTGAGGAAGGGGTTAAATGTGTATCCTGGGTGTGTTCTAACTGTGTGGGGGGAGGGGGGTGAC